>NC_056750.1:366302996-366602996 GCF_019279795.1 Protopterus annectens | reverse complement strand
GGAAGCGAGCCAGTGGTAGAAGAACAATGGCCGCAGCCATAAGACCTAGAACCTTCAGTATAAATCTGGCTTTGATCTTGTTGCTTTGCAATAGAAGCCGAACGAATTTTTGGACGTCCAGAATTCTTTGATCTGTTAGTCTGGCTAACATTTTGACGGTGTTTAATTCTGCGCCTATAAAGGTGATAGATTGGCAAGGCAGCAGAGAAGATTTTTCGAAATTTACTGAAATTCCCAAACTCCTGCAAAGCTGTAGAGTGTAGTCTCTGGACTGAAGAAGCTGACACTTGGTGGTGGCGGAGAGGAGCCAGTCGTCCAAGTAGGGAAACACCTGGAATCCTTGACGTCTCAGGTGAGCTGTGACCACTGCCATGCATTTGGTAAACACTCTGGGGGCTGAAGTGAGGCCAAAGGGCAGTGCTCTGAATTGGTAATGACTAGTCCCTAGCCGAAAGCAGAGAAACCTTCTGGAGCGTCTGTGAATCTTTATGTGATAGTACGCATCCTGAAGGTCTATAGAGCACATCCAGTTGTCCTTGCCCAGAAAGGGCAGAATGGACTGAAGCGTGACCATCCGGAATCTTGCCTTCTTGACAAATCTGTTTAGATTGCTCAGGTCTAATATTGGTCTCCAATCTCCCGTCCTTTGGGGACCAAAAGAATCTCGAGTAGACGCCGGATCCTACCTGGTCTGCCGGCACCGTCTGGACGGCTCTTTTTTCTAGGAGTTTTGAAACCTCCTGTTCTGCCAAATCCCTTTGACCGGGTGAGATGTCTGGAAGGGATTGTAGAGGTACGGAAACCTTCAAGGGGATTTTGTAACCCCCGGATATAATCGACTGTACCCACATCTCTTGTGATAGGGACTGCCAGGCTACTGGGTACAGTGAAATCCTTCCCCCGACTGCCTCCAAGGGTGGACAGCCGGGCAACACCTCAGGGATGTTGAAAGGGCTTCTCAGGAAGAGACTCCCTGTTGCCCTGGTTCTGAGAACCCCCCCCTGCCTCTAGGGCGGCGTCTATTATTGTTACCCCCTCTGCCTCTGGGGGTAAACTGACCACGTGCGTCCGGTGTAGCTCCTTGGGCTTTACGGTACCACATCTTCCCCCCTTCTGACCCTTGGGATATGGTCTAGAAGGAGTGGAAAATTGGACTCCAACGGCAGAAAGAGTTTTACCGTCCTGCTCACACCTGGTCAAGGTATCCTTCACCTGAGGTCCGAACAAAGCCGAACCATCAAAAGGGGTGTATTAGTGAAGGACGCCTTAAAGGGGTCCGCAAAATTACAAAGCCGCATGCAGGCTTGGCGTCTAAGAGCAACTCCTGTGCCTGCGGCCCTGCTCGCTCCATCGGCCGCGTAAGATATGAGCCGCATGGAGGAGTTGGATATGGAATTCAGGATAGCAAGCTGCGAGGCAATCTTTTCTTGAGCCCCAGCAGCAGAAGGATCCTGGACTACTTCACCCAGTTCTTTGAGAACATCTCGTTGAAGCCTGGTGAAGTGACAAAGATAATTCAGCGAACGCATAGCAAATGTCGCTGAAGAAAACATCCGCTTTCCATACCTGTCCATGGTCCTAGAATCCTTGTTAGGAGGATGGACAGGTACTGAAGGATCCGCCAGTTCCTTCTTAGTGGCCGCCACCACCATAGCATCCACAGAGACACCCTTGGAAAGGAACTGTTTGTCCGAAGGGGCCGTGATGAATTTGGATGGTCTTCTGGGGACAGGTTCCACAGAATCTGGAGCCGCCCACGCCTTCCAAGCCACTACCTGCATAAGTGGGTCGAAAGGCGGAGACACCCAGGAGGTGGAGGGTCGGGATCCAAAAGCCTCCAGGTATACCGACTCATCCTTGGAGGGATCAATGGAGGGCCAATTCCCCCTCTGTTTGAGGAGTTCAAGGATGTCTGAAAAGGAGACATCCTCAGAGGGGGACCGTGGGGGACCCTCCGACTCATCTAAGTCGGTATCAGATGTAGTAGACTCAGGGGAGTCTGTGTTTCCTCTTACACGTCCTCTTCCGAGGGGGTTCCCCTGCAGGATCAGGAGAAACCTCGGAAGAGGAGGAAATTCCCAGTGGGGAAACCTGGGGCGATGGATCCCTGGGCCTGAGAGCAAGAGGCTGGCAAGAGGCGTCTGCAGGCACTGATGAGGGAGGAGCTAGAGGGATGGACCGTTGACCAGGCTCAGAGGCCAGGACACTCCTCATCACCTCAAAGGCTCCCCTCCCCGGGAGGCCGGAATATCCCCGCTCCGAAGAAACAGGAATTTCCGGCTCCAATGAGAGGGAAGGCTCCGAGGCCGATGTCGGCGCCGAGCTTACCAAAGCCGAAGCCCCGAGAGGGAGAGCGGGGTCGGACAAGGGTCCGATGCCACTAGCCCCCTCGGAGCAGACAGTGGAAACCCGACGACCGGATCCCTCCAAGGAAGGCCTCATGGAGATCGGAGCCGAGGACGACGGAGCCGAAGGATGTATCGGCTCCGGCATCGTAACAGTCGCTGTTCCGAGAAGCTCCGGCTCCGAACTCTGGTGTGGAGTCGGAGGAGGAAGTTCAAGGGGTGAGGCTATAGCTGAAGTCTGTTGAGACGGGCTATGGAGCATTTGGGCCAGTGCCTGAGACTTCAACAGCCTGCTTACCACCCTCTCTAAGTCGTGGTCAGACAGCCTGGAAGATCTCGAAGATCGGCTCCGATGGCTCCGCTCCGACAAAAGAGGAGACCCCGGAGCCGAGTGGATACTCAGTATCGAAGGGGACCGAGATGTCTTTCGGGACGAAGCCATCGGAGCCGAAGTCCCCTGTACTCCAGATGGAGCCGAAGGTTTCTCAGCTCCGATGCTGGATAAGGTGTCGGCTCCAGCCGGAGCCGACAAGGCCACAGTAGACAAGGTATCGGAGCCAGCCGGCGCCGAACCTACTACTTTAATGGTAGATGCATCGGTTCCAGTCGGAGCCGATCTCGGCTCCGACGGAGCCGGAGCCACCGGAGGAGACTTGGATACTGAAGCCTGAGCCTTCGGTGGCTTAGAAGGTTTCCCAGACCCTGCTTTAGAGGGAGAACCTTCTGGCTTAAGTAAGCCACGGAGGATAAGCTTATTCCTCCTTTCCTGCAGGACTCTCTGGCTAAAAGAGTGACACAAAGCACAGGAGTCCTGCAGGTGCAAAGGCCCCAGGCAATAAACACAAGTGTGACCGTCTGTCAGAGACATTTTCTGACAGCACGAGTCACACTTCTTGAAGCCTGAGACCTTGCCTTCCCTAGACATATCCTAGGAGGAAGTAACACACACAAACCCCAACAAACACACAAAATTAATCCCCTATACACACACACAGGAAGGGATTAACCAATGGGGTTTTAGGCCTAACTAAAACTTTATACTAAAGGTTATAAAAAAGGGTTATAAAAGTTTGAAAACAAGGGAATAGGGTGGGCTGTAATTCACTACAGACTATACTATGACTAAAAGGGGAAAATAAAACCCTAACTAAGCTTTTCTGATTTTACCAAGAAAATCACTTACCTCAGCTGGCAAAGGAGACCTCTTTCGCTAAGCGGCAAACGAGATCTGGGGTAGTTCCACCTTGCATCATGGGATATAGGGTTGCCTCGAGCTGGTAAAAGGAGTTCTCAAGCTAAAGCAAGTGCAGAGTCGGAGCCGAGGATCGGCTCCGAACCCATCCAGCAAGAATGAAGGCGAGATTGATAACTTAACATTAATAATTTTTTCAATTAATTGTCCCCATTTGTAACCTATTTGTGATTGCGCCAATTTATTGTGAAGCACTCCAAATAAAGCTGTAATGCCCATCAGTTTATGTAGAATGTTCCTCTGATTGAATTACTGTTTTTTTAGCCAGAGAGAAAGAAATGTGCGGTAGGGTGAATGCAAAATAAAATAATCTTCCATTTGTGACCTCAGTCCTTGTTACCTGAAGGAGCTTGTTGTACTGTGCTTGGCCTCTGATAAGCTGTAGAATTTTCCACAGGTCAGCTTTGAGACATCTGGACATCACACATCTTTCTATCAAGCTGCTCACCTGTGGAACTTGTTACCACAATGGCTCCAAGAGTTCTCGTCATTGTTCAGCTTCAGATGGGCACCAAAGTCTTTGCCATGGCATTCAGTGGTGTGGGATGAACATAAATGATTGATCTATTATTAATAATTTGTTTTGTGTGTTATTTGCATTTCAGTATGTTATTTCTAATTCCTTTTGTTACCAGTGTTTTGTGTAAGAACACCTAAATACATTTCAACTCAAATTTGTTTTATTCTTTATCCTTATCTTGCATAATTTCCTGCATCATATTAGCTGCTGAAGTGACTGTTGGGCCAATTTGTGTCATTTTGATGCCTGCATATACAGAATACAAACAACTGGAGGGGTTACTGGGGACATATAGAAAGTCAGTCTGCAAATTACATTTGGTTTACATCACTTTTGCTTGTATTATTCTATTTGTGATTATACTGCCTGAGTGAGATAAAGGTTATCACTAGGTGACTACTGACAGCATGGAGCCATCATATTTTTGTGCATTTCTCCTGGCTTTGTCAGTTGTGTGGAATTTAGGTGGGAGGAAAGGCTCAGTAATATCTAAGTGTTATACTATTTGACTGACTCAGGTCTTCTCCTTACTGATAATGAGTCTGTGTTACATAACAGCTGCACAATGTAACATAATGGATGCCTACTCCATAGGTCATGTGTAGCAATTATCACCTGCGTCTCAACATGCATACCTTTGCAGTAATGAAAGGAAGGTCATTATCACATTAGCAATACGTGCAGTTACAATATAGCAGAGAGTCATTATCACTTTTCTGGGAAAAGTCTCAGCTGCTGTCACTGTTATTCACATAAGTACAAGTCGTTATCGCTTTGATGAATGCACAAGCCAGGTTGTGTTTTTTTTCTCTGCTTGGAGACATTGCAAGCAACCACTCTCATTCTTCATCAACTGCCTACCCTCCTAAACCCCCGATTTTATATATATATATATATATATATATATATATATATATATATATATATATATATATATACACATACATATATACATACATATATATACACACACACACATTTGTGCATATAAGTGTATATGGATACATATGTATGTATGTACATAATGTACTTGCACATGTATACATTGGTCACAAGCATGTGCATATATTTTGGTGATTGTGCGTATCTCAATATTTTCCTGAAGGGGTCATTTGGGTGAATGTTTCATTTAGGGACTTGTGTAGAACATGTAGTAATGAAGATGTTGGTAGGGAAATAATGGAGACTCCTCAGCTCAGTCCCATAGTGCTGCTGTCTTAGGTAAGCATGGCCTTGGGGGTGCCACTGTGATGCAGTGTTTCCACCCAGGAAAGGACACATGCAAAAAGACAGAGCCTGGGTCAGTCTGGGTCTTTTCACATGTGGTCTTGGTGTAGCTCTCCACTCAGTCCCCCTCCCCTCAGGTGTGGTCAATGTATGTAGGTGAGGGTAGTAAATGTACGAAGATGAGGGCAACAATTAGTGAGTTTGATGCATAGGGTCGGTGGATCTACAATCTGCCATAACAGCATCACTGTGGAAGATGTTCATCTGTTCAGAGGGGATGGCGTTCTAACTGAGGAGGGCATTGCGTTGTTCTTGACCGACCTCCACAACGGCATGAGGAGAGTTATGCAGGATTGCCAACATGCAGCTTGAGAAGAATGGAAAATACCCATGACCAAGTAGGATCAGTATAGTAAGTAAAACACTATTATGAAATGTGTTGTGTAAAATATATTTCTCTGAGTTTGGCAAATAACTGTGGTAAGGAACTGGTGAGGATGCTGAGAAAGAACTGTTTTAGGAGAGTGCTACCACGTACAATGTAATATGTCAGTGACCATCCTGCAATACTTCATTTTTTTAGTCTGCTTTTATCAGGCATGTGTAGAGTTAGATGACAGGAAGGGCTTACAAATACAGAAATTGATCCCTTAGGTCCATTGTTGAATGGACACATGTAAGGAGAAAAGGCATAGGTAAGGCAGACTGCTGACACAGAAGGAGGTTGTGAGACTGCAGTATTATCGGCTGTCTGAGTGGGAAGCCAGCACAGTTATCAGACCAATGAGATGGGCCTTGCCTATCACTGCCCCATGCCTGCTCTGGGTTCATTAGTGGAGTGGTGGTCCTTACCTTGCTTTTTCTCTTTACATGTACCCATTCAGCAGTATGTTGGCTACACCAAGAACGTGTATATTCACAATCGTGTGTCTACATGATAAAACAACTGCTTCTGAATGCTGTACACATGTACATATCAGTTTTGTTAGGACTTAGGTTACGGAAATTTATGATTTTTTCATATTATGGTAAATAACTTTGCAAGGGAGCATGTCAGTGTGCCAAGTAATACCTCATTTTGAAGATAGTGTTGCTCCTTACAACATGGTAAAAGAAAGTACAGTTTTGTACCTACCATAAATGTAGATGTTCGAGTGGTTATGCTGCTGCAGTCATCACACTTGGGTTATCCTTCAGTCAGACGGTCCCGCAGTCGGCCTGAATTCCAAAGCCTTGTTCCGGCGTCGGTTGTCGTCGCTTCTTCCCTGACGTCAGTGCGGCAGGGGTATAAAAGAGGCAGCCGACGCCATTTTCTTCAGTTTTTCTTGCCCCAGATGCCAGGTGCCCCAAACTAAGAAGGAAAAATAAGAAGCTTGCAAAACATACCTTAGTGCAAAACAATAGTATCAGTTGTAAGCAAATACACCAAATAGACATGCATCCCAAAGGTTGAAGTACATGGAGGTATAAGAAAAGCCTTGTTAAGTAGAGGGGATGGAGGGAGGGTAACCTGGACTGCAGCAGCATAACCACTCGAACATCTACATTTATGGTAGTTACAAAACTGTACTATGTTCATCGTGCTATGCTGCTGCAGTCATCACACTTGGGTAGAGTCCCAAAGCTATGGTTGGGTGGTAGGGGCTAAACTGGGTTAGGTGCAGCTAAGATGCCCTGCAGAACTGCAGTGGCAAACCCAGCTCTGATTTTTGAGTACAGAGGAAGGTGGTAATGCTTGGTGAAGGTGTGCACTGAACTCCAGGTAGCTGCCTCCAGAATGTCCTTTGTTGGGACTCCTCGGAGGAAGGCTGCTGAGGTTGCTGTAGCTCTGGTAGAGTGAAACCTAGTACTAGCAGGCACTGCTTTCCCGTAGTGTGAGTAGCAAAAGCGGATGCAATGTGCTATCCATTTGGAGATGGTCTGTTTTGAAATAGCCTTTCCTTCTGAGCCTGGTGCACAGGATACAAGGAGTTGGTCAGACTTTCTGAAGGCCTTTGTCCTGTCCGAATAGTAACGTAACTGTCTGTGAATGTCCAAAGAGTGAAGGAGTCTTTCTCCTTTATTCTGTGGGTTTGGATAAAAGGTGGGCAAGTGTATGGTCTGATTGAGAGCCACACTGGATACTACCTTTGGCATGAAGGAAGGGTAGGTACGTAAAGATACTCTGTCCTGATAGAAAATGATGAAAGGTTTCACTGCCATAAGTGCCTGCAGTTCTGAGACTCTGCGTGCTGAGGAAATAGCCAGCAGCAGGGCTGTCTTCCATGACAAGTATTGAAGCTCTGCTGAAAAGGCTGGTTCGAAAGGAGGAAGTGTTAACTTTTCCAGAACAAAATTTACATCCCAAGTTGGAGTTGGCGGTTTTCTGGGGGGTCTTATATTTTTTGCCCCTCTGAGAAACTGCCTTAGCAAAGGATGAGAGAAAATGGGAGGAACCTTATCATATTGAGCTGAAATGGCAGAAGCATGGATCTTTATGGATGAGAAAGAAAAGCCTTTGTGTAGCATCTCAGTTAGATACTGGAGTATGTGCGGAATATTTGGGATGCCAGGATTTATGTTTCTGGTCTGGCTCCATACACAAAATCTTTTACATTTGTCTGAGTACGTTTTTCTGGTACTGGGCCTCCTGGCCTCCAAAATGACATTCTGGACATCCTTTGAGAGAAGTGTTGTATAAGGTATTTTCCATGCAGCGAGATTTAAGGTCCTTAGTTGACTGTGAAGGATCTGAGAGTTTTGTTGGATTAACAGCAGAGGGAATTGAGGTAAGATCCATGGAGGGCTGTGAATCAGGCTTCGTAGTAGTGGGTACCAGTGTTGACGTGGCCAGTCCGGAGCAATGAGGATCATCTGCGGTCTCTCTGATGTGGCTTTCAGTAATACCTGGGTCAGTAGATGCAGAGGTGGAAAGGCGTAGACTGACAATGCTGTCCAACTGAATGATAGGGCATCCACTTTCCAGGCCAGGGGATAAGTCCTTGTGCAAAATTTTTGTAGCTGGCAATTGTTGGTTGAGGCAAACAGATCTATGTCTGGTGGTCCCCACCTTTGAGTTATCATTGAGAATACTTGTGGGTGTAGTCTCCACTCGTGAGGGTCTGTCAAATTTCTGCTTAATTTGTCTGCCAAAATGTTTTCTTTTCCTGGCAGGAATTGTGCTTGCAGTTGTACTTGGTAAGTTAATGCTGTGTTCCACAAGTCCATTGCCTGTCTGCATAGTGGGTAGGAGTGCGTTCCTCCTTGTTTGTTTATGTACCACATAACTGTGGTATTGTCTGTCCTTATTAGTTGTTGTCCTGGATGTAAGAGGTCCTTGAAGGCTGTTAGTGCATTTTTTACAGCTAGCATCTCCTTTTGATTGTTGTGTAGTTGCCTTTGGTTTGCAGACCATTTGCCCTGTATTCATTGTCTTGCCATGTGTGCACCCCAGGCATAGTCCGATGAATCTGTTGTCAAGGTTTGGTTTGCTGGAGGTGAGACAAACGGAAGGCACTTGTTTGCTTGGCATTCTTGAGCCCACCATAGAAACTCTTTTTGAAGGCAGGGAATGAGAGGCTGTGTCTGTATTGGGACCATACACTTTTTAGGTACCATTGTAGTTTTCTCATATGCAGCCTTGCATATGCAATTAGTTGAATGCAGGATGCCATGTACCCCAATGCCTGCAGGAATTTCCTTGCAGTGAGCTGGGTAGATGTTGCCATTTTTTTTGAAGTACTGAGCCAGTTGTTTTTGCTTGCCTGGCGTGAGGTAAGCCATCTGGGCCGTTGTATTCAAGCTGGCACCCAGGAAATTTACTTCTTGTGAGGGTATTAGTTTTGATTTCTTTTTGTTTACTGTGTACCCTAGGCAACTTAGCAACTTTGTTACAAATGCCAGATGCTGTAGTAGGATGTCTTTGCTGTCCGCTTGGATCAGGCAGTCATCCAAATATGGATAAAACTGTATTCCTCGCTGTCTGCAGTATGCAATTACTGATGCCAGGCATTTCGTGAATACTCTGGGCGCAGTAGATAAGCCAAAGGGCAATGCAAAGAATTGATAATGCGTTGTGTCTGCCAAAAATCTGAGGTATCTTCTGCAATCTTGTCCGATAGGGACATGCAGGTATGCCTCTTGAAGGTCCAACGTTACCAGCCAAGACTCCTTGCCCAGCATGGGAAGAAGTTGCTGTAGTGTGAGCATTTTGAATTTTGGAATGTCCAGGTACGTGTTTAGAACTGAAAGGTCTAAGATGGGTCTCCAGGCTTTGCCCTTTCTTGGTACTAGAAACAGTCTCGAGTAAAATCCTTGACCTTGCTCTATTGCAGGTACCTTTTGAATTGCTTTCAAGCTCATGAGAGCTGAAATTTGCTTTTGTGCCTCTGCCCATTGGTTTGTTGGCAGATTTGGCATGCCTCTCATCCGTGGTAAAGTGTGAAAATGAAATCTGTAGCCTCGGGTAATAATATCCAGAACCCATTTGTCCTTTGTTATGATGTGCCAATTTTGTGGGAAGAGCCAGTTTTCCTCCTAGATGTGATGCCTGGGCAATTTTGCTTGGCAGGCGAAGAGGAAAGTCATTGAGTTTGTTTTCTGAAGGGCTGAGATCTGTCGTCTCCCCCTCTGAGTTGTTGTTTGCCATTGTCTAGGCCTGAAGGTACCTTGTGCTTGGCCTCTGCCCCTAGAGCGTCTGTACCTGCCCCTTTGGGGTCTGACTGAAGCAGGAAAGGACCAGTTTTTTGATGGCCAGTTTCTGCTGAAGCAAGGAGGTTGTACCTGTAAAAAATCTTTAACTGTTTGCATTGATTTTGCCTTTTCTTCCATCTTCTTTAAAACTTCCTCTGCTTTGACACCAAATAACGCATCCTTTTGCAGTGGAGCATCCAGTAACTTTGCTTTGACATGTTCTGGTAAGGTCTGCTCTTTTAGCCAAGCATATCTACGTATTACAGACCCTGTGACTGCTGCTCTACATGAGGCCTCCAAAGAATCAAAACCACACTGCAAGGTATGTTTTCCCACTTGTTCTGCTGCATGCAACAAATCTTGCATCCCTTTGAAATCTAATTGATCTGTTTGAGGGATCATTTTCTGTTTTAACTGAGTAAGCAAGTACTGCTGGTATTTAATCATGTGGAATTGGCAGTTTAATGCCCTCATGGCCAAAGTGGCAGAGGTATACACTTTTTCCCCCCATCTTTCTAATGCCCTGGCATCTCTTTCCGCAGGTAGTGGATTCTTAGCAGTAGAGGCCTTAAACCCTTTGGGACCCTGGGAAATGGTTTCTGGGTCTGCAGCAGGACTTTTATATAAAAACTTGTGAGAGTCAGGGACTCGATAGTATCGGTCTGGTTTAGGTGGAGCTGGAGGTAAGGAATCTGGATTTAGACTGGATTCAGTGTAGAGATCATCCAGAATGTCTAAAACAGGAGGAATGGCTAGGGGTCTATGCTGAGGTAAAAGAAGAAACTCACGGAGTCTTTTCTTGGAGTCAGAGTAATCTTGTCCTTCCCAGTGGAAATGCTCTCTCATGGTGTGCAGGGTTTCCCCAAAAGAGAAGTCTTCAGGGGGGGAAACAGAGGGAATAGACTCCTCAGCATCTGAGTCTTCATAGAGAGGGAAGGGGTAATCCTGTTCCTCAGAGTCTGCTGAGGAAATGGATTCCTGGTCAGAAGGAGGTAAATCTTCCTCCAGTCTAGGCCTTTTGTCAGGAGGGGGCTGGGAACCTCTGATAAGGGTAATCAGGTCCTCCGCCATTTTGAGCATCTGTTTTTTAGGCATAGGGGCCTGAGTGGGAGTCTGTGAACCCGGTTTCTTAACCTTCGGAAGCTTACCGTATGACTTAACTGAGAGTCTCGTCGGTTTAAAGACGCCTTCTGAAACTGAAGGACTGTCCATCGTCTCCGGATCGCCGCCAGGGCTGGCGTCCGCGAGTTGAGGAGGAACCGGCTCCAGTGGCCCAGTAGATCCTGACTGAGAGGTAGTCGTATTTTCTAAATCTGCGGTAGTCAAGGGCTGCGTAGGCGCCTCACTGAAAACCGAAGATCCGGCGGCAAGCCTAACAGAGACCTCGGTATCTGGTCTAGGCTGCCGGTCTTTGTCCTTGCGTTTTATAAACAAAGCGGTTGCCGGAGGTTCCAACGACATGATGTAGTTGAATTTTCTGCCAAAATGCCCGACTCTTAAAAGTGCGTTTATTGAACCTAGCGCAAAACAGACAACCAGAAACGTTGTGGTCTGGGCCTAGGCAAGGAATACAATAAGAATGAAAATCCTTATGAGGCATTTGCTTCCCACAAGAAATACAATTATTAACTTTGTCTGACATCGGTCCAAGGCAAGAAAAGTTTCCCCAACGGGGTATTTAGCTTTAGAGAAGACTTCGGCTGAAATTCTGTTAGAAAATCTCAGGAGCTGGCCGACCAGCACTTGCTAACTGCTTCTGCTTCGGGCACCGCGCGGCAAGAAAGACTGGAGAAAATGGCGTCGGCTGCCTCTTTTATACCCCTGCCGCACTGACGTCAGGGAAGAAGCGAAAACAACAGACGCCGGACCAAAGCTTTGGAATTCAGGCAGACTACGGGACCGCCTGACGGCAGGATAACCCAAGTGTGATGACTGCAGCAGCATAGCACGATGAACATCTGTGTCTGTGCACTGTACACATGCACAGATATCACAGTTTTAGTCTTGTACGATTATGAAAATTATGCATTTACAATACTTATTATTATACTCATATCTTTGCAAGGGAACATGGTGATAACACAAATGATGCATCATTTTGAAGCTGACATTCAGATGCACAACTTCTATACTGATATGTAGGCTCTGTTTGTTACAGGTGATGAGATATTATGCTTTATCAATTATGAGAAATAATATATTAATCATATGTCTGAGTATCTCAAGAAAGGAGCATCCCACAGTAATGGTTAAGGTATCATTTTAAAGCTGACATTCATATTAACAAATTAAATTCAAATTGTATGGGTCTGCATGGTACATTGACCAAGATATTGTGCTTTGCTTTTCCAAAAAGGTAAAAAATATGCACAATATCAGCCTTCCTTGCCAAATATTTAATAATGACTTTGATATGCACTATCAACATTTACACTATTAGAAAGGTCAATGTCTGAACAACGTTTGCTTTTACATTTTTAGTCTAGCTCTTATAGTTAGAGTTATGAACATTTGTTTTCTGTATGGTATTACAAATGGATTTTCTGAAAATGAGCTCAGGCTGCACTGTTGTTCCTATGGTGGAATTAAGCAGGCAGCTTTTCCTGAGCTGCTCCGGAGTGAATGAGTTAAGGGTGCATCCAGTAATTTTGATTTGACGTGATCTAGCAAGTTTTGTTCCTCAAGCCAAGCATGCCTTCTAAGAACAGACTCAGTGACAGCAGCCCTACAAGATGCTTCTAAAGCATCAAAGCCACACTGCAAAGTAAGTTTACCAACTTCGTCAGCAGAATGCATCAACTCTTGTAAAACTTTGTGTTCTGCGCAGTCAGGAATTAACATAATTTTCTGTTTAATTAGCCCCATAATATGCTAATACTTCAACATGTGAAAATGGCAATTTAAAGCCCTAATGGCCAGAGTAGCAGAGGTGTATACCTTCTTACCCAGTCTGTCTAAAGCCCTAGAATCCCTGTTAGAAGGGGTAGGATTCTTGGCAATAGTAACCTTAATGCCCTTTGGTCCTTAGGAAATGGTCTCTGGATGCGCAGTAGGATTCTTGAAAAGGAATTTGAGAGAGTCAGGTACTCTATAGTACCTGTCAGGTTTCCTGGGAGTTGCAGGCAAAGTATCCGGGGTAAGGCTGTTTTCCAAGAAATCATCTACAATCTCCAGAAAGTACAGTTTTGTACCTACCATAAATGTAGATGTCCGAACTGGATAGCATCTGCAGTCATAACAAATGGGTTGTCCTGTCGTCAGGCAGCCCTTCGGTCGGCCGGATTCCAAAGTCTGGGTCCGGCTTCGGCTGATGTCGCACTCCACCCGACGTCATCTCTGCTGGTCTTTGGGTATAAAGGCATCAGCCGACGCCATTTTCCTCAGTGTTTCTTGCCCCAGATGCCAATTGCCCTCTTGGAAAGCTAAATTTTGGATAAATGCCAATGTTTCCAAAATAGTATAAGGCAAACACAAAAAGTAAGCATGTATGTACATATATACAAACATATACACCATAAGAGACCCCCCCCAGCTAGCTATTAGGAGGGTAAATACCCTAGGAGTACCACAGAGGGGAAGGAGGGAGGGTAATCCTGACTGCAGATGCTATCCAGTTCGGACATCTACATTTATGGTAGGTAAAAAACTGTACTATGTCCTTCATGGATGCATCTGCAGTCATAACAAATGGGTAGAATACCATAGCCAAAACTAGGGGAGGAGGAATAAAAATTATGGTGTAGTTAGGATCCCTTGCAGCACAGCAGTGGCAAACCCTGCTCGGGATCTAGAATATAGAGGTAAATTATAATGCTTGGCAAATGTATGCACGGAGGTCCAAGTAGCCGCCTCAATAATGTCCTTGGTTGCCACTCCTCGTAAGAAAGCTGTGGTAGTGGCTGTAGCCCTTGTAGAATGAGGTCTTATGTTCTGTGGAATTGGTTTTCCGTGGTAGGAGTAACAGAATCTTATGCAATTTCCTATCCATTTGGAGATTGTCTGTTTGGAAATTGCTTTTCCTTCCTTTCCTGTTGCATAGGCTACAAAAAGCTGGTCAGTCTTTCTGTTACTTTCGGTTCTGTCCAAGTAGTAGCGTAACTGTCTATGTACATCCAAGGTATGAAGCATTCTTTCACCTCTGTTTTGTGGATTGGGAAAGAAGGTAGGTAGGTGGATTGCCTGGTTTAAAGACACTTTGGATACCACCTTAGGCATAAATGTAGGATTAGTTCTCATGGACACCCTATCTTGATGGAAGATTAGGAAGGGTTGAACTGCCATTAAGGCCTGTAGTTCCGAAACCCTCCTTGCTGAAGTAATAGCCAGTAGGAAAGCAGTTTTCCATGACAGGTGGTGTAGATCTGCTGTTGCTGCTGGTTCAAATGGAGGGAGTGTCAACTTTTCTAGTACAAAGTTCAAGTCCCATGCTGGTAATGGTGGTTTCCTAGGAGGTTTTACATTCTTGATCCCTCTGAGGAACTGCCTGAGTAGAGGATGTGAAAAGACAGGAGGATCAAAGCTGTATTCTGCTGAAATAGCTGATGCATGTATCTTGATGGAGGAATAGGACAGGCCTGTATGTAGAAGCTCTGCCAAGTACTCCAGAATGTTAGCAATATCTATGTTCGACACATCTTTTCCTCTTTCAGTACTCCAAATGACGAACCTTTTCCATTTTCCTGCATAGTTCCTTCTTGTTGAAGGTCTGCGGGCTTCAAGGATAATGTCTTTGACCCTTTGGGAAAGGTCTGGGTTAGTGGCTGCTATGTGATGTTCCAGGCAGTCAGTTGCAAGGTTTTTAGGTTTGGATGTATGATTTTGTAGTTGTTCTGAGTTAACATCAGAGGCATCAGGGGTATTGACCACATTTTCTCCCAAGACATGATCCTCAGCAATGGGTACCAGTGTTGTCTTGGCCAGTTCGGAGCTATCAAAATTATCCTTGGACGTTCCTCTTTGATTTTCAGTAGTACCTTGTGCATCAAGGGAAGAGGTGGAAAAGCATATGCTATCAGGCCTTTCCAGCTGAAGGATAGAGAGTCCACCTTCCATGCAAGTGGGTGGAATGTCCTTGTGCAGAATTTTTTGAGCTGGTAATTGAGTGGGGAAGCGAATAGATCTATTTGTGGCATTCCCCATTTCTTTGTGATGGCCTTGAAGATGTCCGGGTGTAGCATCCATTCGTGGACATCCGAGGTGGTTCTGCTTAAAATGTCTGCTAGGGTGTTCTCTTTTCCCGGTACAAATATTGCCTGTAACTGGATGTTGTAGCTGAGAGCCAGATTCCAAAGGTCCAAAGTCATTCTGCATAGGGGGTATGAATGAGTGCCTCCCTGTTTGTTGATGTACCACATGACTGTGGTGTTGTCTGTCCTTATCAGATGGCCTTCTTTGAGGAATGGTCTGAATTTTTGGATTGCCAGTTTTACTGCCAGCATTTCTTTTTGGTTTATGTGTAGGTGCAGCTGGTCCTGAGTCCACAGTCCTTGTACGCATTTGTCCAGCATGTGCGCCCCCCATCCTAGGTCTGAGGCGTCTGTTGTGATGGTTTGGCTTGCTCGAAAGTTGTGGAAGTGTAAGCCTGGGTTTGACTGGCATGCTTGAGCCCACCATAGGAACTCCTGTTTTAGGCATGGGATTAGTGGTATTTCTGTTTCTAAGCTGTGCCTGTGTTGAGACCATAAATTCTTTAGGTACCACTGTAACTTTCTCATATGTAGTCTGGCATGTGGGACCAAGATTATGCATGATGCCATGAAGCCCAAGGCCTGCAGAACTTTTCTTGCTGTTAGTTTGTTCTGCTTTGTTAATGCCAAGAAGTAAAGAGGGAGCTCTTTTTGTTTTTCTGCAGTTAGGAATGCCATTTGCTTTACTGTGTCCAATTCCGCGCCCAAGAAAGTTCTTGTTTGGGATGGTATCAGCCTTGACTTTTGTAAATTGACTGTGTATCCCAGGGCTTGTAGCAAGTAAATGACCCTTTGTAAATCTGTTGTCAGCTTGCTTTTGTTGTCCGCTTGTAACAGGCAGTCGTCCAGGTATGGATAAATTTGGATTCCCTGTACTCTGCAGTGAGCGATTACTGATGCCAGGCATTTTGTGAATACTCTGGGCGCAGTAGATAAGCCAAAGGGCAATGCTGAGAATTGATAATGCTCTGATCCTGCAAGAAATCTGAGGTATCTTCTGCAATTTGGTCGAATGGGGACGTGCAGGTATGCCTCCTTGAGATCTAGAGTTACCAGCCAACACTCCTTGCCCAGCATGGGAAGAAGTTGCTGTAGGGTCAGCATTTTGAATTTTGGGACAATGATGTATGTGTTTAAGATGGACAGGTCGAGAATAGGTCTCCAGTTTTTCTCTTTTCTTGGCACTAGGAAGAGTCTGGAGTAGAATCCTTTGCCTTGTTCTGTTATTGGTACTCTTTCCACAGTTCTCATCTTTGTTAATTCCGCTATCTGCTGCAGAGCTTCTATTTTTTGATTTGGAGGCAGGTTTGGCATTCCTCTTTTTATTGGTAAGGTGTGGAAGCGGTAGCCTTGGTCTATGGTTTGTAAAATCCACTTGTCTTTTGTGATATAGTGCCAATTTTTCGAGAATAAGGCTAACTTTCCGCCCAATGGTGCTGCTATTTGCTCCCTGGTAGGCGGAGTCAGAGCCAAGTCACTGTGATTGTCCTGTTGTAGTGGCAGTGGTTGTGTCTGTGCCTCGGTTATTGCCTTGCCACTGTCGTCCTCTGTAGGCACCTCCTCTGGATTGATTTCTGCCCCTAGAGCGTCTATTCCTGCCCCTTTGGGATCTTGTGGTGTCAGGAAAGGACCAATTTTTGGCAGGCCAGTTCCTGCTAAACCTTGGGGGCTGAACCTGTAAGAAATCTTTAACTGTTTGTACAGATTTTGCCTTTTCTTCCATTTTCTTCATTACCTGCTGGGCAGGTTCCCTAAATAGACTGGCCTTATCCATAGGAGCATCTAATAGTTTTGCTTTAACATGATCCGGTAAGACCTGTTCTTTCAACCATGCATGCCTTCTTATCACTGTGCCAGTCATGGCTGATCTAAATGAAGCCTCCAGTGCATCATAGCCACATTTTAAGGAATGGTTACTAACCTGTTGAATGTTATTCACCATTTCTAATACATATTTCTTATCTAAAGATTCATCAGTGGACAGCTTTTTAATTAACTGATCAAGCATAAACTCTTGGTATTGGATCATGTGAAACTGACAGTTTAAAGCTCTAGCTGAGAGAGTAGCAGAGGTGTAGACTTTTTTCCCCCATCTCTCTAAGGACCTGGACTCCCTTTCAGAGGGAATAGGGTTTTTTTGCTGTGGTCGAGGCTACTGCCTTAGGCCCCTGGGATATAGTTTCGGGGTCTGCAAGTGGGGCCTTGTATAGGTGGTGATGAGTGTCTGGCACCCTGTAAAATCTATCTGGTTTGGCAGGGGCTGGAGGTAAAGAATCAGGTGCAGTGCAGACATCATTAAATGCATCGTCCACAACAGGCAGCACAGGAGGTATAGCTAAGGGCCTATGTTGTGGTAAGTGCAGAAAGGTCCTAAGCCTTTTTCTTGAATCTGAGAAATCTTGTCCCTGCCATTGGAATTGTTCTCTCATGGCATGTAAGGTTTCCCCAAAGGAGAATTCCTCTGGTGGAGAGGCAGCTGGAATGGATTCTTCAGCATCGGAATCTTCATAATTGGAAAAAGGAGCCTCTGGCTGGTCTGTAATGTCTGAGTCATCCGCAGAATCAGAGGACACAGGCTCGGGGGGCTCTGCTCTAGGTCTCTTCTGGGGACTGAGAGGCCCTGTCGGGGTGAGATTGGGATCCCCTAATTAAGGATATTAAATCTTCTGCCAGAGTAAGCATTTGTGAACTAGAAGTGGGCCTGAGTGAGGGGGGTTTAACAGGCCCTGATTTAGCAGATTTAGCTGCTTTAGCCCTGGTAAAGGCCTTAATAGACATGGCTGCAGGAGGCCTAGCAGCACCACGTGCTGGGGTAGAGACATCCAAAGGGATGGTGTCTGATAAATCACTAGGAACCACAGTTGTAGGCAAAATTTCTAAGGCTGATTCAGGCAAGGTAGCAGGGGCCTCAGTAGTAGTCAAGGATTCGGCTGAAGATTGACCAGTTTTCTCGGTTTCGGCCGAAACCGAGACACTCGCGGTTTGCTTAACCGTGGTTTCGACCGAAACCGCGGACCGCGAGTGTCGGTCTTTTTCTTTGCGTTTAACAATTTGGGTAGTCGGAGGATCCGACGGCATAATGTACGCAAAATCTGAGCCGAAAAACTGTTCAGCAAACTCCGACCGACGCCTAAGCGTTCGTCGGTTGAAGGAAGCACAGGCCGAACAGGCTGCTACGTCGTGGTCTGGGCCTAAGCAAGGCAAATAGTAAGAGTGGAAATCTTTATGAGGTACTTGTTTCCCACAAGTTAAACAGTTATTGACTTTTTCTGACATCGGCTGAGGCAAGAAAGAGTCCCCAACGGGTTACTTAGCTTTTTAGAAGTCTTCGAAGTAGTATTCGGTAGTAGTAATCTCTGGATCTGACCGACCGGCACTTGCGAACAGCTTCTGCTTTGGGCGCCACGCGGCAAGAAAGACTGAGGAAAGTGGCGTCGGCTGATGCCTTTATACCCGAAGACCAGCAGAGATGACGTCGGGTGGAGTGCGACATCAGCCGAAGCCGGACCCAGACTTTGGAATCCGGCCGACCGAAGGGCTGCCTGACGACAGGACAACCCATTTGTTATGACTGCAGACGCATCCATGAAGGACATCAGGAGGGATAGCTAGAGGCCTGTGCCGAGGCAGGTTTAAAAATTCCCCGAGTCATTTTTGGACTGAAAGTAGTCCTGGCTTTCCCAGCGGAAATGCTCCCCAAGGGTATGCAGGGTTTCACCAAAAGAAAAATCTTCTGGAGGGGAAGCAGAGGGAATGGAATCCTCTGCATCAGAATCCTCATATGTAGATAAGGGTATGTCCTGATAGAAGTAACAGATATCAGATTCATGATCAGAAGAATCAGAAGGAAAATCAGTTCTAGGTCTCTGAGGGGGAAGGCTGGTTTCCCCTAATTAAGGTAATAAGGTCTTCGGCCATTCTAATCATTTGTTTTTGAGGCCTGTGGGCCTGAGAATGCACTTTGGTCGTCCGTTTCCTAGGCATAGTGCAAATTTTAGGCCTGAGAAATTCAGTATTTTTGGCTTGAAACAAAGTCTGTTTAATATAAAAATCGGTAGGCCTGAATACACCCTCGGAAGCCAGTGTCTGCACAGCGGCTCTGGACGCATCCAAGGTAGAGACATCCACAGGTTCCATAGTCGAAGAAGCATCTCGCTGCATACCACAATCAGAATGGGTCTCCGTCGAGGCCTGCAAATCCGTAGAAGCGGGCCTCAGGGGCTGCGAAAGCACCTCACTGAATACCGGTGGACTGGTGACTAGCTTAACAGTAGGGTCGTTGGCAGTTTTGGAATTATGCGGTCTGTATTTATCCTTACGTTTTTTTCAAAACGGCAGTCGGATGGCTTACCAACACCAGTTCAGAGTACAGAGATCGAGAACGAAAGTATTTAGTTACAAAAATTGCCCGACGGATAGTTCGGGCGTTGAACAAGGCACAAAACCGACAGCGATGGACGTCGTGGTCTGGGCCTAAACAGGTGATGCAGTAAGAATAAAAATCTGAGGTATTTTCTCTCCACAGGCAAGACAGTTATTAATTTTTTCTGACATCGGTTAGAGCAAGAAAAAAGGATCCCCAATGTGGTACTTACCATTTAGAAGACTTCAGGTATGAAACTCGAAAACGAAAATTTCAAGAGTCGGCCAACCGGCACTTGCGAACTGCTTCTGCTTCGGGCACCGCACAGCAAGAAAGACTGATGTAATGGTATCAGCTGCATGTTTTATACCACTGACGATCTGACGTCATGGAAGAAGCAACAGCATCAGACACAAAAATCCCAAGACACTGGTATTCAAGCCGGCTGAGGGCTACCTGCAGGCAGATAACCCAAATGTGATGACTGCAACAGTGAAATACAAAGAACATCATACAGTTAAGCTTGAGAGTGGTCAGATCTTGATAGAGTCCTAGCGATGGACATATTAGGAGGTCCTGATTGGGGGTCCAGTATCCAAGGAGGATATTTCTGAAAAGACCACAGGAAGGGTAACCAAAATCTGATGAAGCTAATAAGGGGCAATGAGGATTAAGGTGTTCAACCATTGAGCTTTCTGAAGGAATTTTTGGATCAGAAGAGTGGGATAAGCATAAAGGAGACCAGAGGGCCAATAGTGGACAAGAGCGGCAATCGGGGACTCCCCAGGTGTAGGGATCAGCATGAAGTACTTGCTGTGCTTGTTGCGAAGAGAAGCAAAAAGATCACAAGGGTGGCCCCAATGGCTGAAAATCTGATTCGCTACTGTTTGGTTGAGGGACCACTCGTAGGATGGCAGAATGCACCTGCTGAGTCTGTCAACCAGCATGCTGGATTTTCCCAGTATACGAGTTGCAATGAGAAAGCAGCATGAAGAGATAACCCATTCCCAAACTCCCATGGCCTCTCTGCAAAGGGGCTAACAGGTTCCTAAATATTTGTTGATGTACCTGGCTACTGATATACTGTCTGTGTGAACGGCAACAGTCCCTAGAGGGACAATATCCTGAAAGGCTTGCCACGAGAGGAGGACTGCTCTTCATCTCTAGGACACCAACATGCCAACCGGTCTCTACAGACGCCTATGTGCTTTGAACCATTTCCCCTTTGTAATGCCTCCCTACCCTAACTGGGAAGCGTCTGTGGTCACTGTGGCTGTGGGCAAGGGAAGGGTGAATGGTCTGCCAACCGACAAATTGGAATGAATCCACCACTCTAGGAGAGTCTTGTAAATTTTTTATCATCAACTTTACAGAAGATACGAGAATGGTTAAGTATAGACCACTGCATAGCCAAGGTGCACTGGAGAACATGTATGTATAACATTGCCAGAGGTACTAATGTTACAGCAGCCACCATAGAACCAACAGCTCTATGGTGGCAGCGTTTTTTTCTGGCTATACTACTCAGACAAGCTCCTCGTGGGTCTGCAGAGTGGTCCTAGCAGCAGGGAACTCAGAAAAGCGACCACTTTCTGGATTTGAGTATCTTTGCTTTTTTTTTCACTTGAATTAGCTTCTGTAGTTTACCCTGAACTAGCTTCAACTGTTTTTTAACGGTTTGCTGCATTATTTTAAAATCTGCACTTAGTTACATTTTAGTCGAATTTGATTGAAAGTTTGTTTGTTTACTTTAACTGTGGAGGCTGCCCACTAAAGTGTGCTAGCCTGTGTAACTAATTTATCACTGTTCCTGCATTTTCTGTGTGTTTCTACCAAAAAAACAAAAAAATAATCCTGGTTTTCCCGCCTTCCTCGACTAGTTTAGACCAGTTTACAGGCATTGCTGTATTCTGGGCTGTGGTGTAGTTCCTGTGTTGTCCATTACCTTACTTGGATAGAGGGAAGTTTCTTTGCTCACCAGTGGGAGTGGGGAGCTTTGGGTAGCCTACCTGTCCCTGTAGGAAGTGACCTCAGCACAAGAAGCTGTAGTAATTGGTTGTTTTGGACCATTTCTAGCTCTTTTGTAGTTCACTGTTTAAAATCCGCGTTTGCACGGCTTTGCGCGGTTGTGCGCATAGCCCAGCGCCGGGTAAACTTTTTCTGGCTCCGCTAAGTCTGCTCTTCAAATTTTCCCTTAAGGAAGCTCTACTCTTAGTATAACCAGACTACTTACTATATTATAAGCCTAGCACTTGTTCTCAGTACTTCTCTACTAAGTAAGCACTCTCGTACCAAGTAAAGCACTACATCTACTTACCACCCCTGTGAATATCCACTTCCCTTAAAGGTACAACACTCCCTTATACAGTTCTAGCATGTCGAGTGGTAGATTACTGGCGTCGTCTCCAGTTCAGCTGGTCAATCTGGATATCTTGAGACAATGCTACAATTATCTCATGTACACAGACAACCCTCTCCTCCTCCCAACAAACACAAATACATGTGAGAGATGCAACTACCTAGCCAAACTGGAGGCTGAACTCTCTCAACTCAGGGCTGGCATGACCAGACAGGAGGAGATGGCAACCACACACACAACAATCCCAGTCCCACATAGACCTACCACAACTGCAAACCAAACACATAAAAACACAAAGACATACTCGGAGGCTCTAATAAAAAACTTACCAAAACAACAGAGGCTCCCAAAGCAGACACCCAAAAATCCACCACCTCAAAACAAAACACAGGCAACACATACTTCAATAAATCAGTGTGTCAATCACAGCCCTCAAGGCCAAACACCTTGCCTGATACACTAGTAATAGGTGACTCTATAGTCAGACACACTGATGTCCCGCTGACCAGGCTGAACAAGGAGAAGGTGACTGTGAGCTGTCTATCGGGAGATAGGATCCACCACATAACACACGCACTCAAGTCACTCCAAAGCAAGTACAAATATGACTCCGTCATTGTCCATACTGGTGTGAATGACCTGAGACGCACCTCCCTGGACTACATGAAAAGAGACATAGAGGAGCTCTCCGATTATGTAGCCCAGGCTGGTATGACCCTGACCCTGAGCAGCATCTTGCCCTCACCAAGAATGATACCACAATACAAAGACAAGATGATCAGCTTTAACAATTGGCTCAAGTACTGGTGTCATTCTAAGGGGATCCAATGTCTGTCTGGGATGACATGTTGGACAAGCCACGCTGCTTCGCAAGGGATGGCTTACACCTGTCACCACTGGGCTTCCGGATATTGGCTAAGGCTCTTGCCACCCCCATAGTGCCTTTTTTAGGCAAGGCTCAAAATACAAACCCACCTCCTTAGAAAACAATAATGGAAAAAAACTAAGGGTAATGCTGCTCAACGCCAGAAGTCTACTGATGCACTCCTCAGCATGGAGAACAGACGTCTGTGCAGTAACTGAAACCTGGTTCAAGGCTCCTGAGAGCACCCCAGCATTACCAGGCTATACCTCGTATCATGCTTTTCGGCCCCAAAACCCGGGCCGAACCACAAAGGGAGGGGGAGTGTCCATATTCATCAAGGACACCCACACCTCCAGGTTAGTAGCAACACATGAAGCATCAGAGACCATACAGGTGCAACTAACCATAGGCAAAACTGCTATACAACTGGTAGCATGTTACAGACCACCCTCCCAATCTCAAGAACTCCACTCAGCCTTCCTGAAGACATTGGAGGATATGAATGTATCACAAAATACCATCATACTGGGAAACTTCAACTACCCAAACATAGATTGGGTACATTATTCTAGCCCTAATACCCTAGCCCAAAGGTTCCTGGAATTCATAAATTCAAATGCACTGGAACAATTAGTCACCTCTCCCACTAGGGCAGATAATATACTAGACCTGATCATCACAAACATGGGGACAAAATGCTCCACACCGGAAGTATACCCCTCACTAGTGAGATCTGACCACAAACTAATCACCCTGGATATACATATCCCACCTCAACCCCCAGCACAAAAGACCACAGTGAAAAACTTCTCAAAAGCAGACTTCACTCTTCTTAAGACTGAGATGGTATCCTTTAAGCCCACTGTGCCAGTGGATACCACATCCCACAATGCCGAATCCTTCACAAATGCTTTCTATGGACATCTCCAAGAATGCATGGATCATGCAATCCCAAACAAATCCAAGTCCCTCTCCACCAAAGGTAAACATCCTGTCTGGTGGACCTCAGCCATAAACAAATTGTATAACAAAAGAAGGAAGCTACTGCACGTCGGAGCAAAATCCCATGAAGGGAAGACATCTTTGATCAACATTAGCAAAAAACTACGTTCTGTCATAAAAACATCCAAGGCCAACTTTGAGAGAAAAATCGCTAAGGACACTAAAGATAACCACAAAGCCTTCTTCAGCTATGTTAGAAACATGGGCGGAAACCCTCAGATATGCTCAGAGTTGGTTCACAACAATAAAAAATACACTGAACCCACAGATATTGCCAACATTCTGGCTGACAGGTTCAGTGCAAATTTCTCCCCTCCTTCACCCCCAAAAGAAGAAATACTTATCCCAGCTGAATGTAATCTCCCGGTCATCTCAGATGTCCAAGTGAGAACTGCCCTAAACAAAGCAAAAAACACAGCATCAATGGGACCTGACGGTATCCCGGGTTGCGTGAACTCCAAGAGGAGCTAAACCCACACATAAAAATGCTATTTAACCTTAGCCTTACTTCGAGATATGTACCTGAACACTGGCGTACAGCAACATTGGCCCACTCCACAAGGGGGGTGCCTCTACAGACCCTGGAAACTGCCGCCCCATAAGCTTAACCAGCCTGGTCTGCAAAGCTATGGAAAGAATCATTATGGAACTCAAACAGAGACATAGGGGACCTACAGACACTTGACCCCACCCAGTTCGGCTTTGTAAAGGGCAGATCCTGCCTTTTAAACCTGGTTGACTTTTTCGAAACAGTCACTAGAGCCATTGACGAGGGCAAAGCAGTCCATACAGCATACCTGGACTTGGCCAAGGCCTTCGACACAATACCCCACTCAGGCATCATGGGCATGCCTTCATTGAAGGATGAACGTCGAGCTAGCACCTCGGCATTCATGAAAATCTACTGCCAATCATTAGCAGACCAGAGTTCTGCTGTGGCGACCCCTAACCGGGAAAAGCTGAAAGACAACTTCTTTCTTTTAACAGTATACCTTTCCTCACTGTTATGTCATTGTGTGTTATGTGGTTCATTTCATGATTTCATGCTGTTGGAAAAAGTCTAAGCAAAGTTCAAGTGTTTGGATTTATTGTGGAATTTATTTGGTGTGCTGTACTTTGTTGTGACATATAGTCCTTCCAGTTATTCCGGCAACTGAACTACTTGCATTTGGTTTCATAGCCAAATTCCTTAATAATAAAGATAACGGTTTTCGGATAAGACATTAAGATCTCTTATTGGTGACATGAGAATAATTGCACTAGTTCTAGAATTTCACGGGTACAGACACAGCAAGAACTGGTAGCATACTGCTTTAATTACTCTTTTTTTGGATTTACTACTGTTGGGTGACGACTGTATAATTTAAATCAACAGAAAAGGGAAGTTGCATTTGTTTAAGTCGGGCAGTTTATGCTTTTTCAGTAGTCATCTGCTTGGACAATTCATTAGCAGAACAAGCATTTTGTATATTTATGTTTTTCATGTTTACATCAACCAATTGATCCTGTTATTCAACTTCTAAAAGTTGTGTATGTATGTGAAGTACATTTCGTTTTGGTTGGTTTACTCCCTTCCAGCCTATGGCACTTCACCAAAAGTTATATCCCCTGACAGTTTTGAATCATACAACTGGCAGACGAGTTTTGGATGGACTACTGCGGAGCATTCATTAAAGTTTGAATAACTTTCCATAACTGTTGGCCAATGTAAGTTTAATACAATTTAAATCTAAATGTTTTTTGCCTGCCATCTTCCAATTGTTTTCAGGATGTTTTGACCGTAATAGTGACAGATTATTGGCTAGTTTGGTTTGGTGTCCCGCATCTTCGCAATAGCCATATATCAATTCTGCTAACTTTGACTTTTTCTTTATGGGTATCATATTCCATCATTTAGTACCAACAGTCATCATAATGATTTATTGGATCTTGCAGCAGTTGGACTATTTTTGTAATGTTGTTCCATGGGCATTTTACAGTGAGAAGATATTTAGATTCTTTGAAGGTATACAAACCAAATGGTTTACTCTGACGTTATACTGGTCTAGTCTATGAATCAACACATTATTTGGATTGCGTTGTCAACACCTGAAGTTTTATTTATTTTTGGACTTTCAGTGGATATTATGTTTAAGCATTTATAAAACTGTTTATGTTTTTTGAATACGTCCTGTTGATTAATTTCTAGAACTTTTATACAATATTTTTTGATACCTTACTCTGTTTAGGATATAGATTACAGTTATATTTTGTGTTTTTGATATAATTACGCATTTTTTATCATGGCTCTCATCCAAATTGTTAAAGGTTTAGCTGGAGATAAAGATGATGTTGCTGTTTCTGAGACATCTCAGGGAACTCGTTTTCAAACATCTAATATATCTGGTGCCCCTTTTTGTGCCGATATTTTTCACCAAATTTCCATTACAATGAAGTAATTAAGGTGCAATGTATGGCACCTTAGATTATTTAAAGCTTATCATAGTAAAGGCATTACTCCCAATGGGCTTAGGGTGCGCATACAACCCAATGTTAAAGGGAAGGTTAAGGCCTTACATCAGGATTAGCAAAGAGCACAACTAACAGCTTCAATGTTATTTGTTACGAGTTTAATATTGTTCTACAAATGAAAAATAGACTATTTGATTGATATATATCGACTTTATGTAATTTGCCTAAACCATATGAACGAAACACTTACAGGCAACTCTTTTTACAGTTAACCAAGGATCTCATCTTGATGGAGTAGGAACTAAAGTCCCATACGCATAAAACATTTCAATGGGACATTAGAGGGGTTATGAACACAGGAAACAGTTTCAAATTCAAAAGGCTATCAAATTTCTAGACAAAAAGAACACCCTGGAGTTCCTTTAAAAAAGAAAAAGGAAAAAGTCAATACTGAAATCCAGTGGACAAACATACTTCAGCAGATGGTTTTTCATTGGGTCTATATTATAATAGCGAAACTCCCTTTAAGCAATCACGAAAACACAGACATGTATTGTGTGAAACGCGAATATGCCAAACGTACTAAACCGCGAAATACAAAAAGTCGAATCCCCATAGTCGGCCAAGTCCACCTCCCACTACATACCGCCTACCCAAACAAAATAAACCACATACACTAACTAAAACCTTACTTCTAACCCTTAAGTAAAGCACCAAAACCTTACGTCTAACCCTACACTAAACCTTACATACATTACTAATCTATGCACTTACCTTAACCCGCACCCTAACCCTAAGGTCCATAGCTATCGCACATTTACCTTACAGAGCTGTACCGCAGACTGGCCAACCATGACACGACTTTTTGGTTTTCGTGGTTTAGTACACGTTCGACAATCGCGTTTCAAGAAATACGTGTCGGTGTTTTCGCGTTCGCTTAAAAGGATTTTTGGTATTATAATATAGACCCTTTTTTCATCTGCCTGACACCAAGGGAGATGATTCTCCTGGATCAGCCAGGGGTAAAAATAACAAAACTGCCCCTTTAGAATAAGCAGAAGGGCTGGATGTAAGCACCGTAAGCAGGGTCTCCACACTAGAGACACTATTATAGTTGATGGTGCCCAAGTACGAACTTTTCAAAATGTGCACAATATTTCTGCTACACAGTTGCCTGTTACTGAAAATGATTTGTTGAATAAAGGTTTGGGATTTATTCCCAGTTATTTAGTTTCGGAAGAAACTTTTGTTCAGGACATCATTTCTTTCTGCAGAAATGCTGAGTTTAAAGTAATTTTTTTATAAGTTTAATGTTGAACAAGACACTGTGGGGTTTAAGTTTAGACGAATAAGTATGTGGAGGTGTTTCAGCAACAAGTGATTCATGAACTACATTTTTCTTACAAGTCTTAAGAAAATGAAGAATAATTTAACTAAGAAACAATACAAGGCCCTTAAATCATTGAGTAACAAATACTTAGTCATCAATACTGCTGGCAAAATGGGTTCTGTGGTAGTTTGGGACTGGTCCATGTACTTCTCTGAGATCAAAAACATTTAATGGACTAACGGTTTTATCAAAAGATGTTTTTGGATCCCACCCTTAAAATTTAAATTTGAAATTGATAAATTTCTGGAATTGGCCTTACAGGAAGGCATTAACAAGGACACTATCATTTGACAGTTCCAGATCCCTGTAAACAATATTTTTATCTATTACCAAAAAATCCATAAGGATTTATGGCAACCGCCCGGTCGACTTATAGTTTCAGGGAGGGAATCATTAACTCAGCCATTACCATCCTTTTTATCTCAATACCTCAAGCCACTGCTTAGCTTAGTGAGATCACAGATCCAAGATATGATGGATTTTCTTATACAGGATACGGAACTTGAAAAAAGATGGTATCTTTGCACATTAGATTTTACGGCCCTATACACTCATTCCACACTGGGCGGGTTTGTTGACCTTGGAGTATTGGTTAAACCAGGCTTCTATTTACAGTCCTGGTTTTAATACCTTTTTTGCTTTATTAAACTGAACATGTTCCAACCAAAAATGTTTTTTTAACTTCAAGAATAAATGTTATTTGCAGTTGAAAGGTACAGCCATAGGGACCTCTTTTGCTCCCATTTACACAGACTTATTTATGAGCTACAATGAAGAACAAATTACTTATGATAACCATAATATATACCTGGATTCATTAAACATATGGCACGGGTATTTGGATGATTGTTGGCTTGTGTGGAGATGAGATTTGGAGTATTTATAGGAGTTTGTGGAATATCAATTAAAACAAGTAGAGGACAAATTTCACCTTAAATTTTCAGCAAACCAGAATTGTGTTTCTGGATGTGAGGGTACCTGTGAGGAGGATAGCACTTAGTATCATATATAGAAAACATCCACATAACACTTAAATGCAAACAGTTGCGATCTTCCTCATGTCATAAAAAATATTTCCATCTCTCAATTTTTCAGGTTACACAGGATTTGCTCTTCAGAGCAAGATTTGTCAACCCAGAATAAAGACCTGATTATGAGGTTTAACAGGGGTTATAATCACACCCAGGTGGTTAAAACTTCTAGATCAGTTAATTCCATGGATTCGTCCCAGTTGTTACATTACAAGACAAAACATAACATACTCAAACAACCTTTGAGATTATTTACCAATTAGGGAAGTACAATTTTTTTCCTAATTTGTTACAAAAACATTGCATTTTATTAGCAAATGAGTGTTTAAATAATTTATTACCATCAATATGTTTATTTTCATACAGGAAGGGTAAAACCTTAGGTACCTGGTATAATCATTACAAGAAACTGTCTTCAATTCAAACATATACCAAACCACTATTGAGGATCACACCTCATCAGGTTGTCACCCTTATGGAAACTGCAGTTTTTGCAGGAATGTACGTAAAACCAAAAGTTTCACTAACAAAAATATTTGTTGTTTTTTTACACTAAAGTTTTTGGTAAATAATACTGACTGGGTTATTTTTTTAGTGACGTGTAGTTGCTCGGCATTTTATATTGGACAAACCTCCAGTCCCTTTAAAATCAGAATTTTTGAACACCTCGGTGATACAAGATGCAGGCATAGTTCAAATGCTTTATTTAAACACTCAGTCAGCCAAGTTCAATTTTGTAATTGCTGACAGAATAATTCTGGATAGAAGTGACAAAAGTGGATGGCAAAATTTATTAAAAAATAAGAGAGAAAATGTGCAGTATTAAATCGGGGGGGGGGGGGGTTGTTCTCTCCTGGACTTAATGAACATTTGTAGTTAACCAATCATAGTTCCCTTTCTTTTAAGGAGGGATTTGTTTTGAACACTGATGAAGGCTCAAGGCCAAAAACAGTTGGTTTTTGGTTGGTTTAAATTTATTTTTAAACTGGCTCATGGGCAGAGTGCTGGCTGTTGTTAGATTTGAAGGCTAGTAACAATGCCAGTAAAACTACAGTCCACAAAAGTTACTTTTTTTGACAGAAAACCCCACTGTAAAAAGCACTTTCAAACAGTACGACAGCCCCACAACCTTAAAATAAACAATTTCTCCACAGAAAATAAATAGTTTCAGTTAAGACAACACTACGTTAAAACTGACACATTCAATGAGTGATCCGTTTAAGTGTTTGCTACAGTCTCTAAACAATCCTTTACAATAAAACACTCCTAGCTTTAAAATAACCTTCCTGAAGAGAACATAAAACATCGCCAAAAAGAAACTGAATTTTTTTCCCCAAAGGGGACTTGTCTGCCCGGCTAACTTAAGTACAAGCTGATCATCGATCCTCAAAAGCCTCATAAGAACATACTCTGGCAGCAGAAAAGCTCTGAAAGGCTCCACACCCAAACTTCTCTTTTGGTCAACTCAGCTCAACCTACTTGATAGTGTAGGCACATGCAAGGTGCCCTGAATCTTTGGAAGCTGTCTGGCTATTATACCCATGGCAGAATATAACCCATACAGCTAAAACTACCTGCAGGAGTTATCAATATGAAGAATATCTTGGGTTGATTTCATTGCTGTTTCCAGACTGATCACGAAACCCAGTGCCTGAAGTAGTCATGGTAAATTTGAGATGGGTCATGAGTACCCACTGGGAAGGAGGTTGTATTAGCCAGTCATCCAAACAGAGAAAATATAGTTGTTTAAGAACTTACCACAACAGTAGATGTCCTACTGATCACTGTTGCAGTACTCAACATAAGAATGTGTCCGCTGACTTCCAGCCAGGGGACGAAAGCTTTACCTTGCCAAGGCATACATTTGACATGTGACCTCTGCTCAGGGTACATATGTGGACTTGCAAAGCAAACATCTAAAATAAATCTGCTTACCATAAACCACACAAAACACTCATTTGTTGTCTTAAATGTATTCTGCCTTGCACTAAACCACACTCAATGTGCTCCAAATTCATTTTGGAGACTTGGCAACAAGCCCCCCCCCCCCCCCCCTGCTCTGCGAATCCAGAGTTCTGGCTTAAATTTTTCATATACTCCTGCACATCAAATTTTTCTAATTCCAAGCTATGACTGATTTCTACCTCATTACCAGGAAAGCATTTTGGAAAAATAAAAAAAAAAAAACACTTTTTGCTGGAAACATCTTTATATCAGGAATCACTACCTCATCAAGCTGTTACCTTATACTACCATATTAATGCTGCCTGTCAGGAAAGGGCAATGTGTAGCTACTGCTATTTATCTGACCGGTCTACTATCACTGCTAAACAGTTCTTGTACTTGAGAATTTTCCAAGCTGCACCACCAGCAAATGTAGTCTTGCTTAGCAAGAACATCATTCCTTTCATGAGACAGTGAAATGAACCAGTATGATAACACTGTTGTGTTTTACTCGATGCTTAAATTTACACATTTCAAGATGTATTATGCAAGCACTGCTCAACACTACACAATAGCTATTGATGAAATGGTACTTAACTGAAGACATGTAAAGGATACAAGTAGTGTACAAGATTTCTTATTTACTGCAGCAATATGCTACAGCCACTTAAAAATGCATCACTATGGAGATTCATATTATGGATGCATGTTTAATAAAATCAGTTTTCCTACATTTGTAGAAATGCAAGAAGAGCAAGACAAACAAGTTTAATTTACAGATTTCTCCTCTTTTGCATGCAACTCCACAATCTGTTCCCATACAAAATTACAGACATCTTTCACTTAAACTGTGCTGACAGCAATACGTTTTTTTTTTTTTGGGGGGGGGGGTCTCCCCAGTTGTGGGACCACAGAAATGGTACATAACTGGACTGCTTTCCTTTACCATGCCCGGTTGAAGCTTCTACTGAAGCTTGTAGAAAAGACAGATGAGGCTCCGCTGCCCAAACAAACTGTAATATAAGTAAAACAATCACCAATCTCTCCTCTTTTAAGTGGGCCTAGCACCCTCTAATTATCCAGGTTATATCTTGTACATCAATTTGTTAATACAGTGAAAAGCAGAGGATTAAGAGGATTGCTAGTCCCATTTAAGTACAAATCATACTACTGCTACTATTCCTCCACTTACTGAGTGCTTGTGATTTGAGTTGGACAAGATCTGGCGTATTCTTATAATAGTAGCCATAAACACTTTCCATAACTTACATCAGAAAAATACTTCACTTTTTCTTTTACATAATATCTTTATAAGATAATATCCCTACCAGCAGGCTTGAGTCTGTAAGGCAAGTACAATCAACTACTACAATTATATTAATTACATCTTGACAACAGAAAGCAAAGCTAAAAATATCAGTGTTTATGAAACACCTTTTACTGGGAATCCACCCTAGGACTCATTAAGACACAGTGACAGTTCATAAAAGCTTATAATGACCTTAACCCAGAAAGTACAGTTGTGTACACTTACCATAAATGTAGATGTTAAGAGTGTAATCACTGTTGCAGTCATTACATATGGGTAATCTGCTGGCTGGTTGCCCTCAGTTGGCCTGATTAACAAAGTGTTGGGTCCTGCGTCAGCTGCTGTCCCTTTTTCCATGACGTCAGGTCGTCGGGGGTATGGAACATGCAGCTGATGCCATTACATCAGGTTTTTCTTGCCCCAGATGTCAGATGCCCCCCAAATGGGGAGCAAATAAAATTAAAAAACACAAAAATATACCTCCAACCAAAAGCAAATACACCAAAAAGGCTTTTAAGCATAGTAAAAGAAGGTAGCAGTATAGTCAGAGAAAAACAGGGGGCTGGAGGGAGGGTAACCAGGACTGCAACAGTGAATACACTCAAAAATCTACATTTATGATAAAAGTGTACACAACTGTATTATGTTCTTCACGCTTCACTTTTGCAGTCATTACATTTGGGTAGATTCCCAAAGCTATGGTTGGGAGGAGGAATTTATACAGCCTTAGGACCAGCTATAAAGCCCTGCAAGACAGCAGTGGCAAAGCCAGTTCTGGATTTAGAGAAAATTGGTAAATGATAATGCTTGGTGAAAGTATGTACAGAACTCCAGGTAGCAGCTTCTAGAATATCCCTGGTAGGAACACCATTGAGAAAGGCTGCAGAAGTAGAAGCAGCCCTGGTGGAATGAGATCTGATCCCCTGGGGGATAGATTTTCCATGGTGCTTATAGCAGAAATTAATGCAATGGCTTATCCATTTAGAAATGGTTTGTTTTGAAATAGCCTTCCCCTCTGCCCCAGCAGCAAATGCTACTAGCAATTATTCAGATTTTCTTTGAAATTTAGTTCTGTCCAAGTAGAATCTAAGTTGTCTGTGCACGTCCAAGGAATGCAGAATCCATTCCCCTTTGTTCTGTGGATTGGGAAAGAAGGTTGGCAAATGAATGGACTGATTAAAAGCCACAGTGGAAACCACCTTGGGCATGAAGGATGGACTGGTCCTCAAAAATACCCTGTCCGCATGAAAGATGTTGAAAAGCTCCACTGTCATAAGGGACTGTACTTCAAACATCCTTCTAGCTGAAATGACTGCAAAACGGAAGGCTGTTTTCCAAGAAATAAATTTTACGTCTGCAGTAGCAGCTGGCTCGAAAGAGGTAGAGTGAGTTTCTCCAAAACAAAGTTACGGTCCCAAGCAAGGGTAGGAGCTCTCCTGGGTGGTCTCAAGTTCGTTGCCCTCGGAGATACTGACTGAGCAGGGGATGAGATAAGAGGGGTGGTTCTGTGTTATAGTGAGCTGAAATAGCTGAAGCATGGATTTTAATAGAGGAAAAAAGACAGGCCCTTATAAAGCATCTCAATTAAGTATTGCAAAATCTGAGGTAAATTGGGCACTGCTGTGCTCATCTCTAAAGATTGGTTCCAAGCACAGAATTTTTTCCGTTTGTCAGCATAAGATTTTCTAGTACTAGGTCTTCTCGCCTCCAAAATGACATCCATCACTGGTTTGCTGAGGGATGCAAAGGATGAATTTAAGTGATTAGCCAAGCTGCAAGGTTCAATGCTGGAAGGTGAAGGTGCTGAATTTGATTCTCATGCTGACACAGCAAAGAAGTTATTTGTGACACACTGCACAGGAGTGGGTACCAGTGTTGGCGTGGCCAGTCTGGAGCAATCAAAATCATTCTTGGTTTGTCCTGTTACTGTAAACAGAACTTTGCAGAGTAGAGGCAGAGGGGGAAAGGCATAGACTGATAGGTTTTTCCAGCTGAAGGACAGAGCATCCACTTTCCAGGCTCTTTTGTGGGGAGTCCTTGTGCAAAATTTGCCCAACTGGCAGTTCTGGGGGGATGCAAATAGATCTAAGTCTGGGCTCCCCCATTTGCTGGTCAACATGTTGAAAATCCATGGTTCCAGTTTCCACTCGTGTGGGTCCATGAGGGTTCTGCTTAGTCCGCCTGCCAGTGTATTCAATTTTCCTAGCAGGAATTGAGCTTGTAGGTGCACTTTGTAGCTCAAGGCCGTGTTCCACAATGCCATGGCTAGTCTGCAGAGGGGGTAGGAATGTGTACCCCCACCTGCTTATGTACCACATAACCGTAGTGTTGTCAGTCTTTACCATTAGTTGACCTGGAAGAATGCAGTCCTTGAAAGCTGTCAGAGCATTCTGCACAGCTAACATTTCTTTTTGATTAATATGGTGCATTTGATTTGGGTTCCATTTACCCTGAATGCACTTCCCTGCCAGGTGAGCCCCCCCCCCATGAATAGTCTGATGCATCTGTAGTTAGGGTTTGGGCAGCAGGGGGTAGTGTGAATGGCAGTCCCTTGTTTTGGTGGCAGGCCTCTGCTCACCATAGGAACTCTAGTCATAGGCAAGGTACGATAGGAATCATTGTTTCCAGGCTCTGACAATGCTGACTCCATAGACTTTTTAAGTACCACTGTAGTTTCCTCATATGCAGTCTTGCATATGGAATTAGAAGAATGCAGAAGGCCATGAACCCCAAGGCTTGCAATATTTGTCTTGCAGATAAGCAGGGTTTTTGTGGCCACTTGTTTGAAGTAAGTTATCAAATGAATTTGCTTCTCTGGCGTGAGGAAAGCCACCTGGGCAGTTGTATTCAAGCTTGTATCCAGGAATGTAATCTGTTGACAGGGTACCAGTTGTGATTTCTTTTCGTTTATGGCGTACCCCAGGCAAGTTAAAACCTTTTTTAGAAGAATGCACTGGTTTTCTGCCTGAATTAGACAATCGTCCAGGTATGGATATATTTGAATATTTCTTTGCCTACAAAATGCAGTTACTGGAGCCAGGCACTTTGTGAATACCCTGGGGACAGTACACAAGCCAAAGGGCAGTGCAGAGAACTGATAATGCAAGTAGCCTGCTTTGAAGCGTAGGTACCTTCTGCAAGATTCCCTGATTGGGATGTGCAGGTATGCTTCTTTTAAATCTAGAGTTGCCAACCAGGCATCTTTGCCTAGCATAGGAAGTAACTGAAGAGTCAGCTTCTTGAATTTCGGAATGTCCAGAAAGGTGTTTAGAGTAGACAGGTCCAGAATTGGACAACATGATTTATCTTTTCTGGGTACCAGGAAGAGCATGGAAAAGAAAAATTGTCCCTTTTCCTGTTCTGGTACCGACTGGATAGCCCCCATGTTTAAGAGGGAAAGTAATTGTTTTTGAGCCTCTGCCCACTGATTTAGGGGCAGGTCTGGCCACCCGTTTGGTGTTGGCAACGTGTGGAAATGAAATTTGTATCACTCGGACACTATATTTAAAACCCATGTGCCCTGGGTTATGAGTTCCCAGTTTTTTGCATGAAGAGCAATCTTTCCCCCAAAGTAAGTGCTTGGTAATTTTAAAGGAAAGTCATTGAGACTGTTTACTATAAGGGGGTGTCTTAATTTCCAGATTTGGAAGTGGAGGCCCCCCATTGCTTAGTTCCGAGAGTCCCCTGGGTCTGAAACCTGGTGCTTTTGGTGTGCCTGGGTTTGGCTTGAGAGGATCTGGAAGGAGCTGGAAAGGACCAATTCTTAGTAGGCCAGTGCCTACTAAATCTTGGAGGTTGCATTTGTAAGAAATATTTTACAGTTTGCATAGATTTAGGTTTATCTTCCATCTTTTTTAAAACTTCTTCAGCCTTATTGCCAAACAGGCGGTCCTGACTTAAAGGAGCATCCAACAATTTCGCTTTAACATAATCAGGCAGACATTGCTCCTTAAGCCAAGCATGCCTTCTAAGCACAGACCCAGTAACAGCAGCCCTGCAAGAGGCCTCTAAAGAATCAAAACCACATTGCAAAGTATGTTTTGTTCAGCAGAATGCAATAAATCCTGTAAATCACAGTCAGAAATAATCATTTTCTGTTTAAGCAGTCCAATAATATGCTGTTGATATTTTAACATATGAAATTGGCAGTTTAAAGCCCTGATTGCCAAGGTTGCAGAAGTATAAACCTTTTTACACATCTATCCAGCACCCTGGAGTCTCTATCAGAAGGGGTAAGATTTTTAGCAGTAGAATCCTTAATGCCCTTAAGCCCCTGTGAAATGGTTTCAGGATCTGCAACAGGATTTTTGAAAAGGAACTTGTGGGACTCAGGAACCCTGTAGTATCCGTCAGGTTTACTAGGAGCTGGAGGCAGGGAATCAGGGGCCATACTGGATTCCGAAAACAAGTCATCAACAATCTCTAGTACAGGAGGTAAAGCCAAATAAGAAGTTATGTACTCACCATAACGTTCCATCTGAGTAGATTAACTTCATTTGTCAGCAACCTGTGGGTATCGGATCAGACTTCGGTTCCGAGCCGGCAGTTTTCAACAGCTTAGATCCGAGCTCCTAGCTCCTCCCTCTACCCATAAACCCCTGCCAACCCTGACTGACTTCAGATCAAGTTTGCCCCCAAGCAGCAACTGCTACAGATTTACCAATTTCAAATGTCATCTCTGTATACAGCAAAAGTGAATGATGGAAGGTCAGGGGGAAGGAGGGGGGATGGTTGCTGACAAATGAAGTTTATCTACTCAGATGGAACGTTATGGTGAGTACATAACTTATTAATCTGAAGTTGTTAACTTCATTTGTGCAGTAACCGGTGGGACAGAGTCCCCAGCTACCTGAATCTTGGGCGGCCATCATGGAAGGATGTTCCGGAGCACTGCAGAGCCAAAGGATGCTCTCCCTCTGGAGAGAATATCTAGCTTATAATGGTTGATAAAGGTATGAGATGAGGCCCAAGTGGCGGCCGAACAAATATCTAAAGGAACCCTGGATCTAAAAGCAGCAGAGGTAGACATAGATCGGGTAGAGTGGGCATGGACTCCCTGAGGTGCAGGCCTACCAGAACTTTCATAAGCCAAAAGAATACATTGCGAGATCCATCGAGACAGCGTAACTTTGGATACCGATTTACCCAAATTCTTTTTGGCAAAGGAGACTAACAACTGGTCCGATTCCCTATGACCAGATGTCCTGTGAATATAGAATCGAAGTTGTTTATGCACATCCGAGTGTAATTTGTATTCTCCTTTGCTGTGATAGTTGGGAAAGAAGACTGGCAGATTAATAGACTGGTTGATATTAGATTCAGAAGCAACCTTAGTGAGAAAGGAGGGATTGGTCCTGAGGTAGACTCTATCCTTGTGGAAGGTTAGATACGGGGGTTTGACACAAAGGGCCTGAATTTCAGAAACTCTTCTGGCAGAGGTGATGGAGACGAGAAAGGCCGTCTTCCAAGACAAATACTTGAGTTCCACTGAAGCTGCAGGCTCAAAGGGGGGAGCTGTCAAAGCCTGAAGCACTAACGACAAATCCCACGGAGGTACCACTTCCTTTACCGGAGGTCTGAGCAGGAAGGTGCCCTTCAGGAAGGTCTTGCACAGCTTTGAAGTGATCAAGGGACGCAGATCATGTCCGACATGGTAGTGAGAGATAGCTGCTAGTTGAACCTTGACAGTGGAACAGCTAGCTCCCTGGTGAAATAATCCTGATAAGAAGTCTAGCACCACAGGTAAAGGAGCTGTGAAGGGATCCAAGTTTTGACATTCTGCCCAGATAGAGAAACGTCTCCATTTGCTACTGTAAACCTTCCTAGTAGAAGGCTTATGGGCTGCAACTAGAATAGCTTTGACTGGGGAAGAGATGCCGGGAGTCCTGGCTAGGAGTGGAACTGGAGCAGCCAAGCTGTGAGCTTGAGCCTGTCCAGGTTCAGGGTTGGGAGACCCAGGGGGTGGGAGATCAGATCCGGGAGGCGATCTAGAATCCAAGGAGGATTCACCCGATGAGACCAAAGGTAAGGAAACCAGGTCTGACGAGGCCAGAATGGGGCAATGAGGATAATCCAGCTCCCCAACCGACTGGCTTTCTGTAGAAACTTTAGCATCAGGGGGAGAGGTGGATAAGCATAAAGCAGAGCGAGAGGCCAAACATGCACCAGAGCATCTCTCGGGGATTCTCCGACTTGGGGAATTAAAGCGAAATAGCTGTTGCATTTGGTGTTTGAGGGAGAGGCGAGAAGATCGCAACAGGGCTGCCCCCCATTTGGCAAAAATCTGATTCGCTAAGTGCGGATTGAGAGACCACTCTTAGGGGGAAAGGATGGTGCGACTGAGTTTGTCCGCCAGGTTGTTGGACCATCCCGGAATGTGCGTTGCAATGAGAAAACGGTTGGTGGAGATCGCCCATTTCCACACTCTCATGGCCTCTCGACAGAGCGGGAAAGACTTGGTTCCCCCTTGTTTGTTGATGTACCAGACAACCGACATGTTGTCCGTCTGGATCGCAATTGTCCCTACAGGAAGAAGGTCCTGAAGTGCTTGCAACGCTAACAGCACTGCCCTCATCTCTAGGACATTGATATGCAAAGAGGTCTCCGTATCATTCCACGTGCCTTGGACAGTCCTGCCCGAAGAGTGCCCCCCCCCCTCCCCGAGGTGAGAGGCGTCCATGGTCAGGGGAGGGGCCATACAGAAAGGGCGTCCCGTGTGGAGATTCGGAGATTGCAGCCACCACACGAGAGCCCTCTTGCAAGCCCTGCTGAGGGAAATGGGATGACTCAGAGGGTAGTGAAGAAAAGACCACTGGGCTTGGAGGGTCCACTGTAAGACCCTCATGTTGAGATGTGCCATAGGTAACAAGTTGATTGCCGCTGCCATCAAGCCTAGAGCCCTCAGGACCAACTCCGCTGGAGATGATGATAGAAGGATGGCCCGCACATGAAACCTCAGGGTTCGAAGTCTCTCTGGGGTTAAGAAGGCTACAAGATTGATTGTGTTTAACCTGGCCCCGATGAAATCTATGACTCGGGTCGGGGTGAGAGCAGATCTGTCTATATTTATTGTAATCCCTAGCCAGGGAGCAAGGCGAAGAAAATGATCCCTGGCTGTACAGAGTAGATGCCTTGTCGAGGCGGTCAGGAGCCAGTCGTCCAGGTACGGAAAAAACTGTATTCCCTGGAGCCTCAGGTGGGCTGCTATCACTGCTAACACTTTGGTAAACACCCTGGGGGCTGAGGTGAGACCAAAGGGGAGAGCCCTGAATTGGTAATGACTGGCCCCTAGCCGGAAGCGGAGAAACCTCCTGGATCATCTGTCCATTAGAATATGATAGTACGCATCCTTGAGGTCTATCGAGCACATCCAATCGTTCTCCCGTAATAGGGGGAGAATAGATTGAAGAGTGACCATCCGGAACTTTTCTTTTGTTACTGAAAGGTTCAAAAGGGAGAGATCGAGGATTGGCCTCAAGTCCCCAGTCTTTTTTGGCACCAGAAAGAACCTGGAGTAAAAACCCGATCCGAGCTGGTCTGGGGGGACGTGTTGGATGGCTCTTTTTTCTAGGAGCTGCCGGATTTCCGCAGCTGCAACCTCCCTTTGATCGGGTGGGACATCGGGGAGGTGTTTGGGGAAGAGAAGAGGGCAAGAGAAGGGGATCTGGTAACCTCTGGATATGATGCAAAGCACCCAGCGGTCTGTCGTGATGGACTCCCAAGCTTACAGGTGCCTCAAGAAACACCCCCGACTGCCTCCAGAGTGGAGCAGTCGCGCAACCCTTCAGGGCTGTTGCGTGGGCAGATCAGAGAAAGGTTCTCTGAACCCAAAGTTCTTCGGGCCCCCTCTGCCTCTAGGGGGGTGTCCTCCCTGTCCTCCTCTGCTGCGGAAGGACTGGGGGTCCGGAGCGGACTGGGGGTCCGGAGCGGACTGGGATTGTTGCGACTTCCGGAACCACATCTTCTTCTGTCCCTTTTGGTTCTTGGAGAAGGACCTCTGGGGAGCAGAGAAGCGGACTCAGACGGCAGACAATGTCTTCCCGTCCTTTTCGCTCTGGACCAAGGTGTCGCGAACGGTCTTCCCAAATAGGGCAGAACCATCAAAAGGGGCATTTGCGAAAGACACCTTGAAGGGTTCTGCGAAATCACAATGGCGGAGCCAGGCCAGACGCCTCATGACGAGACCTGCTCCGCTGGCTCTAGCGGCTCCTTCCGTGGCATGGGATAGTAGCCGCATAGAGGTATTGGAAATGGACCCAAGAGTGGCCATATGGGTGGAGTACAACTGTTTGTCCTCCGCCGACATGGACTCTGGAGGCAATGCAGCATATTCTTTAATAAGATCCCGCTGCAGCCGAATGACGTGTGCCATGTAGTTCAGTGACCTCACCGAGAAGGACGCTGAACCAAACACCCGCTTCCCTAAGCGGTCCATTGCTCGGGACTCCTTGCCGGGGGGGGGGGGGTGGACCGAGGGGCTCTCCTGAGCTAGTTCCCTCTTAGTGGCCGCTGCCATCAACATGGCATCTACGGGGGGACCCTTGCTCCAGTGGGGCCTGTCGGCAGGGGGACGGAGGATCCTGTCAGGGTGTTTCAGGACTGGCTCCACAGTGTCCGGCTCCTTCCACACCCTGGTGGTAATCAGGTCCACCAGGGGGTCGGCCGGAGGGGACACACAAGAGGTAGAAGGGCCTGCATCAAATGCCTCCAGGAACAGGGCTTCCTCCAAGGTCGGCTTTGGGGCAGACCACCCCCCTCTGATCCTAAGCATTTCCATGATGTCCCCAAAGGGGACATCCTCGGGGGGGTGACCTTGGGGGAGCCTTCCCCCTCCTCCAAATCTGTGTCTTCGGTTAAGGACTCAGGGGAGTCCAAGTGCCTCCTCTTGCACTTCCGCTTGTGGGGGATCTCCTCGGGGGGGGGGGGGGCTGTCCGAGGAGGCCTCACCAGCAACATCCTGTTCCAAGGGAACGACCTGGGACATTGAAGAAGGCTGTCACTGGGGCCGGGTGATGGAAGTCAGACCCAACAGAGAAGGAGTGCAGGACGGAGCTGTGGCAAGGACCGGGGGCCTGGAAGCAGTCGACAGAGCCCTCTCCACCTCGAACGCCAAGGTAGAGCTGCTCTCTCTGGGATCAGAGAGCGGGCCCTCACTCGGATCAGACAGGCGGATCGGTGTCGGCACCGAAGCAATCGGATCCGACGCCCCAGTATGCTCTGACCTGGACAGCGCCGAAGACATACTGAAACCCTCTGATCCAAAGCTCAGCCCTCGGCTCCAAGAGCTCGGATCCAACAAAAATGTACCAGACAGGCTCGAGGGGAGAGTCAGCGCCGAAGTACCCGAGACTATCGGCGCCGACCCACCCCCGGTTCCAAGGTTGCCCAGCTCCGAAGGCTCCAAACCCGGGAAGCGGGATGGAGAAGGAGCTATCGGGGCAAAGAAAGGGGTTGAGCTCCCCTCCCCGGAGGGGGGGAGGCAGGAGCACTCCCATCTGCAGTTGGGCCTGTAGGAATCTTCGCATCATCCGGTCCAAGTCTGCGTCGGAAAGGCTACGCGTAGATCTCGAAGAGGCCACCGAGGCAGGACGGGAGTGCCGCCTCGATGACCTCGAAGGAGATCGGGTCTCCTCCTCCTCAGGACCTGGTGAAAAATAAGGGGACCGGATCCGAGAAGGAGGAGACCAGGAAGCCCTGGAGGGAGAAGACCGCTTAGTCGGGGGAGCCTAAGCGGAGGCCGCAGCCTTCCGCTTGTGGTGCTTCTCCCTCCTGTTGTCTTTCCTGGCCTCTCTCTCCTCCGGGCCTACAGCGGGAGGTTGAGTCCCGGCTGGGGGGAGAGACACAGGAGTGGCCGCCGCCTAAGCCGCGGAGGTAGCCACGGTAGGACCGGAGTCCGAAGCCAAATCTGGGGGCAGGAGCCCCGCCAGGATCAGCTTGGATCTCCAGTCCTTGAGTGCCCTGGGGTTGAATGCCGCGCAGATGGTACACCCAGAGGAAAGGTGTCCAACCCCAAGGCACAAAACACACCAAGTGTGGCCATCAGCCGGTGAAAGCTTATTGCCACACTCTGTGCACTTCGAGAAAATAGGTTTTGGGGCCTCAGACATTTTTAAAACTAAAGAAACACACACGCTAGGCCCCAACACACACACACACAGACCCTAATGAACCAGCGAGGGAGAGGGAGGGAAAAATATATATAAACTAAAGAAGATTTAAGCTAAGGGAAACAGGTATGGGCCTAACACACGGTACTCACACAAAAGTATAGAAAAAAGAAAAAAAAATTTTCTATTTTTTTTTCACAGAAATTCGCTAACGACGGAGCTCGAGAATCCAGCTGCTGACAACAAGCACGGCAAACTAGATCTGAGGTCAGTCAGGGTTGGCAGGGGTTTAAGGGTAGAGGGAGCAGCTAGGAGCTCGGATCTAAACTGTTGAAAACTGCCGGCTCGGATCCGAAGTCGGATCCGATTCCTACAGGTTGCTGCACAAATGAAGTTAACTACTTCAGATGGCCTATGCTGAGGTAGAAGAAGAAAATGCTTAAGCCTCTTTTTTGAATCAGAAAAATCCTGACTTTCCCAGTGGAAAGGCTTCCTTAAGGTATGTAAAGTTTCCCCAAAAGAAAAGTCCTCAGGGGGGGAAGCAGAGGGAATGGAATCCTCTGCATCAGAATCCTCATAAGTAGGTATGGACAAATCCAGGTCATTAGAAGAATCAGAAGAAACAGAGTCCTGATCAGAAGATTCACAGTCATGCCCAGCCATAGGCCTCTTAGAAAGTGGGGAGGGGTGACTACCCCTGATTAGAGTAATTAGATAGTTAGCCATTTTGATCATTTGTTTTTTTAGGCATAGGGGCCTGAACATGTGGCCTGGCTGTTGGTCTTTTAGACATAGATCGGGATTTAGGCCTTAGTATTGAAGGTGGAGTCTGTTTAATATGCAAGTTTGTAGGCCTGAATACACCCTCAGAAGCCGGTGCCTGCACAGCAGCTCCAGACCCATCCAAGGTACAGACATCCGTGGGTTCCATAGGTGAAGTATCTCGCGGCATACCAGACTCTGAATGGGTCTCAGTAGAGGTCTGCGAGTCAGAAGTAGCGGGAATCAGGGGCTGCGAAAGCGCCTCACTGAGTACCGGTGAACTGTCAACTGGCTTAGGAGAAGCGTAGTCGGCAGTTTTGGGCCTTGACGACATGTCTCTGTCTTTATCTTTGCATTTTTTCAAAATACCAGTAGTCTGACGTCTAACAGACGTCATTTCTGGATAATTAAACCGAGAACCGAAATATTTAGACACAAATATGTACCGCCGACAGATAGTGCGCTGATTAAATAAAGCACAAAACTGACAGCAACGTACGTGTGGTCAGGGCCTAGGCAAGGAATACAGAACAAATTAAAATCTTTATGAGGTATTTGCTTTCCACAAGTAATGCAATTATTAACTTTTACTGACATCGGTAAGGAGCAAGAAAAAGTTTCCCCAACAGGGTACTTAGCTTTAAGTTGAAGACTTCGGTTCTGAAACTTGAAAATGAAAATTTCAGTAGTCGGCCGACTGGCACTTGTGAACTGCTTTTGCTTCGGGCACCGCACGGCAAGAAAGACTGATGTAATGGCGTTGACTGCATGTTTTATACCAGACATGACGTCATGGAAGAAGGGACAGCAACCGACGCAGGACCCAAGACTTTGTTAATCAGGCCGACTGAGGGCAACCTGCCAGATTATCCAAATGTAATGACTGCAACAATGAAACACAAAGAACATCATAAACCAGTAAATATGTATACTGTTATTCTGAACAGATACACAAGTGTAGTTTCCTCATTGAACCATGCTGTATTTTATGCATAACCTGCAAAAAAATAACAAATCCTTAATCACAAATACATAAAAAAAAAGAATATAATACATACCAGTTTGTGCCCAGATATTGTTTTTTCAAACTTGCCATCATAAGCTCCCCAAATTTTTATCAGCTTATCAGCAGCTGAAATACAATAGGTAATAAACATGGTTATACACATAAAAATTGTCACCAGTAAACATAACATAAATGCGTAATGAGTGCAACAGTGAAACACAAAAAACATCATAAATGCGTTTACTACAGAAATGGATGGAACACAGCTACTGCTGCAGACAGATAACCTGTCCCTTGGAAAACATATCTGTCTACAGGACCTAAAGTACAGTTGCTCAAGTTTTACTTGCTCATAACAGTAAATGCTCAAATTTCTCACTGCTGAAGTAGCTTATGAGTTGTCTTGCCCAAGACACAGTAAATAGAAGTTATGTCCTTACCATAACGTTCCATGTGGAGTGTTCATCTCGCCTTTGTTCTTACACATGGGTTCGGAGCCAATCCTCGGCTCCGTGTCGGCCGCTTGCAAGCTCTGCATCGAGAAGAAGCTCGAGACAACCTAATACCCACAATCCCCCTCTGCCTTACCTCAGATCTAGTTTGCAAGCAAACCAGCAGTCAGAGAGAGAACACTCATGCCAATATCACATATGCACAGAAACTAAGAGTCTATATATATAAATATATATATATATATATATATATATATATATATATATATATATATATATATATATATATACATACATATACATATACATATACATGTTAACTATATATACAACAACTGCAATGCAGAAGCAGAATGCCCCAGACCAGGCACCAAACTGAACGTTCTTCCTAAGGGTGGGAATGTAAGAACAAAGGCGAGATGAACACTCCACATGGAACGTTATGGTAAGGACATAACTTCTATATTTGATAGTGTTCAATCTCGCCGTTTGTTCTTACACATGGGTAGCGTCCCTAGCTCCTTGTTCCTGAGGAACTCACGGAAGGACGTTCTTGAGCACAGTGGAACCAAAGGTTGCCCTGTCCCTAGAAACCTTGTCTACCTTATAATGAGAAATGAATGTATGTGGTTTAGACCAAGTAGCAGCCGCACAAATAGCGTCTAGTGGTAGGCAAGCTGCATGAGCCAGGGATGTAGACACTGACCTTGTGGAATGTCCTTTGGGTTTGTGCAAAAGAGTTTGATCTGAAGAATCATAGACATAGATGATACAATCAGTTAACCACTTAGAAAGAGTTATTTTAGTAACCGCTACTCCTTTTCTGTTATCAGCAAAGGCTACAAAAAGTTGATCAGATTTCCTGTGATCTTTTGTTCTATCCAAGTAAAACCTTAGTTGTCTGTGGACATCTAATTTGTGCAACATATACTCCATTTTATTGGAGTGATTCTTGAAGAAAGTGGGTAATTCAATGGACTGATTAATATTGTTAATAGAACAAACTTTAGGAAGGATGAATTAGTGCGAAGAGAAACTCTGTCAGAGTGAAAGATCAAATAAGGGTGTTTAATGGAGAGAGCTTGAAGTTCAGATACTCGCCTAGCGGATGTAATGGCTACCAAAAAGAGAGTCTTCCACGACAAAATTTCAATGGGCAAGAGGAGGCTGGTTCAAAGGGGGGCAGCATCAACTTAGATAATAATAAGTTTAGACTCCAAGGGGACGTAGGAGATCTAATTGGTGGTCTAATATGAAAAACCCCTTTTAAAAAGGCTTTACAAAGTCTGTGGGCCATAACAGGAGCCCCACATTCTTCCACATGGAAATTAGAAATGGCAGCCAATTGAGCTCTTAATGTGGCAGGAGAAGCACCCTGATGGAACAAGTCTGTTAAAAACTCTAATATTTTATTCAAAGGAGCTATAACAGGGTCCACTTGCTGTGTATTCGCCCATAATACAAAGCGCTTCCATTTACTAGTATATGTTTTAGTAGTGGAAGCTTTATGAGAAGCCACTAATATATTCTGAACTGCAGGCGAAAGAAGATCAGACCTGGCTAAGTTGGGAATTGGAGCAGCCAAGCTGCTAGATGGAGGGACAAGAGCGAGGGGTGGGGAGCCCCTGACGAGTGAGTCAATAGATCTGGCTCTGGGTCCAGGATCCAGGGTCCCCGAATGCAGTGTGTCATGAGGAAGGGGAACCAAATTTGACGAGACCAGAATGGGGCAATGAGGATTATTGTCCTGTGTAGGTTGTTGGCTTTCTGGAGAAACTTTGAGATCAGGGGGAAGGGAGGAAATGCATACAGGAGACCCGGGGGCCAATCGTGAATCAGTGCGTCCCTGGGGACTTCCCCTGGAAGGGATAATAGGGCAAAGTAGCTCCTGCATTTGGCGTTCATTGGAGACGCAAACAGATCGCAGGAAGGCTGGCCCCCCCTGCGAAAAATCTTTTGCGCAACTGACTGTTTTAGGGACCACTCGTGCGGTAACAGTATTGCTCTGCTCAGCCTGTCGGCTATGACGTTGGATGACCCCGGGATGTGCGTTGCTATCAGAAAGCGACCCGTGGACTCCGCCCATTGCCAGATTCTCATGGCCTCTCTGCATAGCTGATAGGACTTGGTTCCCCCTTGCTTGTTTATGTACCAGACTAACGACATGTTGTCCGTCTGAACTGCAATAGTTCCCAGAGGAAGAAGGGGAGCAAAGTGTTGCAACGCTAGAAACACTGCCCTCAACTCTAGAACATTGATGTGCAGATTGTACTCTAAATTGGTCCATTAAGCCTTGGACTGTCTGTCCCTGAAAGATGCCCCCACCCTATCAGGGAAGCGTCCGAGGTCACCGAAGCTGTCGGCGTGGGTAGCACAAATGGTCTCCCCTTGGAAAGGTTGCAAGTCTGAAGACACCAGTTTAGGTGTGTTTTGCATGTGTTAGTTATAAGAATCTCGTGTGTTAGAGGTAGTTGTTGGAACGACCATTGTGCAAACAGTAGCCATTGTAGGACTCTCATGTGCAGTCTTCCCAAGGGTACTGCAATAAGAGAAGCTGACATGAGTCCCAAAACCTTCAGTACCAGTTTTGCTGGGGATTTCCTGGACAAGAGAAGAAGACGTATGTGAGTCTGAAGTGAAAGTATCCTTTCTGGAGGAAGTCTTAGAATTAACTGATGTGTATCTAATTCCGCTCCTATGAATAAGATACGCTGTGATGGCTGTAGTAAGGATTTTCCGAAGTTTATGGAAATTCCTAGGTGAATACACAGTTGAAGAGTGTAGTCTCTGGCCTGTACTAGTTGACGCTGGGTGGTGGCAGAAAGGAGCCAGTCGTCCAGATACGGAAACACCTGGAATCCTAGGCGTCTCAAGTGAGACGCTACCACTGCCATGCATTTGGTGAAGACCCTGGGCGCTGAGGTCAGACCAAAGGGCAGGGCTCGAAACTGAAAGTGACTGGCACCCAGCCGGAAGCGCAAATGATCTCTGGATGCCCTGGCCATTTTGATGTGGTAGTATGCATCCTTCAGATCTATTGAGCAAATCCAGTCGTCCTTCTGTAAGAATGGAAGGATCGATTGAAGCGTGACCATTCGGAACTTTTCTTTCTTGACGAAGGTATTGAGGTCGCTTAGGTCCAGAATGGGCCTCCAGTCCCCTGTTTTCTTTGGAACTAAAAAGAACCTTGAGTAAGTTCCTGAATCCTCTTTGGTCCGCTGGGACTGGTTGGATGACTCTTTTTCTAGCAGCTTTGAAATTTCTATAGCTGCTGGCTCTCTCAGATGGGGCGGTACATCTGGGAGTCTTTTCTTTGGAATGGGATAGGATAGAAATGGTATATTGTAACCTCTGGTAACCACGCTTTTTACTCACTTGTCTGTAGTTATGTTTTGCCAGGCCTGAGGGTATAAAGCTAAGCGACCCCCGACTGCCTCCAGAGCAGGACAGTCGGGCCTCCTCTCAGAAGTGCTGGAAAGGTTTACCAGGGAGTGTATCCCTGTCACCTTGATTCTGCGGACCCCCTCTGCCACCAGGGCGGCGTCTTCCACCTCTGCCCCCTCCTCTGCCTCTAGAAGGGGCATCACCCTATGTGCCTGGGAAAGATCCTTGGGGTTTTCGAAACCACATTTTTCCACCACGTTGCCCTTTGGGGTACGGGCTGGTTGGGGTGGAAAAACGGACTCCGACAGCAGACAGAGTCTTTCCCTCCTGCTCACACCGGGTAAGGGTCTCCTTTACTTTGGGGCCAAAAAGAGTGGCACCGTCAAACGGGGCGTTAGTAAAGGAAGACTTGAAGGCTTCCGCAAATGAACATAAGCGCATCCAGGATTGTCTGCGAAGAGCAATCGCTGAAGCTGCTGCCCTACTTGAACCTTCGGCTGCGTAAGAGATCAGCCTCATGGACGAGTTCACAATGGATGTAAGGGTATTAAGTTGCGCTGTCACTTTCTCTGAGACAGCAGCATCTGTAGTACCCTGGAGGGTATCTCCCAACTCTTTGACTAGATCCCTCTGTAGTCGTGTAAAGTGGGTCAAATAGTTCAGGGATCGCATGGAAAAAGCCGCTGAACTAAAAATGCGCTTCCCATACCTGTCCATAGTCCTAGAATCTTTATTAGGGGATGGACAGATGAGGAAGATTCCGACATCTCCTTTTTCGTGGCGCTGCCACCACCATAGCGTCCACTGGAACTCCTTTTGTCAAGTAAGTCTTGTCCTGGGGTGCAGTGATATACTTATTAGGCTTCCTAGGGACTGGTTCCACTGTGTCAGGAGCCTCCCGCCCTTCAAGCAATAAGTTCCATTAATTCATCGAAGGGCGGAGTGACCCAGGAGGAGGAAGGGCGAGCACCAAATGCCTTCAGCAAGACTGACTCATCCTCAGAAGGGGGAAGGGACTGCCAGTCACCTCTCTGTTTCAGGATCTCCAATATGTCAGAAAAAGAGACATCTTCTGAAGGTGACTTAGGGGACCCTTCTGACTCATCCAAGTCAGTATCGGATGTCAAAGATTCTTGTGGAGAATCTAAGTGTCTCCTCTTACACAATCTTTTCCTAGGGACTTCTTCATGGGGAGCATCCGAAGAAGCCTCCGAGGAAGAGGGGGCACCCTCCAGGGGTGGCTGAGACACCGGTGCTCGACGCTTGGATGTAGCCATGGGTGCAGAGGAAGATAACGGCCCTTTATGGGGAGGAGAGGTTGCTTCTACTGATGTGGTTGTCTGGGTAGACAACACCTTCCTCATGAGATCGAAGGCCCCCGGGTCCCGAGTCGAAGAATCTCCCAGTTCCGAAGAAATGGGAAGAATCCCCGAGACAGGCACCGAAGGCATCGACCCCGAGGACGGAGCCGAATCGATCCGCGCCAAGGCCCCGAGGGGAAGAGTCGGAACCAAACGCCGGTTCGACTCTCGCCCCGGAACCAAGGACAGATCGTCGGCACCGAGACTCCGGTACGGATCCGGCCAGTCGAGGTGAGAGGAACAGACCGAGAAAAGGACGGTTCTGGACCCGAGGGCTCCACAATCAGAAGATCAACCTCTTCCGGCTCCAAAGACTGGACAGGTCTCAGAGGAGGAATGGATGGAGACAATGGGAGGCCTTCAAGTTTCGACACCAACTGGGTGGAAACCGAAATAAGTTTGGATAGGGCCGAATGCTCCAATAACTTCTGCACCACACGATCCACATAGATATCGGAGAGCTTAGAAGAAGAACGGGTCGAAGGAACCTAAGACGGAGCCGACCTCAATAGAGTCGAGGGAGGGAGCTCCATCACCGGTTCCAAGACTCGAGGCTCGGGAACTGACAACAGTTGAACACTCGGCCCCGAAGTCTGTGGAACCGGTGATCTAACTTTACTCGAAGAGCTCGGAGCCGATGACTTGGGCTCCGACGTCTTCGATTCCTTCGAGGATTTGGATGCCTGGTCTGAAGCATCCAGAGCCTCCTGAAAGGAAGGTTTTAATAACCCCCTGTCCATGAGTTTCCTGCGCCTATCTGTCATGACCCTCCCACTAAAAGAGTGACAAATTGAACAGTCCTCTTGTAAGTGGAGAGGGCCAAGGCAGTAGACACAGGAACTATGGTTGTCAGTAACTGACATTTTTGGCCACACTGGCAACGTTTAAAACCTGATTTAATTTTCTCAGACATCTTAAAGAAGAAACAGGTAAGAGAAAAAAGGTCAAGTCCAGTAGAGAGACAAATCCAGTAAAAAAAGTCGAATCCGATATATAAGTCAGTCCGGTTGTCAAATTCAAGTAAGGGGTGGAAGGCCCCGAAAAACTCTAACAAGTTTAATTAAACTTAACGGTACCGAGTATTTCTACCTTACCACACACACATACACTATGTCACCAAAAGGTACTTTTAGAATAATTTTTTTCTCAAAAATAACAATAATAAAGTTATTTCTTATCTGAAGTTGCTCGAGCTAGATCCCAGTGATGCGAACGCAGCAGCGGCAAACTAGATCTGAGGTAAGGCAGAGGGGGATTGTGGGTATTAGGTTGTCTCGAGCTTCTTCTCGATGCAGAGCTTGCAAGCGGCCGACATGGAGCCGAGGAACGGCTCCGAACCCATGTGTAAGAACAAACGGCGAGATTGAACACTATCACATCTGCTCAGTTTCCATAGCATCATCAGACCCACTGTTGATTAGCCAGCCCTGAAGAGGGAAAAATTAGATCAGCAGACAAGAGTGGAATATCTTCAGGAATTTCTTGCCTACTAGAAAAGGCAGCAGCATACTCATACTGAGTAATCAAAAAAAGAATAGCCCCTGTGGTGGAATACCTGTACAAATTTTATAACCAGAGAAAATAAAGTACATCTATGTCACACTTATTAACTGTAGATGCTAGTGTAAATCAAGGTTGCAATAATGATCCTTGGGTCTTCTTGTCATGCAGGAAGCCTGTGACTGGCCCGATTTCCGGAGTCTTTTCATTATCCCTAGCCAAAAAACATCCGATGGCCGATGTTCTGACATCGGGGTATATGGGGCATTCGCTGGATTCATCTTCAGGTCTTTCTAGACAGTGAGCAGCAGTCTGAACCAAAGGACAGCACAATCCTTCCAGATAACTGTTTTTGGACAGCAATAGGGTGCGCTATCAGCTATGTTAGAAGTGAAAGCAGGGGATGATGGATATCTACTACTCATCTGACATGCTTCCCTCCTGCCCCTTCCCCTGTAATCAGGGGGCAGCAGTCAGAGGAGGAGGAGGAGGAGGAGGGTGGGAATGTGTACTGCAACACTGATCTACATGAATGTCTACAATTATGTTAAGTGTGACACAATAGTACCATGTTCTTTGTAGTCCGTGATGCAGTACTGATCCTTAGGAAGGCATTCAAAACTACTAGATGGGAGGCAAGCAGTCTTGTTGGCCCTTGGAAAAGCAGGTTTTGCAGGATGGCAGTAGCAAACCCTGCCCTAGCCCTGGAAGCAGTGTCTAGAAGGTCAAGTCCAGTAAAAGTGTGGACAAATGTGGCAACTTCCAGAATACCATGTGCAGGGACACCTTTAAGAAAGGCAATGGTGGCTGCACAGTGTCTGGGTCCTGACAGGGGTGATGCTGGTTTGCCATGATGGGCATAACAGACGGTAATGCAGTTAGCTACCCACTTAGAGACCATCTTTTTGGGACTTGTGTGCCTTCTCAACTTTCTGTACATGCCACAAGAAGTTGGTCTGCTGTCTTAAGGAATTTTATGCTATTCAGGTAATACATGATGTGTCTGTGGATATCCAGTGAGTGAGAGTTGCTCTGCTTTGTTCTGTGGGATGAGGAACACTGATAAATTAACAGCTTGATGCAGGGAGATACCAGATACTACTTTGGGCATTTAAGGATGTACATCAGGGCTTGTAGCTATGAGACCTGTCTAGCTGAAGTGATGGCTATGAGCATGGCAATCTTCCAATTGAGCATCTTTAGAGGGGGAGAAGCTGCTGGCTCAAAAGGTGACAAAATTTAAGTTTTTCAAAGATACAGTTTAAATCTCAGGTAGGGACAGGGTTTCCCCTCAGGGGGCTATGATACATGGCCCCTTTATGGAAAAGTTTCAGGTGGGGATGTGAATAGATAAGAGGGGGTGCTGGTAAGGCAGGCAGATATAGCTGAAGCATGTACCATAATACAAGAAAAAGTCAGTCCCTGGTGTTATAGCCCTGACAGGTGTTCTAACACAAGGTTTACTTCTGCCAGTGAAGGATTAATGGCTTTCGTTTGGTACCAAAGAAAAAAAAACTTTTCCATTTAGATAAGTATGATTTTCTGGTATTCACTTTCTTGCCACTCTGAGAACTGATATTAGATCTGTATAGCAGAATACAGTATTTGGGATCAAAATGCAATCCTCCAAGTGGTTAGTTTGAGGATGTTCAGGTGAGGGTGAATGGCAGACCCTTTTATTTGGGGGAGTCTCTCTCTTGGGTGAGACGCTCAAGAGGAAGGGGAACAAATGTTGCCTTGGCCAGAAGAGGGCTGTAACTATACTGCTCTGCTAGTCTGACCTCACCTTGATCAGCACCCTGGGAATCAAGGGAAAAGGCAGGAAGGCAGAAAGAATGTCCTGTCCATTTGAATGCAAAGGCGTCTGCTCTCCATGTCCCTGTCTGTTGGTTTCTTGATCAAAAACCTTTGAAGTTAGCTAATCTGGGGACAGGCAAAAAAGTTCTATGCTGGGTGTGGGGTGTCCTCATTCATGGGTGAGGTCCAAGAAAGGCTCCTTTTTTAGCATCCATTTATTGGGTTCCAGAATGACCCTGCTCAAACAATCTAAGCAGTTATTCTAGCCCAAGGCATTAGATGCTATTGTTGTCAACCGCAACCTTTGTGATAAGCCAAATTTTTATTACTAGACTGCATAGGGGCAGAAATGAGTTAACCCTTGTTTATGTACCTCATAACTGTGGTGCTGTGTGTCCAAATTTGCAATGTTCCTGGGGACAGACTGCTCTGAAAGGCTTTCATCACTAACAAAACTGCCAGCAACTCCTCTGGTTTATGTTAAGTTTTCTTTGCTCTGGGGTCCAAGACACTTTGCATCTTGATGGGTCCTAGCAGTGCTCACCAGGCTTCTTCGGAATTAACTAAGGTTATGGTCTTGTCAGTCACTGATAGACGGAAATTTGCACCTGGACTTGACTTGTTTTTCCACTACAGAAGCTCTCTTTCAAGCATGGCAGAAGGGGCAGTAGGGTTTCCAGGGGTTAGTAGTGTTGTTACAAAGTGTTCTTTAGGAACATCTGAAGTTTCCTCAAATGTATTTTTGTCAGGGGAAATCATAAGGATGCATACTGTCATGAACCCAAAGACCTTGGATATTCCCTTGCTGGGACAGACTACCTACTCGCCTTACTGCCAAGGAAGACTCTCAGGAAGAACACCCTGTCTTGAGGGCAAGGCGGCTTTCCTTTGTACAGAGTTTATCAATGCATCCAAAAAGAGAATGTTATCTGGGATTGAAGTGGAGACTTAGAAAAACTGAGGGTGAGCCCTGCCCTCTGAAAGCAGTGCATGGCAGCCTTTAAGACTACTTGAAGTTCCACAATGGCCCCCACCGCCTCCACCCCTGGATGACAGAACTGCCCACATATGAGTAAATGTGCACTACTAGAGATCTGCAATGTGCTCTAACCGGGGCTAAACATACGCTGAAAAATTTGGGAGCAGTGGGTAAACCAAATCATAAAACACAAAGTACAGTGTAAACTCTTACCATAAAGATAGATGTCCTTCTCTTCACTGTTGCTGTATTCTTAACATGAAGGATTACCCTCCTAGGGTGGTCCGACATCTGGCCAGTATACCAAAGCCTGTAATTCCCAAGATATGCCTGAAGTCGCACGCACACTCCTCATGTACGCAAGGCATAAATGCAACATCTGGACGTACCAGCCTCAGAACTGAATGCCCCTAGTAGAAACACCACTCCAAGAACAATAAGAGAGGTTAACAGTACATCCAGAAGAGAGAAAAGGACCAAAGGGTAGGAGGGAGGGACTGAATCCTGCAACAGTGAAGAGAAGGACATCTATTGTTATGGTAAGACTTTACACAACTACACTATGTTCTTCTAATCTACTGTTGCAGTATTCTTAACATGAGGGAGAGTGCCAAAGTTCAGGAAGAAAATTGGGAGGTGGAAGCACCTGCAGAGCTCTCTAGAAAGACACAAAGAATGGCCCTAGCATAACCAGCACTAGCTCTAGAAATTCCTTCAAACTTGTGTTTAGTAATTGTATGCACTGTCGCCCAGGTAGCTGCCTCAAGAATTGAGTTAGTGTCCAACCCCTTGAAAAAAGCACAAGAAGCCACAGCCCTAGTAGAGTGAGCTTTAACAGATAAAGGAAGTGTCTTACCATGAAAAACATTAAAAAAGAAATAGCTTTAGTAATCCAATAAGAAACAGTCTGCTTGGAAACGGCCCATCCCAATGACTTGGCATGAAAAGAAACAAAAAGCTGATCAGACTTCCTAATAGCATTAGTCTTACCCAAATAAAATCTGAGTTGTCTATGCACATCCAAGGTGTGTAGTACCTTCTCGCTAGGAGATTGTGGAGAAGGGAAAAAGTAGGTAAATTAATAGCTTAAGTGACAACACATTCACCACTACCTTGGACATAAAAGAAGGATTAGTACACAAGGATACCCTGTCCTTATGAAAAAATAGAACAGGAGATGCCATAATGGCTTGAAGCTCTGACACCACACTGGCTGAAGTAAGGGCTAACAATATAAGAGTCTTCCAAGAGCAATGTTACAAGGAAGCTGAAGCCTCAGGCTCAAAAGGAGCCAGAGTTGGTTTCCTCCAAAACAAAATTAAGATCTCGGGGAAGAGGAAACAGGCTTCCTGAAAGTTCTAATGTGAGGGATGCCTTTTAGAAACTGTTTAGCCTCAAACAAAGAACCTAAAAAAGCAGACAAGGCAAGCAGAGACACTAAGTGTGACTTGAGAGAAATAAGCTAACACAGCAATGAGCAATTTGCACAAACCACCACAGGAATATCCACAGAGTGTGGAACCAGATTACTAGTAATACACCAGATGGAAAACCTTTTCCATTTGGATATGTAGGATTTCCTAATACTGGGTTTTATGGCCTCCTACACAGCCCTAAGCACGTCTTGAGAGAAAAAGTACAGTTGTGTACCTACCATAAATGTAGATGTACGAGTGTATTCACTGTTGCAGTCATTACAATTGGGTTATCCTGCTGGCAGGCTACCCGCAGTCGGCCCGAGTTCCAAAGTCTAGGTCCAGCGTCGGTTGCTGTCGCCTCCTCCCTGACGTCAGTGCGCAAGGGGTATAAAAGATGCAGCAGACGCCATTTTCTTCAGTTTTTTCTTGCCCCAGATGTCAGGTGCCCCTAAAATGGTAGGCTAAATTATGCCAATAAGCATGCATACACAAAAAAAACTTTTCCTTCATCTACGAGCAAATACACCCCATAGGTTGTAGAGAACAGAGCAGTACAGATAAGTCCCAGCAAAGGGAAAAGGGGGATGGTGGGAGGATAACCTGAACTGCAACAGTGAATACACTCTAACATCTACATTTATAGTAGGTACACAACTGTACTATGTTCGTGTTTCACTGTTGCAGTCATTACAATTGGGTTGAATCCCAAAGCTAAGGTTGGGAGGCTGGGGCTACATAGGATTAGGAGGCTATGAGGCCCTGCAGAACTGCAGTGGCAAAGCCTGCCCTGGATTTAGAGTAGAGAGGTAAGTGATACTGCTTTGTAAAAGTGTGCACTGAACTTCAAGTTGCAGCCTCTAAGATGCCTTTGGTTGGTACTCCTCTGAGGAAGGCTGCTGAAGTGGCTGCTGCTCTGGTTGAATGTGGCCTAATGCCCTTAGGCACTGATTTGCCATGCTGTGAACAGCAGAAACAAATGCAGTGGCCTATCCACTTTGAAATAGTCTGCTTTGAGATAGTCTTTCCTTGTGATCCTGCAGCATATGCCACTAGAACTTGTTCAGTCTTTCTGAAAGCTTTGGTTCTGTCCAAGTAGAAGAGTAGCTGTCTGTGAATGTCCAAAGAATGCAGAAGTCTCTCCCCTTTATTCTGTGGGTTTGGATAAAAGGTAGGCAAATGAATTGTTTGCTTAAGGGCCACACTGGACACTACCTTAGGCATAAATGTTGGGTTTGTCCTTAAAGAAACCCTGTCCGGATGGAAAATAATAAAAGGTTTCACAGCCATTAATGCCTGTAACTCAGACTCTTCTTGCTGAAGTTATTACTAGGAGCAGAGCTGTTTTCCATGATAAGAACTTTATGTCGGCTGTATTGGCTGGCTCAAAAGGAGGCAGTGTGTCAAAAGGAGGCAGTGTGAGCTTTTCCAAGACAAAAAAGAGGTCCCATGTAGGTACTGCTGTTCTCCTTGGAGGTCTTGTGTTTTTGGCCCCTCTGAGGTACTGCCTCAGTAGTGGATGCGACAAAATAGGTGGGTCCGTATTGTAGTGAGCTGAAATGGCAGAGACATGGATCAAAATTGATGAGAAGGATAGGCCTTTGGCCAGCATCTCAGGTATTGTAAAATCTGAGGAATATCTGGTACAAGTGTGTCAATTCCTTGTGCCTGGTTCCAAGCACAGAATCTCTTCCATTTTTCTGCATAGGATTTTCTGGTGCTGGGCCTCCTGGCCTCCAAAATAACATCCATAACTGCTTTAGAGACAGGTGTCCTGAGTGGTTATAATATCCGCCATGCAGACATATTTAGTGTTCTGAGTTGGCTGTGCAGGATCCGATTGTTTTGTTGGGTCAGTAGATGAGGAATTTGAGGTAACGCCCAGGCTGGGCCCTGAGACAAGTTCTTTAGGAATGGATACCAGTGCTGGCGTGGCCAGTCTGGGGCAATCGGTATCATTTTTGGCTTCTTTTGTCTGACCTTTAGGAGTACCTTGGAGAGGAGAGGCAGAGGAGTAAAGGCATAAACTGTAAGGGTTTTCCAGCTGAATGACAGAGCATCCATTTTCCATGCTGGTTTGTGATAAGTTCTTGAGCAGAATCTCTGTAGTTGGCAGTTGTGAGGGGAGGCAAATAGATCTATGTCTGGGCATCCCCATTACCTTGCTATCATGCTGAAGACTTATGGATATAGCTTCCACTCGTGAGGGTCCATGAGGTTTCTGCTTAGTTCGGCTGCCAGAGTATTTGTTTTTCCTGGCAGGAATTGTGCTTGCAGGTGCACTTAAGTCAATGCTGTGTTCCACGTCGTCATGGCTCGTCTGCAGAGGGGGTAGGAATGTGTGCCTCCTCGCTTGTTTATGTACCACATGACTGTAGTATTGTCCGTTTTTATCAGCAATTGTCCTGGATGGAGTAAATCCTTGTAGGCAGTCAGGGCATTCTGTACAGCTAGAATCTCTTTTTGATTGATATAAAGATGCATTTGGCTTGCAGGCCATGTGCCCTGAACACATTTTCCTGCCATGTGGGCCCCCCAGGCATAATCTCATGCATCTGTTAGTGTCTGCCTGGCTGTGGGTAAGGTGAATGGCTGTCCCTTGTTGTGGTGACAGGCCTGTGCCCACCATCGAAACTCCTGTTGCAGGCAGGGAATGAGAGTAATTAATGTTTCCAGGCTGTGGCAATGTTGAGTCCAAACACTTTTTAGGTACCACTCATGTGCAGTCTTGCATATGGGATTAGCAGAATGCAGGATGCCATTAAGCCCAAAGCCTGCAGAATTTTTCTTGCAGATAACTGGGTCTTTGTTGTCATGCTTTTGAAGTATGAAGTCAGTTGCCTTTGTTTGTCTGGCATGAGATAAGCCATCTGGCCAGTTGTATTTAAGCTTGCACCCAGGAATATTATCTCGAGAGGGTACTAGATTTGATTTATTTTCTTTTACTGTGTACCCTAGGCAAATTAGTAATCTTTTTACAAACGCCAGATGCTTTAGTAGAATGTCTTTGTTCTCTGCTTGAATAAGGCAGTCGTCCAAGTAAGGATATATTTGTATACTTCTTTGTCTGCAAAATGCAATTACTGGTGCCAGGCACTTTGTAAAGACCCTGGACGCAGTAGATAAGCCAAAGGGCAGTGCAGAGAATTGGTAATGCATTAAGCCAGCCTTGAATCAGAGGCATCTTCTGCACGACTGTCTTACTGGGACATGCAGGCATGCCTCTTTTAGGTCTAAAGTCACCAGCCAAGCATTCTTGCCCAGCATTGGCAGAAGCTGCTGCAAAGTCAGCATTTTGAGTTTTGGAATGGCCAGGTATGTGTTCAAAATCAATAAATCCAGTATTGGCCAAAAGGCCTTGTCCTTTCTGGGTACCAAGAACAGTAGAGTAAAAACCTTGTCCTTTTTCCTGTTCTAGTACTGTCTGAATGGCCCCCATATCTATGAGGGATGTAACCTGTTTCTGTGCTTCTGCCCATTGATTTTTTGGCAGATCTGGCCAACCACTTGCCATTGGCAGAGTGTGGAAGTGGAATCTGTATCCCTGTGATACAATGTTTAGTACCCACTTGTCCTGGGTTAACAACTGCCAATTTTGAGCAAAAAGTGCTAATTTTCCCCCTGTGGGTTCTGCCAAAAAATAAGTGCTTGGGGTAGGGCAAAGGGAAGTCATTGGGATTGCTTTCTGTAGGTTTGCGCTTTATCTCCTCCAGATTTGGAGGTGGAAGCGCCCCAATGCTTTGACCTGTATGAATCTTGCACCTGCCTGGTATCTGGAACACTTAGGGCATCTGGATTTGCCCCATTGAGCTTTGTCTGACATAGGAAAGGACCAATTTTTTGCACGCCAGTGTCTACTGAATCTTGCTGGCTGCATTTGTAAGAAGTCTTGTACAGTTTGTATAAATGTAGCTTTGTCTTCAATTTTCTTTAAAACCTCTTATGCCTTAATCTCAAACAGAGATTCATGCTGTAAAGGTGCATCTAGCAATTTAGCTTCAACATGATCAGGCAAATTTTGTTCCTTTAACCAGGCATGCCTCAATCACAGATCCAGTAACTGCTGCCCTGCAGGAGGCCTTTAAGGAATCAAACCCACATTGCAAAGTATGCTTTCCAACTTGTTTAGCTGCATGCAAAAATTCCTTCAATTCTTTATTTTCTGCACATTCTGAAATTAACATAATTTTGTTTCAGCAATCCCATAACATGTTGCTGGTACTTAAGCATATTAAATTGACAGTTTAAGGCCCTGATTGTCAAGGTTGCAGATGTACAAACCTTTTATCCCCATCTGTCCAGTACCCTTGAATCTCTATGTCAGAGGGGGTAGGATTTTTTGCTGTTGAGGCCTTAACTCCCTTTGGACCCTGTGAAATAGTTTCAGGATCAGCAGCAGGGTTTCTAAATAAAAATTGATGCGAGTCAGGGACCCTATAATATCAGTCAGGCTTACTGGGAGCTGGAGTTAAGGAATCAAGCTAGACTCCGAAAACACATCATCCACAATGTCTAAAACAGGGGGAATGGCTAAAGGCCTGTGCTGAGGCAGAAGGAAATCCATGAGCCTCTTTTGATTCTGAGAAGTTTTGACTCTCCCACAGAAAATGTTCCCTCAAAGTATGCAAGGTTTCTCCAAATGAATAATCCTCAGGAGATGCAGATGGAATAGACTCCTCAGCATCAGAATCCTCATAGGGAGGTATAGATAATTCCTGATCAGAAGAGGAATCAGAAGAAAAAGAAACCTGATCTGAAGATTCATAATCAGTGTCTTGCCTAGACCTCTTATCATAAGGGGGATGGGTACTCCTGATCAAGGTAATAAGGTCTTCAGACATTTTGATAATCTGTTTTTTAGGCATAGAGGCCTGTGCATGTGGCTCATGCGTCGTTTTTTTAGTTTTAGAAGTTGCTTTTGTCTTTGGTCTTGCAGCTGTCGTTGGTTTGATATACAAATGTTGAGGTCTGAATACACCCTCAGAAGCCAGTGCCTGCTCAGCGGCTCCGGACCAATCCGAGGGAGATGCATCCATCTGTCCAATACCTTGAGTATCTTGCGGCATGCCGGACTCCACATGGGTGTCAGTAGAGGCCTGTGACTCGAAGGTAGCGGGCATCAGGGGCTGTGAACGCACCTCACTGAGTACCGGCGACTGGCTTAGGAGAAGCGTAGTCAGTTTTGGATCTCGACTGCCTTTCTCTGTCCTTTTCTTTGAGTTTTTTATGTACTACGGTAGTCTGATTGCTATCAGACGACATTTCTGGGTAGTTAAATCTGTTTCCAAAATACTTTGATGCAAAAATATACCAAAGCTTAATAGTGCGTTGGTTAAATCTAGCACAAAACTGACAGCCAGGCACGTTGTGATCAGAGCCTAGGCAAGGAATACAGTATAAATGGAAATCCTTATGAGGTATTTGCTTCCCACAAGTAATATAATTATTAACTTTTTCTGATATCTGTAAAAAGCAAGAAAAAAGTTTCCCCAAACGGGGTACTTAGCTTTAGTGAAGACTTCGGTTCTGAAACTCAAACTCGAATATTTCAGTAGTCGGCCGACCTGCACTTGCAAAATGCTTCTGCTTCGGGCACAGCACCACATGAAAGACTGAAGAAAATGGTGTCGGCTGCAGGTTTTATACCCCTAACGACTTGATGTCACGGAAGGGAGACCGCAACAGATGCAGGACCCAAGATTTTGGAATTCAGGCAGACTGAGGGCAACCTGCCAGCAGATTACCCCAAATGTAATGACTGCAACAGTGAAGCACGAAGAACATCTGGGGTAAGAGGTGGAGCTCTGGGGCTGAAGGCTTTTAGAACTGGTCAGTTTCAGATCACAGTCAGATCTAATAACCCACAAGTTGAAGCCAGACGGAAAAGACATCGAACCTAAAATACTCATCCATGGGTGCTGATAACATACCAGGTTGCTAGCTTTCCAGTGTCAAATATGGTCTTTCTGAACCCCCACTTAACCTCTTTAATCTAATCCTTTCCACTGGTTACACTCTTGAAGCTTGGAGAGCAGCCACTGTAATGCTATTACACAGGGGTGGCACAACCACAGACCCGGGTAAGTATAGTCCCAATAAGTCTCACTAGCTATGGAGCTCATCTGAAACCTCATTATTCTAGACACTGAAAATATCTTACCACTGGAACCTAATCACTCTGGCTTCGTCGGTCCTGCCTCTTTATCCTCATTAATTTCTTTGAAAAAGTAAATTAAGCCGTGTATAGTGGTTACGCAGTGCATACAGCACATCTAGAAATCGGCTAAGGCTTCTAATGCTATTCTCTATGCAGGCATTACTGACAGACCTACGAATCTGACTACAAAGCTTTATCTGGTGCAGTGGATAGCCAACAGATTGACAGAACTCATGCAAGCAGCAGGTTGCACTTCTGAAAGTAAGAGTTATCAGTGGTGTACCACAGAGCCTGGTCTTGGACCTTCTTCTATTTGGCATGTATTTCTTGGACTGGCACTCCAGGCCTATGGTTAGGAAAGTTTGCAGAAGATTGTAAATTGGGTGTTATTTGATCTTCAACTGACTCAACTGCTCCAACATGGGTTTGACCATGTTAACAACTTGTGCAGGGACACAGGTCTTAGATTAAATGTAAAAACGAAAAGAAAAAAAAAACAGTTAAACTTTAAACTTGGGGGGGGGGGGGGCAGTTTCACTTACCATACAGGAGATGCACCCCTCCAGACACTGCTGTAAAATATCTAAGCATTTTTGATGGTGAAATAAAGAATTATTAACATGTCTCCATAGTACTTTCGGACAGTCTTTAATCTGGCCCAACTAATTTCAAAAGGCAACTCTAGAAGTCTTAATGTCCCTTTTCTTGTACCTTATCACACCCATTATTGAATATAAAGCACCTTTTGGCACTTATTTATCTAAATATATCTCACAAGTTAAGAGACCTCAGAAATTTATAACTAAAAAGATGAACTGCTTTACAATTCTTATCAAGAGAGACCGGCAGCCCTCTCTTTCTACTTAGATTTCCATGGAAGAGTCTGTAAGGGACTAAATCTACCCTTTCATGCCATGAAAAAGCCAACCCTACTTGATCTCTTATTCCTTCACAGAAGTAATGCTACCCCTTTAATACTCTGTTACAGGAACTAAACCTTAACCAGATGATAAATAAAACACACTGGCATGACAGTTTCCTATCCTGCCATACCTCTTCCCCCTAGAACAAATGTCCACTGCATGTCAGAGTTACACACTTGCCACCTTCAAGGTAAACCTAGATAACTGGATGGGTGATCTCAAATTCTCTTCCAGTCTATCTTGTCTTGTAGAAAGAAACTTTCAACACGGGTTTTTTTTTTGCCTATGCTTGAAATGATCTGCAAACGGATTACCTTGTATTTACCCATGAACCATTAGGAGATGGTGAGTAGGTGTGGCTACAGCAGCAGTGAGGAATTCAAGCATCTACTGTTAAGGATAAGTACAACTTACAACTGTACTATGCTTATCATTCCCACTATTGCAGTAGTCAAAAGGCTAAAAATACCAAGCCTTATTCAACTTTGGAAGAACTTAAATCCAAGAAATTCTGGAGAATGGTTCTTGTAATGCCAGTCTTGGATATTTACAAAAAAAACAAAAAACAATTCCCTGCACAGATATACATGGAAGACCACAATCATTTCTAGAAGTCTTCTGGAGTCCTCCCTTTTCTGATAGGGCAAAGAATCCAGTGAAAAAAAAAGACAGACAGCCTCAGTAATGCTTGGAAAAAGTTCATTAAGGAGGGTCCAACAAAAAGCAATACCCAGGGACAACCAACTGGTAAATTCTTCTCAACATGTGTTGCCCTTTTAAGTCCCAACAAAAGAACTGACAGGCTTTCTAAAGGACTTGGTTAGGTCAATTAGTAACTTGGCTGCCTACTCATGATCAGAGTATGAGGAATCCTTTCTCCGTGGTTTTAAAGGTTAGAACACAGCACTGAGACTGATGGCCTGATTCAAAGAAAATTGCCTTGTGCAGGAGAGGGATTTTTCTTACAGACACCCTATACCAAACAGAGCAGACAGGGTTTACCCACCAATAAAGTTTTCAACTCGGATACTGACCTTGCAAATGTCAGAGCAAATAAAAAAACAGCTTTCCACAATGTCTGAAGAGCAGGTTCAGCAGAAAGTTAAGATCCTAGGATGGAGTAATTTGATTGCAGAGACACTTCAGGGGAAACACTCCTATCAGAAACAGTTTTACTATGAAAACATTGAGTAAAGAGATGGAGCTATGGGTAGACATACTGAAATGGTCACAAGATGTACCTTAAAAAATAGTATTAAGGCAAGTGGCTGGAAATGCACACAGATACACAAGGACCAGTGGTACAATCCCAGATAAGACTGGCAAATAGGTAGGTACCAAACACAAAAAATAGAAGTTATGTTCTTACCATAACGTTCCATGTTAGTTGTCTTCTTCTCGCCTTCTTTCTTGCTGGATGGGTTCGGAGCCGACCTCGGCTCCGACTCGGCCACTCTAAAGCTCGAGAATTGGTTCCACCGGCTCGAGGCTCCCCTTATATCCCACAATGCTAGGCGTGAATTACCTCAGATCTCGTTTGTGAGCTAGGCCCAGCTAATAATATAACCAGAAAAAACTGGAAAAGAGAATCCACCTCTATAAACAAAGGGGGAGAGGAAAGGTGACCTAAAGCCTGATCTAGGAAAATATGCACAGCAGAGCATATACCTATAGCAAAGAGGTGGTAGAAAGAGAGGTCACAATCAAACTCCTCTAGGTCTGTCCAGGCCAGGGGGAAGGAGGGGGGCCTTAAGAAAGAAGGCGAGAAGAAGACAACTAACATGGAACGTTATGGTAAGAACATAACTTCTATATGTTAAGTCGTCTATCTCGCCTTCATTCTTGCTGGATGGGACCGCGTCCCTAGCACCTTGTCCCGGGTGGCCTAACGGAACAGACTCTTGAGAATAGTGGAACCAAAGTAAGCTCTATGCCTAGAAGCTAAATCCAACTTATAATGAGAAATGAAAGTGTGAGGAGTAGCCCAAGTAGCCGCTGCACAAATGGTGTCAATAGGCAGTCTGTCTTGGAAGGCTATAGAAGTAGCCAAAGCTCTGGTAGAATGGGCTTTAGGTTTGTTAGGCAGCTTTTGGTGTCTAATTTCATAAACAAGGGAAATCAGAGATGTTAGCCATCTAGATAATGATACCTTTGAAACTGAAAGTCCCTTTCTGCCTTCTGCATAAGAGACAAACAGCTGGTCAGATTTTCTGAATTGTTTGGTTCTATCCAAATAGTACCTTAACTGACTATGAACATCTAGCCAATGCAATTTCTGTTCAGACCTGTTAGAATATTCTGGAAAAAACACAGGAAGGTCAATGCTTTGATTTAGGTTAGACGCTGAGGCTATCTTAGGTAAAAACGACGGGTTGGTTCGTAAAGATACCCTGTCCTTATGGAACAACAGATAAGGAGGTCGACAGCCGAGTGCATGAAGTTCTGAAACTCTTCTAGCTGAAGTAATAGCTACCAGAAAGAGTGTCTTCCATGATAGCAATTTTAAAGAACAGGAAGCTGCAGGTTCGAAAGGGGAGAGAATCAAAGAGCTAAGAACTAAATTTAGGTCCCAAGGAGGAGGAGGATTTCTTATAGGAGGTCTGAGTAGAAAAACTCCCTTCAAAAAGGCTTTGCAAAGCTTGTGGGACATTATGGCAGACTCTGAAATGCCCACATGAACGTTAGAAATAGCTGCCAATTGAACCTTAAGAGTAGAAGGAGATGAACCTGCATGGAAGAGTTCAGCTAGAAAATCAAGGACCATTTGGATGGAAGCAGTGAAAGGATCTATGTCCTTTCCTTGAGCCCAATAGGCGAAACGTTTCCACTTACTCAAATAAATCTTTCGAGTGGAAGATTTATGGGAAGCTATCAAAATATCTCGGACAGAGTGAGATATTTGAGGAAGCCTGGCTAAGGTTGGAATTGGAGGAACCAAGCAGTGAGGTTCAGAGAGGGAAGGGAGCGATGAAACTGACCCGACTGATGGATCAAAAGATCTGGAACTAGGTCCAGATGCCAAGGTCGCTCCAACAGAAATTGATGTAGAAAGGGGAACCAAACCTGTCGAGGCCAGTAAGGAGCAATGAGGATCAACGAAGCCTTCTGAGCGATAGTTTTCTGTATCACTTGAGAGATTAGTGGGAAGGGAGGAAATGCATACAGAAGTCCCCGGGGCCAAACTTGGACTAGAGCGTCTCTGCTGGGCTGGCCTGGTAAAGGGAATAGAGTGAAATAATCTCTGCACTTGCTGTTTTGGGGAGTAGCAAAAAGGTCGCAGCAAGGCTGACCCCACTTGAGAAAAATTTCTCTCACAACAGAGTCTTTCAGAGACCACTCGTGAGGCATGAGGATAGCTCTGCTCAACTTGTCCGCGATTTGATTGGACTTCCTGGGGATGTGCGTTGCTATCAGAAACCGCTGAGAAGAAATCGCCCATTGCCACAGTCTGAATGCTTCTCGACACAGGGGATAGGACCTGGTTCCGCCTTGTTTGTTGATATACCACACTACAGACATATTGTCCGTCTGGATTGCTATCGTTCCCAAGGGAAGAGAGTCTTGAAGGGCTTGCAACGCTAAAAGCACTGCTCTCATCTCTAGAACATTTATGTGCAAGTGGCATTCGTCTGGTTGCCATGTGCCCTGGACAGTTCTGCCCTGATAATGCCCCCCCACCCGATCAGGGAGGCGTCCGTTGTCAGAGTAGCAACCGGAGGGGAAGGGACAAAGGGTCTTCCCAATAAGAGCTGAGGGGAAGACATCCACCACAGAAGATGATTTCTGCATGTTTGCGTAATCATGATGGTGTGGGACATCGGAAGTTGCTGGTATGAGCATTGCGTGAAGAGCATCCATTGAAGGATTCTCATGTGGAATCTGGCTAATGGAAGCAGAGGTATGGCAGCCGCCATAATCCCCAACACTTTCAGAACTAACCTGGCTTTGATTCTGTTGCTGCTTAAGAGGAGCGAGACCAGTTTGTGTATGTCTGTTATTCTCTGATCTGTTAGTCTCGCAGACATGTTGACTGTGTCTAGATTTGCGCCTATGAAGGTAATAGTACGACAAGGCGACAAAACAGACTTTTCGCAATTTATTGAAATGCCTAAATTTTGACAAATGCGAAAGGTGTAGTCCCTGGCTAATAGAAGAAGATGCTTGGTGGGAGCTGTGAGGAGCCAGTCGTCCAAATATGGAAACACCTGGAATCCTTGACGTCTCAGGTGAGAAGCTACCACTGCCATGCATTTGGTAAACACCCGGGGGGCAGTGGTGAGTCCAAAGGGCAGGGCCCTGAATTGAAAATGACTGGTTCCCAGCCTGAAGCGGAGGAATCTTCTGGAGCGTCTGTTCATTTTTATGTGATAGTACGCATCCTGAAGGTCTATAGAGCACATCCAGTTTCCCTTTCCCAATAGGGGAAGGATGGACTGCAGCGTGATCATCCGAAATCTTGTTTTCTTGACTGACTTGTTCAAGATACCGAGATCCAAAATTGGTCTCCAGTCCCCTGTTTTCTTTGGAACTAAAAAGAACCTTGAGTAGATTCCGGATCCTTGCTGGTCTGCTGGAACTGGCTGAATTGCTCTTTTTGCAAGCAGCTTTGAAATTTCCAAAGCTGCAAGATCCCTTTGAGCGGGTGGAACATCTGGAAGGGATTTTTTTGATTGGTTTGGAATGCGAACGAAGAGAATGGAATAGCCTTCGGAAATGATGGACTGTACCCATTTGTCTTAAGTCAGGGATAGCCAGGCTTCTGGGTACAGTGACAATCTTCCCCCGACTGCCTCCGAAGGTGGGCAGTCGGGCAACACCTCAGGGATGCTGAAAGGGCTTATCAGAGAAGGCTTCTCGATTGCCCTGGTTCTCCGGACCCCCCCTGCCTCTAGGGCGATGTCTACCATTGTTGTTCCCCCCTCTGCCGCTGGCGGGGAACAGACTCTGTGCGTCCGGCGAAGACCCTTGAGATTGCTTGCGGAACCACATTTTCCCACTTTTCTGACCTTTGGGGTAAGGCCTAGAAGGGGTAGAAAAACGGACTCCGACGGCAGAAAGAGTCTTGCCATCTGTCTCGCACCTAGTCAAGGTTTCTTTCACTTGAGGACCAAAAAGAGATGATCCATCAAATGGGGAATTAGTGAATGAAGTTTTAAAGGGGTCCACAAAGTTGCATAGCCGCATCCAGGCGTGCCTACGTAAGGCCACACCTGTCCCTGCGGCCCTGCTCGCTCCATCAGCCGCATAAGAGAGGAGGCGCATGGAGGAGTTGGCTATGGAGTTCAGGGTAGCCAGCTGAGTGTTCATCTTGTCTTGAAAACCCGCAGCCGTAGGATCCTTCAACATGTCACTCGCTTCTTTGATCAAGTCCCTTTGAAGACGAGTAAAATGGCATAGGTAGTTCAGCGAACGCATTGCAAATGTCGCTGACGAGAACATCCGCTTCCCGTACCTGTCCATGGACCTAGATTCCTTGTTAGGTGGATGGACAGGCACTGAAGGATCAGCTAGTTCCTTCTTAGTGGCAGCAGCAACCACCATAGCATCCACAGAAACTCCTTTTGTCAAACTGCTTATCTGCTGGTGCTGTAATGAATTTTGAGGGTCTCCTGGGAGTGGGGTCCACTGAATCAGGAGCCGTCCATGCCTTTTTTGCTACCACCTGCATGAGGGGGTCAAAGGGGGGAGACACCCAGGAGGTGGAAGGACGAGAGCCAAACGCCTCAAGGTACACAGATTCATCCTCCGAAGGGTTGAGGACTGGCCAATTTCCCCTCTGCTTAAGGATTTCTAGAATGTCTGCAAACGAGACATCTTCAGAAGGGGAACTGGGGGAACCCTCGGAATCCTCTAAATCTGTGTCAGAGGTGACGGACTCAGGTGAGTCTATGTGTTTCCTCTTACACTTTCTCTTCCGAGTCGGAAGAGGATGAGATCCCCACAGGGGATTCCTGAGGAGCTGAGGGAGTGAGTCGACTTGACCTGAGGCACCGAAGAGGGAGGGGCGGACGGAGCCGACTGTGGAGTAGAACCAGGTTCTAACACACTCCGCATGACCTCGAACGCACCTCTGTCAGGCAGAGCCAGAGGTCCCCGCTCCGAAAAGCTAAAAACCTCCCTCTGCACCGACAGTGATGGCTCCGAGGCCGATGTCAGAGCCGAACTCACCAGCGCCGAAGCCCCGAGAGGGAGAGCGGGGTCGGACAAGGGTCCGATGCCACTCACCCCCTCGGAGCCGACGATGGAAGTCCGGCGCCGAGATTCCTCTAAGGAAGAAATCGGAGCCGACGATGGAGCCGAAGACAATTGTATCGGCTCCGACGCTACCACAGTCTCGGTTCCGAAACGCCCCGGCTCCGAGCTCAACGGAGTCGGAGGAGGAACATAATGAGGGACAGGGGCAGGCATCGACTGATGAGTCGGGCTCTGAAGCATTTGGGCCAGTGCCTCGGACTTAAGAAGTCGACTCACTACCCTCTGAAGGTCATGGTCCGACAGCCTCGATGACCTAGAGGAGTGAGATCTATGGCTCCGTTCAGACAGCAGAGGAGATGCTGGAGCCGAATGAACGGAGCCAAGGGATGGTGACCTAGACCTCTTTCTAGATGTCGGTTCCAAAGGTCTGGTCGGAACCGACACAGGAATTTCTAATACCTCGGCTCCAGCCGGAGCCAAGGAAACCACAGAAACTGTAGACTGAGACTCATCGGCTCCAGCCGGAGCCGATGTAGACGGAGGTTTCGTAGCCTTAGGTCTCGGCTCAGTAGCTGGAGCCGAGGACCTAGAAGCCTTGGAGGGTTTTCCCGAAGAGACAGTCAGGGAACCCTCAGGCTTGAGTAAACCTCTCAGAATCAGTTTGTTTTTTCTTTCCTGCAGGACCCTGGGGCTGAAGCCGTGGCATACAGCACAGGAGTCCTGCAGGTGCAAAGGCCCCAGGCAGTAGACACAAGAAGTGTGACCGTCTGTCAGAGACATTTTCTGACAGCACGAGTCACACTTCTTGAAGCCTGAGACCTTTGAGTCTTTAGACATTTTTAGAAAAGTGTAATCACACACACCCAGTCAAACACACTGATTACACCCCATCCTATTTTAAACTCAAAAATTAAAACACACTACCAAGTTTTAAATTATGAGAAAAAAACACACACACACCACTAGGGGATGGAAGAAAGAAGGCCTAAAGGCCCGAGGGAAGAACTTATAAGTTCTTGTGGAAAAAATGGGAATTTAGAGAAAAAGGGGGGGAAATTCCACTAAACTAAGGGAAACAAGTGTTAAAATTAAAATTAAAGGGGTTTAAGTAAACTAACTTTAATCTAAAGTTACTCACCAAGAAGCCGGTAGGAACCAAACACCTCGATCGCTGTAGCGGCAAACGAGATCTGGGGTAATTCACGCCTAGCATTGTGGGATATAAGGGGAGCCTCGAGCCGGTGGAACCAACTCTCGAGCTTTAGAGTGGCCGAGTCGGAGCCGAACCCATCCAGCAAGAATGAAGGCGAGATAGACAACTTAACATTTACCAATAAGATTCTCTAAGTACGATTTATTGCCTCTTTTCGTACCTACTGCACATCTTCAAAAGACAGATGCCTAAAAAGGTAATGTAATCTAGGCATATATTTAAAGATTTAATAATCAGTGTGAGAAAAACTCTCCCTGTCATGAGTAGATCCACATTGTAAGGAACTTGTGGTAACTGCCCTTGGCCAATTCCAAAAAAGGGAAAACCAATACTGCCTGGGCCAAAAGGGGATTTTACTACAAAAATTTTCTTGAGTCTCTTTCTGAATAATCAGAAGTACCCTCAGTATCCAAGGAAAGGTAAAAGCAGAGTGGCTAAAGAAATTCCCTTGTAAAGGAATACAAAAGGTATGCATGGTCTGTTTTGAAAGGAAGACAACAGATCTACTTAAGGTGTTCCCCAAAACTGGAGAAATACTTGGAAAGCTTACTCCTGTAAGACTACCTTTATGAGGATTTTTCCTGGTTCCACGCAGTTACTCTGCCACAATGTACTGCTCGGACAAAGTAAGATTCTTGAAGGGTTATAAAATGCTAAAAAAGCTACATCCCTAGCACTCTTAGCCAGCCTGAATAAGCAGATGGCCTTTTTAATGTCATACAATTTAAGAAACTGTGTGCACTGGTTTCTCTGAGAAATGCACAAGCCTTGCAAATTTACAAATCACAAAAACTGCCCTCTAAAGTAAGTGAGACATCTTGAGACACAGATTAACTTGGAGGTAAAAAAAAAAAAGAAACAAGATAGCAATTATAAATTACATGAGAAATCCCCAAAAATGCAGCTGCATTGCATCAAGCCCTAGAGGAATAAAGTACAGTTGTGTACACTTACCATAAATGTAGATGTTGGACTGTATTCACTGTTGCATTAATTACATTTGGGTAATCTGCTGGCAGGTTGCCCTCAGTCGGCCTGATAAACAAAGTGTTGGGTCCTGCGTCGGTTGTTGTCCCTTCTTCCATGACGTCAGGTCGTCAGGGGTATAAAACATGCAGCCGACGCAATTACATCACTTTTTCTTGCCCCAGATGTCAGGTGCCCCCCAAAAGTACAGTTTTGTACCTACCATAAATGTAGATGTTCGAGTGCTCATACAGCTGCAGTCATAACAGATGGGTTATCCTGCCGCCAGGCGGGTCCTCGGTCGGCCGAATTCCAAAGTCTAGGTCCAGCGTCGATTATCGTCGCTTCCTCCCTGACGTCAGTGCGGCAGGGGTATAAAAGAGGCAGTTGACGCCATTTTCTTCAGTTTTTCTTGCCCCAGATGTCAGGTGCCCCCAGAAAGAAGGCAAACATAATGTTATGCAAAAATGCAATGTTGATAAATCAGGAAACAGTAGTTGCAAGCAAATACACCATAAAAGAGTATCCCAAAAGGTTATATGAAAAGGGTTTGTCATAAGGCCTGTCCTAAGAGGGGTTGGAGGGAGGGAAACCCGGACTGCAGCTGTATGAGCACTCTAACATCTACATTTATGGTAGGTACAAAACTGTACTACGTTCATCGTGCATACAGCTGCAGTCATAACAGATGGGTAGAATCCCAAAGCTAAGTAAGGGTGGTAGGCACTAAGTGGAACTAGGAGGGGCTAGGATGCCCTGCAGGACTGCTGTGGCAAAGCCCGCTCTAGATTTTGAGTATAGTGGGAGGTGATAGTGCTTGGAGAAAGTGTGCACTGAACTCCAGGTGGCTGCTTCCAAAATATCCTTGGTAGGGACCCCCCTGAGGAAGGCTGCAGAGATAGCTGTGGCTCTGGTGGAGTGGGATCTGATGCATGCAGGCACAGTTTTTCCATGAAATGAGTAACAAAAGCGTATGCAGTGGGCTATCCATTTTGAAATTGTCTGTTTGGAAATAGCCTTTCCTTGAGCACCTGCAGCATAGGACACAGAGTTGCTCAGATTTCCTGAATGGCTTTGTCCTGTCCAAATAACGAAGTTGTCTGTGAATGTCCAAGGAATGTAGTAGTCTTTCCCCTTTGTTTTGTGGATTAGGATAAAAGGTAGGTAAGTGGATAGTCTGATTCAAAGCTACACTGGATACTACCTTTGGCATAAAAGGTAGGGTTGGTTCGTAAGGAAACTCTGTCCTGATGGAAAATGATGAATGGTTGCACAGCCATGAGGGCCTGTATATCCGAAACCCTGCGAGCTGAGGTGATAGCCAGAAGAAAGGCTGTTTTCCATGACAAGTACTGTAACTCTGATGAAGAAGCTGGCTCGAAGGGAGGAAGGGGCAGCTTTTCCAATATGAAGTTGAGGTCCCAAGCAGGGACAGGTAGTTTCCTTGGGGGTTTTATATTCTTTGCCCCTCTGAGGAACTGCCTTAAGGGAGGATGAGAGAATAAAGGAGGATCTGTGTTGTATTGTGCAGAAATGGCTGAAGCGTGGATCTTGATGGAGGAGAAGGAAAGTCCATTGTTTAACATCTCAGCTAGGTACTGTAAAATTTGAGGTATATTTATTACCCAAGGATTCTGTCCCTTTTGATTCCAGGCACAAAATCGTTTCCATTTGGCGGAGTAGGCCTTTCTAGTAGAAGGTCTTCTGGCCTCCAAGATGACATCCTGCACCTCCTTGGAGAGGAGAAACTGTTGGGAAATCAAGGAATTCTCCATGCGGCTAGATTTAGAGTTTTAAGGCTGTGAAGAGTTTTGTAGTTATGCTGGGACAACAGAAGAGGGACTAGAGGTAGGATCCATGGTGGGGAATGTGTCAGGCTCTTCAGGAGCGGATACCAGTGTTGCCTTGGCCAGTCTGGAGCAATGAGAATCATTTTCGGCCTCTCTGCTCTGGCGTTTAATAGAACTTTGGGCAGCAGAGGAAGTGGCGGGAAGGCATAGACTGTCAATGTTGCCCAATTGAAGGAAAGTGCATCCACTTTCCAGGCCTGTGGATGATAGGTCCTTGAACAAAATTTTTTCAAATGGCAATTTCTGTGGGTAGCAAAGAGATCTATGTCTGGCTGTCACCATGCCCGAGTTATCTTTGTGAAAATTTGAGGATGCAACTTCCATTCGTGTGGATCTGTCATATTTCTGCTTAGGTTGTCTGCCAGTGTGTTTTCCTTCGCTGGCAGGAATTGTGCCTGTAGTTGAATTTTCAATTTCAGTGCTGTGTTCCATAGGGTCATGGCTTGCCTGCACAGGGGGTATGAATGAGTTCCCCCCTGTTTGTTTATGTACCACATCACTGTGGTGTTGTCTGTCCTTATCAATAGCTGGCCTGGATGCAGTAGGTCTTTGAAGGTCATAATAGCCTTTTGCACAGCTAGCATTTCCTTTTGGTTGATGTGAAGGAGCTTCTCTTTTCGTGCCCATTTTCCCTGAATGCACTGATCTGTCATGTGTGCTCCCCAGGCGTAGTCTGAGGCGTCTGTTGTGATGATTTGAGTTGCTTGAGGTACACAGAAAGGAAGACCTGTGTTTCTTTGGCAAGCTTGAGCCCACCACATAAATTCCTTTTGAAGGCATGGAATGAGTGGTATAATTGCTTCCAAACTGTGGCTGTGTTGAGACCATAAGTTTTTTAGGTACCATTGAAGTTTCCTCATATGCAGCTTTGCACATGGGATAAGTAGGATGCAAGATGCCATGAATCCCAGAGCCTGCAGGACATTTCTTGCAGTTAGCCTGGTGTAAGTTGCCATTTTTCTGAAGTATTGAGACAGTTGCCCTTGCTTGTCTGGCGTGAGGTAGGCCATCTGGGTGGTTGTATCCAAGTTAGCACCCAGGAAAATTATTTGTTGAGAGGGTATTAGTTTTGATTTCTTTTTGTTGACTGTGTATCCCAGGAAGTTAAACAGTTTTATTACAAACGCCAGGTGCTGCAGTAGTATGTCCTTGCTGTCCGCTTGGATCAGGCAGTTGTCCAGACATGGGTAGATTTGTATCCCTTGTAGTCTGCAGAAGGCGATTACTGATGCCAGGCATTTCGTAAACACTCTGGGCGCAGTAGATAAGCCAAAGGGCAATGCAGAGAATTGATAATGGGTTGAACCTGCAAGAAATCGGAGGTATCTTCTGCAATCTTGTCTGATAGGGAAATGCACGTATGCCTCCTTGAGGTCCAATGTTACCAGCCAAGACTCCTTGCCCAGCATGGGAAGAAGCTGCTGTAATGTGAGCATCTTGAATTTTGGCACCTGTAGATATGTGTTTAGGATGGATAGGTTGAAGATAGGTCTCCAATCTTTGTCTTTCCTTGGTACCAGGAATAGTCTGGAATAAAACCCTTGACCTTGTTCTTTTGCAGGTACCTCTTGAATTGCTTTCATGTCCATGAGAGCTGAAATTTGTTTTTGTGCCTCTGCCCTTTGATTTTGTGGCAGGTTTGGCATGCCTCTCATTTTTGGAAGGGTGTGAAAGTGGAACCTGTAGCCTCTTTCTATAATGTCCAGAATCCATTTGTCTTTTGTAACAATATGCCAATTTTTTGAGAATAATATCAGTTTTCTGCCCAAAGGTGCTGCCATTAAAGCTTTGCTTGGCAGGTGTAGGGGGAAGTCATTGTGTCTGTTTTCTAAAAGACTGATCTATCTTCTCTACCTCTTGGGGTTGGTGCTTGCCACTGTCTGGCTCTGAAAGATCCTTGAGGTTGCCCTCTACCCCTTGGACGCCTGTATCTGCCCCTTTGAGGTCTGTCCGTGGCTGGAAAGGACCAATTTTTTGAAGGCCAGTTTCTGCTGAAACGTGGAGGCTGTACCTGCAGGAAATCTTTCACTGTTTGCATTGATTTCGCTTTTTCCTCCATTTTCTTTAGCACCTCCTCTGCTTTAACACCAAACAATACATCTTTTTGAAGAGGTGCATCTAATAATTTAGCTTTAACATGATCTGGTAAGCTTTGCTCTTTGAGCCAAGCATGCCTACGTATAACAGACCCCGTAACAGCAGCTCTACATGAGGCCTCTAAAGCATCAAAACCACACTGCAAGGTATGTTTACCCACTTGCTCTGCACCATGCAACAAATCCTGCAACTCTTAAATCTGGTTATTCTGGTTGTGTCACTTTGCTTTTCAGCTGAGATATCAAAAACTGTTGATACTTTAACGTATGGAACTGACAGTTTAATGCCCTCATGGTTAAAGTAGCCGAGGTGTACACCTTTTTCCCCCACCTTTCTAAAGATCTGGAATCTCTCTCTGAAGGTAATGGGTTTTTAGCAGTAGAGGCCTTAATTCCCTTGGGACACTGTGAAATAGTTTCTGGGTCAGCAGTATGGCTTTTATATAGGAACTGGTGAGAATCAGGAACCCAGTAATATCTGTCTGGTTTAACAGGAGCTGGAGGCAAAGAATCAGGATTAAGGCTGGCTTCTGTGTACACATCCTCCAATATATCTAAAACAGGAGGGATAGCCAGAGGCCTATGCTGGGGGAGCAGAAGAAATTCCCTGAGCCTTTTCTTGGAATGAGTAATCTTGGCCTTCCCAGTGAAAGTGTTCCCTCAATGTATGCAGGGTTTCCCCAAAAGAGAAGTCCTCAGGGGGGAGACCGAGGGAATAGACTCCTCTGCATCAGAGTCTTCGAATGGAGAATAGGCACAATCCTGGTCCTCAGATAGTTCTGAGGTAATAGAAGCTTGATCTGAGGAAGGGTAGTCTTCCTCTAATCTGGGCCTTTTGTCAGGGGGGCGTTGAGAAGCCCTGATCAGAGTAATCAAATCCTCAGCCATTTTAAGCATCTGTTTTTTAGGCATGGTGCCTTGAGAGGGTGTCTGAGGAACCTGTTTTTTGGTTTTCATGGCTGTTTTAGATTTAGTGAAGGCTGTAATAGAGAAGGAGGAAGGCCTGAAGACCCCTTGAGAAATGGCAGGCCTGTCTAAATTCTGAGTTTCCCCGCCAGGAGTGGCATCGGTATCTGTAGTAGGAATGGGGGCAGAGGAGCCTGCGACCTCGGGTACTGAAGACACCGGTAATGCATAGTCATCGGTACTCAGGGGCTGCGTAGGCGCCTCGCTGAGTACCGGAGAACCGGTAGTCGGCCTTAGCGTGGTATCAGTAGGTGGTGCGGACCTCGTATGCCGGTCCTTATCTTTGCGTTTTTTGCTCAAAACTGGAGTCCGAGTATCTGACGACATAATATAATTAACTTTTTTGCCAAAAAAGTGAAGGGCGAACTCCGCCCGATGCTTAATAGTGCGTTTGTTGAATCTAGCACAAAAACGGCATGCCGAGACGTCGTGGTCTGGGCCTAAGCAAGGTATACAGTGAGTGGAAATCCTTATGCGGTATTTGCTTCCCACATGAAATGCAATTATTAACTTTGTCTGACATCGGTCTGAGGCAAGAAAAGTTTCCCCAACGGGGTACTTAGCTTTCAAGAAGACTTCGGCAGAAATACTTTCATAAATCTCAGGAGCTGGCCAACCAGCCCTTGCGAACTGCTTCTGCTTCGGGCACCGCGCGGCAAGAAAGACTGGAGAAAATGGCGTTGGCTGCCTCTCTTATACCCCTGCCGCACTGACGTCAGGGAGGAAGCGACGACAACCGACGCCGGACCTAGACTTTGGAATTCGGCCGACCGAGGACCCATCTGACGGCAGGATAACCCATCTGTTATGACTGCAGCTGTATGCACGATGAACATCGGGGAGCAAATAAAATTAAAAACACAAAAAATATACCTCCAATCCCAAAAGCAAATACACCAAAAGGGCTTTTAAGCATAGTGAAAGAAAGTAGAGGTATAGCCAAAGAAAAATAGGGGGCTGGAGGGAGGGTAACCAGGACTGCAACAGTGAATACACTCGGAACATCTTCATTTATGTTAAGTGTACACAACTGTACTATGTTCTTCATGTTTCACTGTTGCAGTCTTTACATTTGGGTAGATTCCCAAAGCTATGGTTGGGTGAAGGGAATTATACAGCATTAGGACCAGCTATAAGGCCCTGCAGGACAGCAGTGGCAAAGCCAGCTCTGAATTTAGAGAAAAGTGGTAAATGGTAATGTTTGGTGAACATATGATCTGAGCTCCAAGTAACAGCTTCTAGAATGTTCCTGGTAGGAACTCCTCTGAGAAAGGCTGCAGCACTGGTGGAATGGGATCTAATCCCCTGGGGGATAGTTTTTCCATGGTGCATATAGCAGAAACGAATACAATGGCTTATCCATTTGGAAATGGTTTGTTTTGAAATAACCTTTCCCTCTGCCCCTGCAGCAAATGCCACCAGCAGTTTCAGATTTTCTTAGAGATTTTGTCCCGTTTAAGTAAACTCTAAGTTGTGTGTACATACAATGAATGCAGAATCCACCCCACTTGTTCTGTGGATTGGGAAAGAAAGGTGGCAAATGTATGGTCTGATTAAAAGCCACACTGGATACCACCTTATCCATGAAGGATGGACTGGTCCTGAGATGCACCCGGTCTGCATGAAAAATGATGAAAGGCTCCACTGCCATAAGAGCCTGTAATTCAGAAATTCTTCTAGCTGAAGTGACTGCTAAAAGGAAAGCTGTTTTCCAGGAGAGAAATTTTAAGTCTGCAGTAGCAGCTGGCTCAAAAGGAGTGAGAGTGAGCTTTTCCAATACAAAATTGAGGTCCCAGGCAGGGGCTGGAGATCTCCTGGGTGGTCTTAAGTTTTTGGCTCCTCTGAGATACTACTTTAGCAGAGGATGACAGTAGACAGGAGGTTCTGTGTTGTAATGAGCTGAAATGGCTGAAGCATGGATTTTTATGGAAGAAAAGGACAGGCCTTTGTGAAGCATCTCAGTTAAGTATTGTAAAATCTGAGGAATGTTGGGCACTGCTGTGCTTATCGCTTGAGATAGATTCCAGGCACAGAATCTTTTCCATGTGTCAGCATTACATTTTCTAGTACTAGGCCTTCTCGCCTCCGAAATGACCTCCATCATAGGTTTGCTGCGAGATGCTAAGGGTGAATTTAGGTGATTAGCCATGCTGCAAGACTGAAAGATTGGAGCGGAGTGTTCAAAATTTGGTTGTTCTGCTGAGACAGTAAGGAAGGTATCTGAGGCAGGTGCCATGGTGGAAGGTGCGACATATTGCGCAGGAGTGGGTACCAGTGTTGGCGAGGCCAGTCTGGAGCAATCAATCATTTTTGGTTTGTCCTGCTTGACTTTTAGTAGAACTTTGGAGAGCAGAGGCAGAGTGGGAAAAGTATAGACCGATAGGTTTTTCCAGCTGAAGGATGGAGCATCCACGTTCCAGGCTTTTTTGTGAATGATAGAGCATCCACGTTCCAGGCTTTTTTGTGATGAGTTCTTGTGCAAAATTTGTCCAACTGATAGATCTTTTTGCTCACCTGAGAACTATGTCTGGGCTCCCCCATTTGCGTGTCATGTTGAAAATCCATGGTTCCAGTTTCCATGTGTGTGGGTCCATGAGATTTCTGCTTAGTTCGTCTGCCAGAGTATTCAGCTGTCCTGGCAGGAATTGAGCTTGTAGTTGTACATGGTAGGTCAAAGGCCATGTTCTACAATGCCATGGCTAGTCTGCAAAGAGGGTAGGAGTGTGTACCCCCCTGCTTGTTTATGTACAACATAACCGTGGTGTTGTCTGTCTTTATCATTAATTGTCCTGGATGAAGGTAGTCCTTTAAGGCTGTCAAGTGCATTCTGTACAGCTAGCATTTCTTTTTGATTGATATGAAGCTGCCATTTGCTCTGTGCTCCATTTGCCCTGAATGCACTTCCCTCCTAGATGTGCCCCCCAAGCATAGTCTGATGCGTCTGTAGTTAGGGTTTAGGCAGCAGGGGGTGGTGTGAATGGCAGTCCCTTGTTTTGATGTCAGGCCTCTGCCCACCATAGGAACTCTAGCTGCAGACAAGGTATGATAGGAATCATTGTTTCCAGGCTGCGACAATGCTGACTCCATAGACATTTTAAGTACCACTGAAGTTTCCTCATATGCAGTCTTGCATATGGAATTTGAAGAATGCAGGAGGCCATGAACCCCAAGGCTTGCAGTATTTGCCTTGCAGAAAGCAGGGTTTTTGTGGCCACCTGTTTGAAGTAAGTCACCAAATGAATTTGCTTCTCTGACGTAAGGAAAACCATCTGGGCAGTTGTATTCAAGCTTGCACCCAGGAATGTAATTTTTTGAGAGGGTATCTGTTGTGATTTCTTTTCTTTTAGAGTGTACCCTAGACAAGTTAGAACCCTTTTTATGAACGCCGGATGGTTTAGAAGAGTGTCCTTGTTTTCTGCCTGAATTAGACAATTGTCCAGGTATGGATATATTTGAATATTTATTTGCCTGCAAAATGCAATTACTGGAGCCAGGCACTTTGTAAAGACCCTGAGTGCAGTAGACAAGCCAAAGGACAGTGCAGAGAACTGGTAATGCAAGTAGCCTGCTTTGAAGCGGAGGTATCTTCTGCAATATTCCCCGACTGGGATATGCAGGTAAGCCTCTTTTAAATCTAGAATTGCCAACCAGGCATCTTTGCCTAGCATAGGAAGTAACTGGTGAAGAGTCAGGATCTTGAACTTTGGAATGTCCAGAAAGGTGTTTAGAGTAGTTAAGTCCAGGATTGGACGTCATGATTTGTCTTTTCTGGGTACCAGGAAAAGTCTTGAATAGAAACCTTGTCCCTTTTCCTCTTCTGGTACTGGTTAAATAGCCCCCATGCTCATGAGGGAAAGTACTTGTTTCTGAGCCTCTGCCCACTGATTTAGGGGCAGGTCTGGCCATCCGTTTGGAATTGGCAATGCGTGGAAATTAAATCTTTATCCCTGGGATACTATATTTAAAACCCATTTGTCCTGAGTTATAAGTTGTCAGTTTCTTGCACGAAGAGCCAGTTTTCCCCCAAAGGGGCTGCTAAAAGGTAAGTGCTTGGTAAGAGTAAAGGGAAGTCATCGAGACTGCTTACCATAGGGAGGTGCCTTGTTTTTTCCAGGTTTGGAAGAGGAGGCACCCCACTGTTTTGTTCTGAAAGTCCCTTGTGACTGAAACCTGGAGCCTTTGGAATGTCTGGGTTTGACTTGAGTGGCTCTCGAAGGAACTGGAAAGGATCACTTCTTAGTAGGCCAGTGCCTACTAAATCTTGCAGTTTGCACTTGTTAAGAAATCTTGCATAGATTTAGCTTCATCTTCCATCTTTTTTAAAACTTTGAGAGCGTTATTACCAAAGAGACAGTCCTGTTGTAAAGGAGCATCCAACAATTTTGCTTTAACCTGATCAGGCAGATTTTGCTCTCTGAGCCAAGCATGCCGGGTTAGCACAGACCCAGTTACAGCAGCCCTACAAGAGGCCTTCAAAGAATCAAAACCACATTGCAAATTATGTTTTCCAACTTGTTCAGCTGAATGCAATAAATCCTGTAAATCTTTGTTTTCCACACAGTCAGAAATTAGCATCATTTTCTGTTTAAGCAGTCCCATTATATGCTGGTGATATTTTAGCATATGAAATTGACAGTTTAAAGCCCTGATTGCCAAGGTTGCAGAAGTGTAAACCTTCTTATGCCATCTATCCAGCGCCCTGGAATCTCTATCAGAAGGGGTAAGATTTTTTAGCTGTAGAAGCCTTAATGCCCTTGGGACCCTGAGAAATGGTTTCAGGATCTGCAACAGGATTTTTGAAAAGGAATTTGTGGGAGGCGGGAACCCTGTAGTATCTGTCTGGCTTACAAGGAGGTGGAGGCAGAGAATTAGGAGCCATACTAGATTCTGAAAAAAACAGCAAAGTCTAGAACCGAAGGTATAGCCAAGGGCCTACGCTGAGGAAGAAGAAAATCCCTAGGTCTCTTTTTAGATTCAGAGAAAGCCTGACTTCCCCAGTGGAAATGTTCCCTTAGGGTATATAAAGATTCCCCAAAAGAAAAATCCTCGGGGAGAAGCAGAAGGAATGGAATCTTCTGCATCAGAGTCCTCATAAGTAGGGATAGACAATTCCTGTTCATTAGAAGAGTCAGAAGAAAGAATCCTGTTCAGAAGATTCATAATCAATGTCTTGCCTAGGCCTCTCAGAAAGGGGGGGGGGGTTGGCTACCCCTGATCAGAGTAATTAAATCTTCAGCCATTTTGATAATTTGTTTTTTTAGGCATAGGGGCCTGCACATGTAGCCCAGGCATCTGTTTCTCAGTCATAGGTCGAGATTTTGGCCTTTGTTTTGAAGATGGCGTCGGTCTAATACACAAATCTGTAGGCTTGAAAACCTCAAAAGTCAGTGCCTGCACAGCGGCTCCAGACCCATCCAAGGTAGAGACATCCGCGGGTTCTATAACAAGCATCTCGTGGCATACCGGACTCCAAATGGGTCTCAGTAGAGGCCTGCGAATCAGAAGTAACAGTTCTCAGGGGCCACGAAAGCGCCTCACTTAGTACCGGCGAACTGGCAACTGGCTTAGGAGAAGCGTCGTTGGCAGTTTGGGACCTCAACGGCCTGTCTCTTTTTCTTTGCATTTTTTTAGGTATTCAGGGAGTCAGATTGCTAACAGATGACATTTCTGGATAATTAAAGGGTGAGCCAAAATATTTAGAAGCAAAAATGTACAGACGTTTGATAGTGCGTTGATTAAATAAAGCACAAAACCGACAGCAAGGTACGTTATTGGTCAGGGCCTAGGCAAGGAATACACTACAAATGAAAATCCCTATGAGGTATTTGCTTCCCACAAGTAATGCAATCATTAACTTTCGCTGACATCGGAAAGGAGCAAGAAAAAGTTTCCCCAACGGGGTACTTAGCTTTTTAGTTGAAGACTTAGGATCTGAAACTCGAAAACGAAAATTTCAGGAGTCTGACGACTGGCACTTGCAAACTGCTTCTGCTTCGGGCACCGCGCGGCAAGAAAGACTGATGTAATGGCGTCGGCTGCATGTTTTATACCCCTGATGACCTGACGTCATGGAAGAAGGGACAGCAACTGATGCAGGACCCAAGACTTTGTTAATCAGGCCGACTGAGGGCAACCTGCTAGCAGATTACCCAAATGTAATGACTGCGACAGTGAAACACGAAGATCATCAAGTAGACACTCCTAAAAAGGGAGAACATAGATATCTGTGCAGTAACTGAGACCTGGTTCAAGGCTCCAGAGAGCACCCCTGCAATACCAGGCTACAACTCTTAAAATACGTTTCAGTCACCAAACCAGGATCGAAACACTAAAGGTGGAGGAGTGTCCATATTCACCAAGGATATTCACACCACCAGGTTAGTTGCTCAACACAATGAGTCTGAAATTCTCCATGTGCAACTAACACTAGGTAAGACTGTAATCCAAATTGTAGTTTGCTACAGATCCCCCCCACCATGCCACAAGATTCTCACTACACCTTTCTAAACATAGTGGAAAATATTAATATACAACCAAACACCCTAATACTGGGTGATTTCAACTACCCTGCCATTAACTGGGAAAACTACTCGTGTACCAACACCTTTGCCCAACGGTTCTTGGAATTCATAACTTCGAATGCCCTGGATCAACTAATCCATAGTCCCCCACCAGGGGCTCCAATATCCTAGACCTGGTCATTACCAATATGGGAAATTGATGCTCCACACTTATTGTCACACCCCCACGTTGGTCAGGTCAGACCATAAGCTAATCACCCTTAACATCCACATCCCCCACCCCCCCACCCCCCAGTAAGGAAACCTCTGTAAAAAACTTCTCCAAAACCAACTTCATGCTACTCAAGTCAGACGTTACAAACTTCATGACACCCTGCAGACGGGAACTGAAAGTTTGACTACTGAGTCCTACACTAAGGCACTGTACGAGCACATCCACTCATGCATGAATCGTGCCATCCCAAATAGAACCAAGACACTCTCCTCCAAAAAAAGGAAGCCAATCTGGTGGTCCCCTGTCATAAATAAACTTTACAACAAAAGGAAGAAACTGTTGGCAGAAAAGAGGAAAATCCCAGGATGCAAAAAACTCCCTTACCAGCCTCCATAAGAAGCCAAGATCCCTCATAAAATCCTCCAAAGCTAGTTACGAAAATAAAATTGCCAAAGATTCCAATGACAACCACAAGGCATTCTATGACTATGTCAAGAATCTAAATGGCAATGCTCAGATCTGCTCTGAGCTACAACAGAATGGCATTAAATATACTGATCCCAAGGATATTGCCAATATCCTGGCAGATCGGTTCAGTGCCAACTTCACCCCCCTATCACCCCCTAAATGGCCCATCTCAATACCGGAAGATTGCCAAACTCCGGTAATGACCACACAGGTAAAAAACGCACTCACCAAAGCTAAGAATACAGCATCCATGGGACCAGATGACATCCCGGGCTGTGTACTATATGAGCTACAAAATGAACTGGCACCTCACCTAAGTGTTAGGTTTAATCATACCCTCACCTTAGGCTACATGCCCACTGAGTGGCACACAGCTACAGTTATCCCACTCCACAAGGGGGTGATCCGCCTTGGATCCCAGAAACTACCGCCCCATCAGTCTGACGAGCCTGATCTGCAAGGCCATGGAACATATTATCAAGGAACTTATAAACACTGGACCCCACCCAGTTTGGGTTTGTGAAGGGCCGATGCTCGTCTCCTGAACCTGATTGACTTCTTCGAATTAGTCTCCAGAGAGGTGGACGGCAGTTCACACAGCCTATCTGGACCTCGCCAAGGCCTTTGACACCATCCCCCACTCTGGAATCATACATAAACTTACTAAGCTGGGCATAAATCACTACGTCGCTCGATGGGTTGGCAACTGGCTTACTTGACAGAACCCACACTGTAAAAGTAGCTGTCTCCAAATCCAGCTCCAGACAAGTGGAGTACCTCAGGGTTCAGTCGTGGGACCTCTCTTGTTTGGCATCTACTTCACTGAAGTACAGGCAAACACTACGAGGCTCTCTAACAACATTTGCAGATGACTGCGAAGTGGGAGCCATTAATGAATCCCCAAAAGATGTTGATACTCTACAAAAGGGCCTTACAGAAATAGATGCTTAGTGCCAGAGCCATGGTCTCAAGCTCAATGCCAAGAAATGTATAGTTATCTCCTTTGGGAAAAAACATGTACCCATGAATTACCACACAGGTGGCAGTACCAAACACCGAAAGTGTGACAAGAGACTTAGGGACACAGGTGGACAGTGGTCTCACCTTCAATAACCACATCGCCACAACAGTCAGGAAATCCTTCTATGTGGCAAACCTTATCACTAAGGGCTTTTCATCCAGAAAAAAGGAGGTCATTGTCCCACTGTACTCATCCCTCATTAGACCCATTACAGAATACAACGCCCCATTTGGTATGTACCTCTCAAGACATCTGCAACAACTGGAAAGGCCGCAGAAATACTTCACTAAAAAAATCACAGGCCTAAAGCAGATGCCCTATGCTGACCGCTTTAAAAAACTCCAGCTATACTCCGTCACATATCGTCTACTCAGAGGTGATCTCTGCTTAACATACAAGGTCATGTCAAATCCACAGCTGTTGGACTTGCTACACTTAAAGAAATCCCAAACCCTCAGAGCCACACGCTCCAGGGATCTAAACCTTGTCATCACAACAAACAAAACATGCTGGAGGAATAGGTTCCTGACCCAGAGACTCCCCAGACTCTGGAATAGACTGCCCATACATGTCAAGCAGAGCACCTCTTTGGCCCTCTTCAAAAGAAACCTTGATAAATGGATGGGAGAAAGGAAATTCACTTCAGGGATCACGTCAGTTGCCCTGCAAGACAGGAGTCCAGGGAAGTAAATAGTGTGGGAAGAAATAGCCAGGGAATTGTTATGGCTAGGCTTGTATAGGCTCTAAGTCAGTCAGCCTAGTACCAACCTATGAACTTGCAGGGCGAAGTTCAGATTTCTTATGGAACCACAAGGCTTTGTTTGGGAATAAAAGGTAACAGGTCAAAAAGTATAACAAGCCAGAATAGTGGAACCCCCCCCCCCCAAAAATAGAAAGGGAGGAAGGAAGATTTTAAAACTGGACATTGAGAAAGCTCTTCTCTGGTGTCAGAAGCATTCTGGAATAAAAAGCCTTTGAAAAAAAATGGTACAGGTTACATGACTCCTAGTGGCCAAGCAAAACAGAAGGACCAGAGGAAAAATTCTGCCTGGTTTGCAAAATAGGGAGGAACTGCCTTAAAAGGAGGTTTTGCAAGTAGTGCCAACTAGTTTCCATCTGAAATCAATTTTAAACCCTATGAGACTGTGGCAATGTACAGAGGCTACCAATGGGCCCATGACTGCGTCTATGGAACCTCAGAACAGCCTTGGTCTTAAAGGCAGCAAGAAAGAATGGAAGATTTTTCACTTTGAATGTTGATTTCCTTCCACTAGGCTGACCAATCAGCAGTCAGACTGAAGATGTGGGAGGGAGTCGGAGCTTTGTGAGGCTAGCCAGTTGTATCCTACGCAAGATAAAATGTGAAAATAATGAACATGAATAAATGAAAATTTGTTCAAAGGTTGAACAAAAATTCTCCTGTAAACCTGCCACTGCATTTTTAGATCAGCCAACATAGGACATGTATGTTGCTTAAACAACTTTAACCTATACTTAATGTCTTTTTCAAGACAAATAAATTTTCCTTCCCCTATGTCCAATCTAAAAGTATTGCATAAAAAGTTTTACTCCCACTGACTTTTGCCTGAAGCAGTTTCTCTACATATCAGTCTGATGACGACAATTACCTACTTCTGATGCTTGTTGCATAAACTTGTGGCATCAAACAAACTAGGAGAGGTGCTATGCATTACACTTTAAACAGGTCATGAATTCTTGTTACATAAAAGTTCTAAACCTACGTACTGACTGCAGTTATTTTGTCTCGTCTGTCAAAGATCACCAACTTCAATCAATCAACTAGAAAATCTGGCCTTAAATGTGAAATGTACTTCTCCAGTGAGAGCAAAAACATATAAGTTACTCTTCCAAGTGCAACTTAAAATGCTGTGTAAGTAATGGCTAGTGACAAACTCAAAGGACTCTGCAAAAGAAAGACTGATGCTCTTACTGGAGAGAGTTGGTACTTTATCAACCTAGTCTGAAAATAAACAGCAACCTGTTTCAGTGAAAATATACGGCAAAATGGTTTCTTCATACAGCAGTGCTGTCAGTCTTGCCATAAAATTATATCAAGACAAAAACTTTGGGTGTGAAACAAAATCTGGCAGTAAGCAATACCAGGTCACCATGGCATATTTGAAATTATACAATGCCTCCTCTAAAACGTGCACGCTGATTGGCCAGCCCAACCAGCGTGCCCGTTGTAAATCCCTCAATATACTAACGGAAAAAGGTCCGGTCGCCCGGACTTTTTCCGTTAGTATAAAACACTGTCTCGCTATGTTAAGAGTTTAACATAGCGACACAGGTTTAAAAAAAGCAACGAAGATCTCCGTTGCTTATTTTAAAGCTGTCTCGCTATGTTAAACCCATTTAACATAGCGAGACAGTAAAAAGCAATGGAGATCTTGCGTTCTCCGTTGCTTTTGCCCACAGCTCTGATGTACTGCGTAGGCATGCGCAGTACATCAGAACTGCCGCGGAACACCAGACAGCTGCGGAAGGGCAGCAAAGAGGCATTATACAATACCATTATTTAAGAAAAGTAATTATTAATTTTCTTAAATGTCATTGTATAACAGCAATAACCCACTTCTGGGTGTGGGTAATGCTGGATTTACCCACGGTTGTCTTTGTTTGGTCCCTCGGGCTTCGCCCTCGGGACCAAACCGCGCCAACCGTGGGTAAATCCAGCATTACCCACACCCAGACGTGGGTTATTGCTATAATAAACTGATAAAATAATGTTAGCAATGTAGAAAAAAATCAATACACATTTTTTCACGTGAAAACTAAAACAAAATAAGATGTCAAAGTGCTTACAAGAACTGGCAAGCCACTCTCCATTTGGACTGAACTTCACAGATGAAACTGCTTTTGTATGACCAGCTAAAGTAAACTTCAGGGAATAGTTGGGTTTAACAGGAGATGGCTGCAAAAACAAACAAAAAGTTATCAATACATGGCACAACTTACTTTTCAGGAATTCAGACATCACATATAAAATTAGCAAGCCAGCCATCAAAATACATTTACTCTCAATTTGATCAAGTTACACTTGACAACCAAAGAACTGGCTTACTCCAAGTAATGGTCCAATAAAATAAGAAAAAGCAATTAAAATAACATTTATAAATACTAAATACTGTTAACAAGTAACAAGGTTTAACTAACACAAAAGAAAAAGTAACAAGATTTGAAAGAGCAGCAGCTATCTTTACTAACCTTCTCAAGACTTGAGCCATTAAAATGCAAAAATAAATTACAGCATACTAGACATTATGCCCTTTCAATTACGCAATCTATTCTGAAATTCCGTAAGAAAATTTAGGGAATCCAAAGAAAATAGATGACATATGGTGGGGGTGGAGGGAGGATATGTAATCAAAGCTTAAAGACTTATTATATTAAGTACATTTGATAAGAGATCCAACACTGTAATCTGTAGGAAACGGGCCCTTTTGGGTGACATGCCTTGATGACAGCAACCCAGTCAGAAAATAATCCCACAGCTGTATTCAAGGAAGCCAAAACTGCAGATGTACAGATGTTATCCAAAACACCAAGGTTCAGTCACTGCTTTAATAGAACGAGCTCAAAGATTAAATAAAGTGCTTCCAAGATTACCATGACAAAAAGCAATGCCACAGAGGAAATCAAGTTGTAGATTTTGAGTACGTTTCTGCTATAGTACTGCTAACTCTTGGGGCTTCCACAGCAGGCAGATAAATGTCAGGCTTGACTTTCACAGCTTTTGACCCCCCCACCCCACCCCCCACCAGGAAGGGTGCCCTCCCCACCAGGACCTCAAGATACCTGTGGTATAACAGATCTGTTGCATCTTGTGGCTTAAGAGGGACATTCATCTCCATCATCTCTGAACTTTTTTGCCCTAGAATTATTATAGGTCTGGTAAAACCCAAAGCATAATTCTTTGAGGTGGCAAATGTCTCCAAGGAAGACAGCCCATGCAGCAGAACCCTCAAAGTTCCTTCTCCAAGCACTAAGCAAAACGGAAGAGGAAAGGTATCTTTTAGGACCTAGCAAAAAGGAATTTGAGGATAAAAAGATAAACTAGACCAAAAATTGAGAAAAAGTATTAATGCGGCATACTCTTAACGTATACAATTAAAGCAAGTTCCTTCACAACTGAAATATGTTCTTTGTACTATTCACTGTCACAACAGTGTTAACTGTTGGGATATACCCAAAACTTACACAGTGTGAGGTGGATGGCCCTGTTAAGAGACGGGTTTTAACAGCCTTTACAGCATGCCCACAGCAGCATTGCCAGAACCAAGAGAGGTCACATGCAAGTTGTAATATTTGGAGAATATAGGACAGATGACAAGGTTGCTGCTTCCAAGATCTCCTGGAACGCTCCAAAGTATCATTGTGATTGGTTCTAGTGTCATACAAGAATGTGACCCAAGATGTCCTGGTGCAACTTTTGCATGAAAAGAGCAACAAAACGAGATGGAAAATGCTAGCAAATTAGAGAAACTTCTCAGACCTACTTAGCCTTTGCAAAGGCCATGGGCAACTGGGGTCCCACCCCTTGAATCTATTCTAGGTAAAATCTGAGTTTCCTATGCACATCTAGGGTATATAGAACATTTTCCCCTTGCTCTGCTGGAAAGGTAAAACACCAAGATATTGACTACCCAAATGAGAAATACTTTAGTCACTACAGCAAAGATGAATGTTGCAGTGATATGGAGAATAACCCTGCTTTTGTGGAAGACAGGAGAGAACTGCTTGCATATTACAGTCTGCAATTCAGAAATCTTTATGGATGAAAGTATGGCCACTAGGAAGTCTGCTTTCCAGGTCAAGAATCTAAAGGGTGTGTGGCTGCTGGTAGAAATGGAGGAAGTATCAATTTTACCAATGCATAATGGATGGTCTGAAATGTAGAACTTCTTTATGGAATTGTTTTACTGGTAGGAAGGAATAAACAGGGTACCCAGAGCAGGCAGGCAGACAATAGATGCATATATAATCACATGGTAACATTAACCTATAGAGTTCCAGTACGTACCCGAAGGCCATGAACACAGATTCCTGGTTTAGATCCAAGGCCTCTCTTCAGTACTAAAGGAAGAACCTCATATACTTTGCTAGGTATTTCCTTGTAAATGGTTTCTTAGGCTTGTTCATAACTGAGCACATCCACAGCAAACATGTACCTTAAGGGAATAAGCTTTAAAACAGCCATGATATCAGGCTGAAGATCTTCAGGTTGTGCAGCATGAGTGTTCTGGAACAAGAGGGCAACAACCAGAGGCAGTGGAACAGGCCACATCCATTTCATGCTCAGTAGGAAAGAAAAGATGCTGCCTTGGCCAAAAGGGTTCCAAGGAGCAGCATGTTCTATCCTCCTGTAATTTTTGAATTGCCTTGAGAAGAGAGATGGCAGGAAAGGCATAAAGGAAGTGACCTGCCCAAAATGACTGAGAAGACATCTATCTGCTCAAAGGCCCCAGGGCTTGATGTACTGTTTCAATGTTTTCCTCAGTTTTGTGCAGAAGCAAAAAGGTCTACTTGACTGATCAACATAAAGAGTTCAGCATACATTCATGGCAATCTGATTCTTGCCTGCAAAACTGGTCTGCCAGTACATTCACCTGAGATGGGACTTAAGATACCTGAAAGGTCATATCAGATTTCTAGGCTAAACAAGTTTCAATGGACAGCATGACTAAAAGGTAAAAATGGCCCCCCAACTTGTTTGCTGATGTTCCATACAAGTGCTGCATTGCCTGTGAGAAAATGCAGGGACCCTGGCTGCCAAACCTGTTTAAATGCTTTTATGGTTAACAACCATCGGTTCCTTGATGTCAAAGTACTTTGTCCCCATTCCCCCTCCACAGTTCAGTTCCAAGTACCCCAAATTATTTGTTTCAATTTAATCAGCTTTCCAAAGAGACATCTGAAGAATCTGTATAGCCAAGTGCTTGGGTGTCAGGTTTATTTTTTTTTCATAACATACCGTCTAATAGAGGGTCATCTGTCGAATCCACCATAGGAGCTTGTACAAGGATAGAACACTGGCTGGCACTAACTGTTCCACAGGTACCGCTACAATTTTCTCATGGAAAGTTTCACAAAGGGGACAATCATGACTGTGGATTCCATACAACCCAAGGTACTAAGATATTCCCAGGCTGTAACAAGATTCTCTTTGTACGGAACTGGAAAATGTGGTCAGGAATTACACTGCTGACAGGGTAGATGCCCTCTGGTTAACTGAAGCCCAAATTGCTCCAGGCAGACTTCAAAGTTCTACACACCTCTTTGCTCAAAGATTTGAAGAACGCCCTTCTGTCCCTCAAACAAACATCCTTGGTTCTCCCTTCTCAATGCTATCAATATGAGCAGTCTCAGACGTACAAGAGTCAGGCACCATACTGGCCTACAGTAGGGTCACAGTGGAGAATGCATCAAAAGGAGTCAGGTTTCCTGCAGCATCTCAATGGGTGCATACAAATCAAATTGAGCAACAGAAGGTTCAGGCCCTACCCTTCTTAAACAACTTCTCTGGTGCAAGCTGGATGTCAAAAGTACATGGTTATGTCCTTCTGATTAGCTTGAGGTGCTTCAGATGTTGAGTTTCTATGCTTAGAGAGTTTGTTGGGTTTTAGGGACAAATGAACAACAGGTATAACAATTTCTGTAATCATGTTCAGCTTCTAGACAAAATAAGAACTGGGAGTAGAGTTCCTTGCAAGGTACCTGCCTGCCACAGGTCATACTTCTCTCTCTAAGCTGACAGTAACAAATCTTAATTTTAATAATTCGAGAAAGAATGTTCTCTAATGGGGCACTTACGTCAATATGTGAAGGCAATGGCCACAGCCAACAACAGGGAGAACAGAAATACAGGTGCGAAAATCCTTTAGCTAAGACTGGTGGCAACATAATCTCAGGATCTTACACGCCTACATCCATAATACTAGTATGACCAGCTGCCTTTATTCTTTATGTAATAGAGGAATGTTCAAAAAACTCAGTTGCTTTATGAACTGGAAATTACTGCTGTCTCATGGTTTGCAAAACCCAAGCATCATGGGTTATTCCCCCCTCATTACACCTCTTTTCTTTCTTTCAAAAAAATAGATGTAGGAGGGTTTGGCATGGGGTGGGATAAAAGGGGAAGAGCTCTTTCAAATCATAGTTGCTCTGTTGAGTAGTCTTGGCCCTGATGGCTCTCAACACTTACCTATTGGTCATATTGCCATTTTCCTCTAACCTAGCCTTTCTTTTCCTTTCGTTGCTTTATGTTATCCTGTGCCTGGTGGAAGGGCCAGACATTAGTGGAATAATTCCTACTGTATGTAGCAATGTATTGAAACCAATAATTTGTGTCTCTTCCTCTTTTCCTACAGGTTTATAAACACCTGCTCAATTGGAGGGGGGGGGGCATACAGTGGCTCCTTTTCTACTGGAGCATCAAGAGGCTTAATCCTCACATACTTTTTACTGGAGTGGTCTCTTCAGCCAAGCATGCCCTCTTATAATTACTACTGCATCTACCACCCTGTACAAAGCATCCAGTGCATCACAGTAACATTTGACACACACACCTAATCTGAATAGTTTTCAAAGATGCAGTACTTCATCTCTGCTATCTATTTCTACCATCTTGCCATACTTTGGGACGGGATAGCCCCCAGGAGTTTGAGCATATATGATTCTTGCAATTCAGAGTCTTGAAGGTCAAAAAGATTTAAAAAAAAATTCCCTGCAGACTATAACAGAGACACTGAGTGAGCAGACTGGTGTAACTAGGAAAATGTTTTTTCCGAGTTATGATACAGAAATGAAACTGCCTAGATACAGTAAGGCCTTGCTGAGTCTAATTATGGTGGCTGTCAAAAAAAAAAAAAAAAAAAAAAAACACACAATTACTAGAAAATGGAAATCAAAGTCTAAACCAACTGTAGTAGAAATAGTGAATACAGTAAGACAAAACAACAGTAATTGGGATCTTTAGAAAAGAGTAGGAGCAAATTACACAAGAAAAAAATAGGAATTGTGGGAATACATACAGGGGATGAATAAGTTATAAAAGAAGACAGGATTTGAATAGGTATATAATGTTTGGCATGGTCTGGGTAGATTATAAATGATGTATAACGTTTGCAAATAAAATTATGTCAATATGGTGTGTGATGTCTAAGATTATGTTAATATAATTATGTACGATTGCCTATCTCATTGAGTAATATTTTAATACAGATTTTTTTTTTTAAACAATAAGAATTATCAGAAGAAAAAAACTCATCTGATTAAGAACTCTGCCTTCCTTGTCACTGGGGAAAGGATTTTTGGTTAAAAGCCACACAGCATACTTCCCTGCCCAATAACGCAGCTGAATCAGCTGCTGGGTTCTTGTACACACACTTGCAGGAGCCCACAACCATACAGAAATGGCGGCTTCCGGGGAGCATGAGATTGGGAACCTGGCTCCAAAGATGCACTTTTGAGTGCACTCTCCAAAGCTTCAGTAATCAGAGTAACAGCTACAGACAGACTGATGTTTATTACTCATACAAACTATGAAACTGAAGTTGGGCAAAACTTAAGACCTTACATGGAATTAAACAAAACTTGGAACTCAACCTCATTTTACACAGACAGGGTTCTTTGAGAACTTAACACTTTAGGTGTACCAGAGTTTACTTTTAAGCCAAACTATCCATCTCCTCATTTTGTTTCCTGAAACAAAAAATGAAGGAAAAAAGATATTACATACTTTGGGTATACACAGAAAACTCTGGTACCATCTTGACAGAATTAAATCTTCAAGATCTTTGGATCAGTTATTAACTTTTTGTCAAGGTGAGAAGGGACAACCTGTGCCAGAACAGACAATTTTCAAACGGTTGTCTTAAAGACTATTACCTTTTCTTACACTCACACAACAAAAAACTATACCAGGTGGGTTCAAGGGCCACTCTACCAGGGCATAAGCTTCATCTTTGGCCTTTTGGAAAGGGTTGGATTCTAGAAGTAGCAACGCGGTCCTCTCTACATACTTTTACAAAGCATCCAAAGCTTGATTCCTTTTCTAGGTCCAAATCAGGCTTTCCTAGAACCACTCTCGGGGCTCCTGGACCCTTCTACCTTTCAATGTAGTAAGCTAAGGTAATCTACCCATTTAGCTAAGGTTACTGTAGCAGTGCTCATAAGGAATGCAGTACAGTTGTGTAAGTAAACTTACCATAATTGCAGACGTGGATTTTCAATGATGCGGTAGTCACTTCCTACACACACACATACAACCCTCCCCCCCCGCCTTGTTTTTTTGTTGTGTTTATACCAGGTTTTGAACATATGTATTTATTTTTTCTGCAGCATCCTTGTAGGTGTCGTCTGTCTGTTAACATGTAACCTCAGAAGGGTTTTGTGGCTTGTCTAGTCGGGATAAAATAGACAAACATCTCTGTCTGTTCAAGCAGCTTTATTACGTACGAACACATCAGGAGTCAGGCTTAGTAAACTAAAAGACTGACTACTGCACTCACACATTCTAACACTCTAGCTGTTTACTCAAAATGGCATTGCTGCCTGCACGTGCCCTCACTGTGAAATGCTTTTTAAAGACAACACATACACTGATCTACATCCTCCCTGGGAGAAATGCCATGCACAGTAATGACAATCTTTGACATGCAATTGTACAGAAATAACTCATGTAATTAACTGAAGCTAGTGTTGGCTGAATTTTGTTATTTGCTAGTAATTACAGGTGTGAGGGTAGCCACATTCTTTGATTTCCTGTCCTTGCATATTTAAACTGGTGCATGTGAAATAATTCCTGCTTTAAAACCTCAGCTTGGCCAGCTAGAACTTGGTTATATTCAACTGAACGTATAAGAGAATTTAAGTACCTTTATCTGCACTTTTTTAAAAAAAATACAGTATTTAACTTGATTTAAACTGTGTATGAAGGAGTGTTGAAGGAATTTTTAACTGAAGTTATTCCGCTCTTCAGTAACTTGAACTGAAGCTAGTGTTGGCTGAATTTTGTTATTTGCTAGTAATTACAGGTGTGGGGGTAGCCACATTCTTTGATTTCCTGTCCTTGCATATTTAAACTGGTGCATGTGAAATAATTCCTGCTTTAAAACCTCAGCTTGGCCAGCTAGAACTTGGTTATATTCAACTGGACGTATAAGAGAATTTAAGTACCTTTATCTGCACTTTTTTTTAAAAAAAATACAGTACTTAACTTGATTTAAACTGTGTATGAAGGAGTGTTGAAGGAATTTTTAATTAGAAGTTATGTACTCACCATAACGTTCCATCTGAGTAGGTGACTTCATTCGGATGCAACCTGTGGGTATCGGATCCGAGCCGGCAATTCAAAAGCTTAGGCTCCGAGCTCCTAGCTCCTCCCTCTTACCCATAACCCCTTGCCAAGCCCTGACTGACCTCAGATTGAGTTTGCCTCAAAATACTGACCACAGTATACTAAAACAGCATGAATACTCGCTCTATAAAGGTCAGGGGGATGGAGGGGGGGATGGTTGCATCCGAATGAAGTCACCTACTCAGATGGAACGTTATGGTGAGTACATAACTTCTAAATCTGAAGTAGGCAGACTTCATTCGTCTGCAACCTGTGGGACAGAGTCCCTAGCTACCTGAATCTTGGGCGGCCGTCATGGAAGGATGTTCCGGAGCACCGCTGAGCCAAAGGATGCTCTTCCTCTAGAAACAACATTCACCTTGTAATGAGAAATAAAAGTATGAGGCGAGGCCCAAGTAGCTGCCGCGCAGATATTATCCAACGAAACACGAGACTTAAAGGCGGCTGACGTAGAAACTGCCCTAGTAGAATGAGCCGTAACCCTCTGAGGAGCAGGTCTGCCTGAAGTGTCATATGCCTGCAGAATGCAATTAGCAATCCATTTAGATAGAGTGACTTTAGACACTGCTCTACCCAGAGCAAATTTAGCAAAGGAGACGAACAGCTGATCTGATTTCCTGTGGCCAGCTGTCCTGTTAATATAAAAACGTAATTGTCTATGAACATCCAATGAATGCAATTTGTATTCTCCTTTGTTTGAATACTTGGGAAAAAAGACAGGCAAATTGATTGACTGGTTAATATTGGATTCAGAAGAGACTTTCGGAAGAAAAGATGGATTGGTCCTGAGGCACACCCTATCAGGGAAGAAAGAAAGATAAGGCGGTTTGACACATAGAGCCTGAAGCTCAGACACCCTTCTGGCTGAAGTGATAGCTACCAGAAAGGCAGTCTTCCAGGAAAGGTATTTTAAATCAGCAGAAGCTGCAGGCTCGAAGGGAGGAGCAGTAAGGGCCTGCAGGACTAAAGACAAGTCCCAAGGCGGTACAACCTCCTTGACTGGAGGCCTTAACAAAAACTCCTTTGAGAAAGGTTTTGCATAATTTCGCTGTCATAAGGGGAGCTGTGTCCTGGCCAATGTGATAATGCGAGATAGCCGCCAATTGTACCTTAATCGTGGAAGAACTGGCCCCTTGATGAAAGAGATCTGTTAGAAAATCTAGCACCGCAGAGATAGGTGCTGAAAAAGGATCCACAGTTCTCTGTCCTGCCCATATAGAGAACCTCTTCCATTTACTCCGATAAACCTGTCTGGTGGAAGGTTTATGAGCAGCCACCAAAATGGCTTTGACCGGTGAAGAGATACCGGGAGTCCTAATTAAGGTTGGAATTGGAGCAGCCAAGCTGTCAACTTCAGGGTCCGCAGATTGGGAACTGGCATTCCCAGAGGGTGAGAGATGAGATCGAAATTGGATCCAGAATCCATGGTGGATTGATTTTGTGAGACCATACGAAGGGGAACCAAGGTTGTCGAGGCCAGAATGGGGCAATGAGAATCATTCTGCTCCCCAAACTGTTGGCTTTCTGCAGAAACCTCTGCATCAGAGGAAGTGGAGGGTAGGCATAAAGGAGACCGGGAGGCCAAGCATGCACCAGAGCATCCTCGGGAACTCCCTGGTGGGGAAGCAGAGCGAAGAAATTGTCGCATTTGGCGTTTGAGGGAGAAGCAAAAGATCGCAACAGGGTTGCCCCAACGGCAAAAATCTTCTTCGCTACTTGAAGATTGAGGGACCACTCGTGTGGAGAAAGGATGGTGCGACTGAGCTTGTCCGCAAGGATGTTGGACTTTCCCGGAATGTGCGTTGCTATCAGAAAGCGTTTGGTGGAAATTGCCCATTCCCAGACTCTCATGGCCTCTCGACAAAGGGGGTAAGACCTGGTTCCTCCCTGCTTGTTGATATACCAGACTACGGACATGTTGTCTGTCTGAATCGCAATAGTCCCTGTAGGAAGAACGTGGTGAAGTGCTTGCAACGCTAGGAGCACCGCCCTCATTTCCAGGACATTTATATGCAATGACGTCTCTGTGGGATTCCACGTGCCTTGGACAATCTTTCCCGCAGAATGCCCCCCCCACCCGAGGCAAGAAGCGTCCGTGGTCACTGTGGCTTGGGGAAATGCAGCGCAAAAAGGTCTTCCTGCTAGGGGCTCCGGAGAAAGAAGCCACCACAGAAGGGAGTCCCTGCACGCTCTGCTGACCGCAATCGGAGCGTTTAGAGACGAACAAAGAGGAGACCACTGAACTTGAAGGGTCCATTGAAGAACCCGCATGCATAAACGGGCATGAATTAGAAGCGGGATAGCTGCCGCCATAGAACCTAGGGCCCTCAGGACAGAAGCTGCAGTTGGAGATGGTTGAAGGATTGCTGTCACATGACACCTCAGGCTGACGATACGGTCTGAGGTGAGGAAGGCTCGCATTGATCTGGTGTCTAGTCTTCCTCCTATGAAATCTATAATTTGAGTTGGATTCAGAAAAGATTTCTCCCAGTTGATCGTGATGCCCAGCCTTGGTGCTAGTTGAAGGAAGTAATCCCTGGCTGAGCACAGAAGATGCCTTGATGATGCCGTCAGGAGCCAGTCGTCCAGGTACGGAAAGACCTGTAATCCCTGGAGCCTCAGGTGGGCCGCTACCACCGCTAACACCTTGGTAAACACCCTGGGGGCTGAGGTGAGACCAAAGGGGAGGACCCTGAACTGATAATGACTGACTCCCAGCCGGAAGCGAAGAAACCTCCTGGATCGTCTGTCCATCCGAATGTGGTAGTACGCATCCTTGAGGTCTATGGAACACATCCAGTCGTTCTCCCTCAAAAGTGGAAGTATAGATTGCAGGGTGACCATCCGGAACTTTTGCTTGGTTACTGACAGGTTCAACAGGGAAAGGTCTAAAATTGGTCTTAAGTCCCCCGTCTTCTTTGGCACCAAAAGAACCTGGAGTAAAACCCTAATCCGCTTGATCTGGGGGACGCTGGATGGCTCTTTTTCCTAGCAGCTGCTCGATTTCGATAGCTGCCGCCTCCCTTTGGTCGGGTGGAACATCTGGGAGGCTGCGAGATTTGGGAATCTTGATAAGGGGTATTGAATATCCTCTGGATATAAGTCGAAGCACCCAACTGTCTGTTGTTATGGACTCCCAAGAAGTCAGGTGCATCGAACCGCCCCGACTGCCTCCAGAGACGGACAGCCGGGCAACCCTTCAGGGCTGCTGCGTGGGTCTCTCAGAGAAGGGTTCTCTGGACCCAAAATTGCCAGGAGCCCCCCTGCCTCTGGCACGACGACCTCCCGTCCTCCTCTGCCACGGAAGGACTGGTTATCCGAGCAGGTTGGGACTGCTGCGACTTCGGAACCACATCTTCTTCTGTCCCTTTTGGTTCTTAGAGAAGGACCTCTGGGGAGCTGAGAAGCGGACTCCGACGGCAGACAGCGTCTTCCGTCCTTTTCGCTCTGGACTAATGTCTCATGAACAGTCTTGCCAAACAAGGCAGAACCATCGAAGGGGCATTCGCGAAGGTCGCCTTGAAGGGCTCAGCAAAATCACAATGGCGGAGCCAGGCCTGTCGCCTCATGACAAGGCCTGCTCCGCTGGCTCTAGCGGCTCCCTCAGTAGCATGAGACAGCAGCCGCATAGATGTATTGGATACAGATCTGAGAGTGGCCATTCGGGTGGAGTAAACCTGTTTATCCTCACTCGAGATGGACTCCGGGGGAGATGCAGCGTATTCTTTAATCAGATCTCGCTGCATCCTAATGACATGTGCCATGTAGTTCAGCTCTCAAGGAGAAGGTCGCTGAACTAAAAACTCGCTTCCCAATGCGATCCATCGAACGGGACTCCTTGCCCGGAGGATGGACGGAGGGACTCTCCTGGGCCAATTCCCTCTTCGTGGCTGCAGCCATCTTCATGGCATCTACTGGGGGACCCTTACTCCAGTGGGTGCGGTCTGATGGAGGAGAAAGAATGCGGTCCGGGCGCTTAGGGATAGGCTCAATGGTGTCCGGATCCTTCCACGCCCTGATAGATATAAGATCTACCAGGGGGTCAGCAGGAGGGGACACCCAAGAGGTAGAAGGGCCCGCCTCGAATGCCTCCAAGAACACAGACTCGTCCGAAGAAGCCTTGGGGGCAGACCACCCCCCCCTGATCCTTAACATCTTCATGATGTCTCCAAATGAGACGTCCTCAGGGGGTGACCTAGGGGAGCCTTCCCCTTCATCCAAGTCCGTGTCTTCAGTGACGGACTCAGGGGAGTCCATGTGCCTCCTCTTGCACTTGCGCTGGCGAGGTACTTCATCGGGGGGGCTGTCCGAGGAGTACTCTTCAGCAGATGGATGTTCCAAGGGAACCACTTGGGACATCGAGGCGGGCTGTCCCTGGGACCGGCTGGTGTGGCCTGGCTCAACTGCAATGGAGTGCGGGATGGAGCCGTGGCAGGGACCGGGGGTCCGGATGTCCTCGACAGTGCCCTTTCCATAACGTTGAAAGCCGAGGGGAGCCAGCTTCTCTAAGCCCGAGCCGACCCCACTGGATCCGGCGATCGGAGTCGGAGCGAAACCGCCGGATCCGAGACCAGTGTGCTCCGACCTGGATGGTGCCGTAGACACACCAGCTCCCTCGGATCCGAGGCTCGCCTCGGCTCGAGAGGTCGGGTCCGGCACCAAGCACTCAAGGGATGGGACGGATCCGAGTGCGCCGACCTATCGGATCCGACCCACCCCCGGATCCAAATCTGCACGGCGCCGATAGCTCCGAACCCGTGGTATGGGTCGGAGAAGGAGCTAAGGGGGCGAAAAAGGGGTCGAAGCCCCTCCCGGTTGGGGGGGGGCTAGGAGCACTCCCATTTGCATTTGGGCCTGGATGAATTTCCTCATCATCCGGTCCATATCAGCTTCGCTCATAGAAAAGCTCGATCTAGAGGAGCCCACCAAGCGGACCTAAAGAGCCGCCTCGGTGACCTCCTGGAAGGGCTAGCCTCCTCCTCCTCGGGTCCAGGAGAGAACCGAGGGAGTGGAGCCGAGGAGTAGGAAAGCCAGAAGGCACAGGGAAGCCCGCAGATGGAGGAGCCGAACTGGAAGCTTCGGCTCTCCTCTTGTGGTGCTTCTCCTGTGCCTCTCCTTCTGTCTCTCCCTAGAAGAATCCTTCCTCCGGCAACTTTAAGGGAGGTTGAGTCCCAGCCGGAGGGAGAACTCACAGCAACAGGTTGCTGACTGGAGGGCAGAGGCCGAAGCAGTATCTGGGGGTGAAAGACCCGCCAGCACCAACTTCGACCTCCGTTCCCTTAAAGCCCGGGGGTTGAACCCTGCACAAATGGTACAACCAGAAGACAGGTGTTCAACCCCCAAGCATTTAACGCACCGAGTGTGGCCATCCGCTGGGGACAGCTTATGGCCACACTCGGTACATTTCGAAAAAACAGCCTTAGGGGCTTCAGACATTACACCTAAGGCCTAAACACACACACACACAAACAAACTACGAAAACCCGAGAAAAATTAACTAAAGAGGGAGGAAAGCCTTAACCACACACAACTCTAACTATATTAATAACAAAAATAGAGAATTTGAAAAATTTTCCTGTCAGAAAAACTACACTTACCTCAAACCACGCCAGGAGCTCTAGAATTCCGTTGCTTCTTGAAAAGCGGCAAACGAAATCTGAGGTCAGTCAGGGCTTGGCAAGGGGTTATGGGTAAGAGGGAGGAGCTAGGAGCTCGGAGCCTAAGCTTTTGAATTGCCGGCTCGGATCCGAGATCGGATCCGATACCCACAGGTTGCAGACGAATGAAGTCTGCCTACTTCAGATCTGAAGTTATTCTGCTCTTCAGTAACTTGAACTGAAGCTAGTGTTGGCTGAATTTTGTTATTTGCTAGTAATTACAGATGTGGGGGTAGCCACATTCTTTGATTTCCTGTCCTTGCATATTTAAACTGGTGCATGTGAAATAATTCCTGCTTTAAAACCTCAGCTTGGCCAGCTAGAACTTGGTTATATTCAACTGGACGTATAAGAGAATTTAAGTACCTTTATCTGCACTTTTTTTTTTTAAAAAATACAGTATTTAACTTGATTTAAACTGTGTATGAAGGAGTGTTGAAGGAATTTTTAACTGAAGTTATTCTGCTCTTCAGTAACTTGAACTGAAGCTAGTGTTGGCTGAATTTTGTTATTTGCTAGTAATTACAGGTGTGGGGTAGCCACATTCTTTGATTTCCTGTCCTTGCATATTTAAACTGGTGCATGTGAAATAATTCCTGCTTTAAAACCTCAGCTTGGCCAGCTAGAACTTGGTTATATTCAACTGGACGTATAAGAGAATTTAAGTACCTTTATCTGCACTTTTTAAAAAAAAAAAATACAGTATTTAACTTGATTTAAACTGTGTATGAAGGAGTGTTGAAGGAATTTTTAACTGAAGTTATTCTGCTCTTATTCTGCTCTTCAGTTAGTGGCATTGAAACTGCCCGCCCCTCAGCCTGCCTCTGGGCCCATCTCATTTGCTCACTCAACTGAGTGCAGTGAGATCATATTCTGATTTCAGGCACTCCTACTGTGTACAAAGAGAGCATCTGGGAAATAGAAAAAAAAATTTAGCTTATTTCCTGCCTTTCTTGTTAAGTGGTACAGACTATTTGTAGGCTTCTGAGCCCCCAAGCCCTTCTGTGTTTGAGGGAAGCCTTCTAGCTTGTTTTTTTTTTCTTATAACTAGCCAGTTTTCTAGTTTCAGCACTCAAATCTGTTTCTTTGATCTCAGCACTTGTTCAGAAAAAAAAAAAAAAAAAATTCATCTGCTTTTACTGTACTTGTGTTTATACCTACTTCTTTTTACTTTTGCATCATCTCAAAATACTCAATTGTATTTATTACTGCTTGGTGTAACTCATTCTAAGCCTTTTGGTTTAAACACTTGGGCTTCGGACCAGTTAGTTGTTTTGCACTGAGAGGGTTTGTGGTCTGCACTGTTGTGGCAGAACAGGTAGCTTACACCCTTCTAGGTTGAGAACTGCTGATTGAGGGCTTAGTGTCTGTTATTCTAAAAGTGTATTAATTCTGGTTTAAGCACTTGGGCTTTCAAGCCAGTTATTTTACATTAAGAGGGTTCGTGGTCTGCACTCTTGTGGGAGGAGAGGCTGGACTCTGCCCTTCTGAGCTGGGAATTTCTGGTTAAAGGCTTATAGTGCATGCATATCTGAACTGTTTCTTACTGAAGTTGGTGCGCCTTGTTTGCTGCGGCATAGACTGGATTCGGGCCTGCTGGATCTAGCTTTGTTTGTGTAACTTGAGCACTAATCCAGACATTCTCTAAAGTATTCAATGGTATTTATTACTGCTTGGTTGTAACTTGATTAAAGTGTAGCTATCATTCAAGTCTTTTGGATTAAGCACTTGGGCTTCAGACCAGTTGTTTTACATTAGGAAGGTTTGTGGCAAGCACTGTGGTGGCAGGACAGGTAGCTTTCATCCTTCTAAGTTGGGAACTGCTGATTGAGAGCCCAGTGTCCAAGTGTATTAGTTCTGGTTTAGGCACTTGGGCTTCAGGCCAGTTATTTTACATTAAGAAGGTTTGTGGTCTGCACTCTTGTGGGAGAAGAGGCTGGACTCTGCCCTTCTGAGCTGGGAATTTCTGGTTAAAGGTTTATAGTGCCTGAATATTTGAACTGTATCTTACTGAAATTGGTACACCTTGTTTGCTCTAGCATAGACTAGATCCAGGCCTGCTGAATCTAGCTTTGTTTATATGCTTGTTGTTTGTTTGCTTGTTATTTCCCTGGAAGCTAATTCCACCTAATACGCAACTTTTCAGCACTTCTGTGGATCACTAGTGATATCTGCATTGCTTACTGTACTTATTTCCTTGTTTCACTTGAAAGAAAGTTACTGTTTGTCGTTTTTGCATTTAGTTACTTGTAACACATTGCACTCAAGTTACCTGGCACTTGCTCACTAAAGCAATTATATAAGTCAGCACTAAAAATTAAAAGCACTACACCCTCACTCCCCACTGGCCATTGTTTTCAATTAAGGATTTCCCAATATTATTCTAGCATGTCCAAAGGTCAGTTGTCAATCTCCTCTCCGGTCCAGCTGGTGAATCTGGGAATCTTGAGGCAATGTTATAACTGCCTCATGTACACAGACAACCCTCTCCTCCTCCCACATAACACAAATACTTGCGAGAGATGCAGCTATTTAGCCAAACTGGAGGCTGAGCTCTCTTAACTCAGGACTGGCAAGACCAGACAGTAGGAGAAGGCAACTACACACACCACAAAACCAGCCTCACATAATGCTACCACTCCACTGAATCAAACACATAAACACACAAAGACATACTTGAAGGCTCTGAGTAAAAATTTACCTAAACAGCAGAGGCCTCCAAAGCAGACACCCAAACAACTGCTACCTCAAGACACCCCACAAGCAACACATAAACCACAAAAGCAGTGTGCAAAGCAGTCACAGCCCTTAAGGCCAAATACAACACCAAACATACTTGTCATAGGTGACTCCATAGTCAGACACACTGACGTCCCACTCACCAGGCTGAACAAGGAGAGGGTCACAGTAAGCTGCCCATCGGGCGCTAGAATCCGCCACATAACACAAGCACTCGGGTCACTCCACGGCAAGTACAAATATGACACAGTCATTGTCCATACTGGTGTGAACGACCTGAGACGTACCTCCCTGGACTACATGAAAAGAGACAGAGGAGCTCTCTGATTATGTAGCCCAGGCAGGTATGACCCTAACCCTGAGCAGTATCCTTCCTTCACCAAGAATGATGCCACAATATAGAGACAAGATGATCAGCTTTAACAATTGGCTTAATGTCTGGTGTCATTCAAAGGGATCCAGTGTCTGTCTGCCTGGGATGACATGCTTGACAAGCCACGCTGCTCAAGGGACGGCTTGCACCTGTCACCCAGGGATTCCGGATATTGGCTAAGGCTCTTGCCACCCCATAGTGCCTTTTTAGGCAAGGCTCAAATTCTAAACCTACCGCCTAAAAACAAAATGGGAAGAAACTGAGGGTAATGCTGCTCAATGCCAGAAGTCTAAATCTCAAAATGCACGCACTCGAGGCCCTTCTCAGTATGGAGAACATCAATGTCTGTGCTGTAACTGAAACCTGGTTCAAGGCTACTGAGAGCACCCCGGCACTATTAGGTTTTACCTCATGTCATGCGTTCCGGCCCCAAAACCCGGACCACACCACAAAAGGAGGGGGTGTATCCATATTCATAAAGGATACCCACACCTCCAGGTTGGTGGCAACACACGAAGCTTCGGAAACCATCCAGGTGCAACTAACCATAGGCAAAACTGCTCTACAAATTGTAGCATGCTACAGGCCACCCTCTCAAACTCAGGAACCCCACACAGCCTTCCTGAAGACACTGGAGGGTATAAATACATCTCCAAACACCATCATATTGGGTGACTTCAACTACCCGAATATAGACTGGGAACATTACTCAAGCCTTAACTTTCTAGCCCAACGGTTCCTGGAGTTCATAAATTCAAATGCCATGGAACAGCTAGTCACTGTTCCCACGAGGAGAAAATATACTAGATCTCATTGTCACAAATATGGGGACAAAATGCTCCACACTCGAAGTATATCCCTCATTGGTGAGATCTGATCATAAACTAATCTCACTGGAAATCCACATCCCGCCCCCACCCCAAACAAAAAAGACCATAGTGAAGAACTTCTCTAAAGCAAACTTTACACTACTCAAGACTGGTGTGGTATCCTTCAAGGCCCCTGAGCCAGAGGAAACCACAACCCAAGCTGCGGAAGCCCTTACAAATGCCTTCTATGAACACCTCCAGGACTGCATGGATCAGGCAATCCCAAATAAAACCAAGACTCTTTCCACAAAGGGCAAACGTCCAGTCTGGTGGACCCCAGCCATTAACAAACTTTACAATAAGAGGAGAAAGCTATTACATGATAGAACAAAATCCATAAAAGGGAAGTCACCCCTGATCATTATTAGTAAAAAAATACGAGCACTCAAAATCAACTAAGGCCAATTTTGAGAGAAAAATTGCCATGGATTCAAAGGACAATCCATAAGGCCTTTTTCAGCTATGTTAGGAACCTGGGTGGAAACTCCCAGATATGCTCAGAATTAGTCCAAAATGATACAAAAATCACTGAACCCACAGACATTGCCAACATACTGGCAGACAGGTTCAGTGCAAACTTCACCCCCCTCTCCCCCCCCAAAGGAGAGATAACTATCCCAGCCGAGTGTAGCCTCCCGGACATCTCAAATGCGCAGGTGAAAGCTGCTCTCTCTAAAGCTAAAAACACAGCATCAATGGGACCGGATGGTGTCCCCGGTTGTGTGCTATACGAGCTAAATGAGGAATTAAACCTGCACATAAGGCAGCTGTTTAATCTCAGCCTTACCACAGGATACGTGCCCAAGGAGTGGCGTACGGCAACTGTGGTCCCACTCCACAAAGGCGCGCCTCTACAGACCCTGGTAATTACGCCCATAAGCTTAACAAGTCTAGTCTGCAAAGCTATGGAGAGGATCATAATGGAGCTCATAAACAAAGATATAGGGGACTTGCAGACATTGGACCCGACCCAGTTTGGCTTTGTCAAGGGAAGATCATGCCTTTTGAACGTGGTTGACTTCTTCGAAACAGTCACCAAGGCCATTGATGAGGGAAAGGCAGTCCATACAGCCTACCTTGACCTTGCAAAGGCTTTCGACACAATACCCTACTCGGTATTGTAGAAAAACTTACCAGCTTAAATGTAAACCCATATGTCACAAGATGGGTTGCAAACTGGCTTAAGGACAGAACCCACAGGGTTAGAGTTGCTGGCGCTGTGTCAGACTCCAAGCCGGTCACAAGTGGTGTCCCACAGGGCTCGGTCCTTGGCCCCTATTGTTTGGCATCTACTTCTCAGAAGTACAGGCCAACATGGGAGGACTTTGGCTGACAAAGTTTGCAGGCGACTGCAAACTGGGCCATAGTGGAAAGTGCATCGGACACGGATATCCTTCAGAAGGGACTCACGGAAACAGATAGCTGGTGCCAGAGCCATGGCCTGAAGTTAAACGCCAAAAATGTATAGTCATACCCTTGGGAAAAACAAGGTAACCCCAAGCTACCATATAGGTGGCAATCCACTAAGCACAGAAGAGGTTATCAGGGACCTGGGGACCCAGGTTGACAGTGGCCTTTCTTTGACACTCACGTTGCTAAAGTGGTTAGAAAGACCTTCTACATTGCCCACCTGATCATGAAGGGATTCACATCCAGATCTAGTGAGGTCATTGTTCCCCTGTACTCTTCAATTATCAGACCAATGATCGAGTACAATGCCCCATTCGGGATGTATCTCACCCGACATCTGCAGCAATTGGAGAAACCCCAAAAGTTCCTCACCAAAAGGATAAAGGGACTCCAAAATCTGTCATATGCTGCCAGATTGAAGAAACTCCAGCTCTATTCAGTCGCATACCGTCTGCTCAGAGGTGACATGTGCCTGACATACAAGGCCATGTCCAACCCGGAATTAATGGACATGCTCCACCTCAAAAAATCCAAATCCACCAAAACCACTAGAGCAAGCGACTTAAACCTTAGCACGGATATAAATAGGACGTACTGGAGGGATAGATTTATCACTCAGAGACTCCCTATGCTGTGGAATAAAATCCTGGTCCACGTGAGGCAGAGCACCTCGCTGACTCTGTTCAAGAGAAATCTAGACCTGTGGATGGGAGATCGTAGGTTTACCCCGGGAATCATCTCTGTGTCACTGCTGGACAGAGGCACAACAAACTAATGGGCACAGTATTTTTTCATATAAGGGGTGGCGTAAGCCACAAAAATTTGGGCTAGGCTTATAAATGCCTTAGGGCAGATAGCCTAGTATAAACCTATGAACCTATGAATTAAATGTAAAACAATCATGTCCAGGTTGCTCTGCATTTTACACTAGGTCCGGAAATACGACCTGCTCATGTGACAAAAATTAGGACTGGGTTTAGCAACAGGAATTTATTGGTGAATATTCAACTTCAGGGACATTTGGGACATCAGGAGCAGGATAAGGTACTGAGACATGTCCAACAGGATCCTTGTCTGGGTTGCTCTGAGATCCAGAGTCTGTATCACAGGTATGACACGGATATTGATTCAGACACTGGAAGAAGACGCCTGCAAATACTCCTGTATTCTATACCATCAGATTCTATTAGGTAAGATCTCAGCTCAGCACATACACCTCTCACTTGACCAATGTGATCAAAACCTTCCGCCGTTTGCATCCTCTCTCTCTCCTCCTTTCCAAAGACAAAGAAATCTGCTTGTTTTATCATAGTACGATTTCTGGGATGAACACTTTTTGAATAGTTGGGCTTTGATTGCTCTAGTGTTTTTAGCACAGGGCACCAACAAACTGGAACTGATAGGCAAGGTTGTTCTGGTTTGCCTAGACAGAAGTCTCTGAGCAGGTTAGCCAAGTAAATTGCAACAGGGTATATTTCTGAGGTCAAGCAAATTCAAGAAACATCAATATTGTCATGCTTTCACCTCTCAAGTAATTGCTTTGCACTTTGTACTGCATGTTCAGCTAAGCCACTTGATTGAGGGCACTCAGGTCTACTGGTAACATGAATAAACACTTTTGTAAATTTCTGGAACAGCTGATTGGTAAACTGGATATGCATAATCTGACGCTTCTGTAGTTAAGGTTTGGCTGGCACGGGGTAGAGTGAAAGACCGTTCCATGTTGTGGTGACATATCTCTGCCCATCAAATAAACTCCTGTTGTAGGCAGGGAATGAGAGGAATCATGGTTTCCAGACTGTGACAATGTTGAGTCCATAAACTTTTTAGGTACCACTGTAGTTTCCTCATATGCAGTCTTGCATATGGAATCAGTAGAATGTAAGATGCCATGAACCCCAAAGCCTGCAGAATTTGTCTTGCAGATAAATGGGCTTTTGTTGCCATCTGTTTGAAGTAAATAGTCAGTTGCCTTTGTTTGTCTGGCATGAGGAAAGCCATCTGGGCAGTTGTATTCAAGCTTGCACCCGGGAATGTTATCTTTTATCCAGTGCCCTGGAATCTCTATCAGAGGGGGTAGGATTTTTAGCTGTTGAGGCCTTTACACCTTTGGGACCCTGTGAGATAGTTTCAGGGTCAGCAGCAGGGTTTTTAAATAAAAATTTGTGTGAATCAGGAACACTAATATCGGTCTGGCTTGCTAATTGTCGGAAGTAAGGAGTCTAGAGTCATACTTGACTCCAAAAAACACATCAACAATGTCTAAGACAGGAGGTATGGCTAAAGGCCTATACTGGGGGAGAAGGAAATCCTTAAGCCTCTTTTTTGATTCTGAGAAATCTTGACTCTTCCAATGAAAATGCTCCCGCAAAGTATGCAAGGTTTCTCCAAAGGAATAATCTTCAGGAAGAGATGCAGATAGGATGGATTCCACAGCATCAGACTCCTCATAGGGTGGTACAGAAAATTCATCATCAGAAGAAATAGAAACCTGATCTGAAGATTCATAATCAGTGTCTTGCCTTGGCCTCTTATCAGGAGGGGGTTGGGAACCCCTGATCAAAGTAATTAGGTCTTCAGCCATTTTGATAATTTGTTTTTTGGGCATAGAGGCCTGAGCACGTGGCTCATGCATCTTTTTTTAGCTTTTGAAGTTGGTTTTGTCTTTGATTTTGAAGCTGGTGTCGGTTTTATATAGAAATGCTGAGGCCTGAAGACACCCTCAGAGGCCGGTGCCTGCTCAGCGGCTCCGTACCCATCCAAGGGAGACACATCCGCGGGTACAATACTTAGAGAATCTCACTGTGTGCTGGACTCCACATGGGTCTCGGTAGAGGCCTACGACTCGAAAGTAGTGGGTATCAGGGACTGCGAAAGCACCTCACTGAGTATCAGTGAACTGGCAACTGCCATAGGGGAAGGTTTGTCGTCGGTTTTGGACCTCTACAGTCTGTCTCTGTCCTTTACTTTGCATTTTTTGTGAACTCTGGTAGTCGGATTGCTATCTGATGACATTTCAGGGTAGTTAAATCTGTTTCCAGAATATTCTGAAACAAAGATATACTGACGCTTAATAGTGCGATGGTTAAATCTAGCACAAAATCGACAGCAAGGCATGTTATGATCTGGGCCTAGGCAAGGAATACAGTACAAATGGAAATCCTTATGAGGTATTTGCTTCCCACAAGTAATGCAATTATTCACTTTTATTGACATCGGTATGGAGCAAGAAAAAGTTTCCCTAATGGGGTACTTAGCTTTAAGTGAAGACTTCGGTTCTGAAACTCGAATTCGAAAATTTCAGGAGTCGGCTGACCGGCACTTGCGAACTGCTTCTGCTTCGGGCAAGAAAGACTAAAGAAAATGGCGTCGGCTGCCTGTTTTATAGCCCTGATGACATGGAAGAAGAGACAGCAACAGACGCAGGACCCAAGACTTTGATATCCAGGCCGACTGAGGGCAACCTGCCAGCAGATTACCCAAATGTGACAACTGCAACAGTGAAACACGAAGAACATCTGGATAGCCTGATTTAAAGTAACTCCAAAAAGAGAGCCAGTGAATTTGTCTTTTTGGGTAAATTTCTATTACTGCCTCGTAATTCTGCTGCCTGGATACCAGCAAAGAAGAAATTTAGAGATCTTAAAAAAAATACATAAATAAATAAATAAAAAAAGCAACAAAAGGTAAGAAAAATGGCTGAAAAGAATTCTGCTTTTGTTCAGCAGAAAGCAGTGAAAGCTCCAGCTTTGGTGCAAGATATGACTTCTAGTAATCTAGACAAAAAAAATAAGTCAAATATTCTCAGAGCTGATTACAATAAAAGAAACATTAAATGGGTAGGTATATCAATTCAAACAAAAAAGTGAAGAAACTTTAAACAGATAATCAGATGAGCCGATAACATTGCAAAAATTAAAAGACTGAGTATGAGACTGTTTAAGAAGAAACATTTAAAAAAATGGTAGAATTAGAGGAGTTAGCCAAATTCAAGATTTTCTGGTGTACCACAGAAAGAGAAAGGAACATACCACTCATTTCATGAAAGCACAAATAAGTAAATATAGACTGAATGTTCACAGCAGGAGGTGTTAACTGAAAGAGCACATACTATTTCAATTAAGAATTATTCTGATAAATGGGCTTCAAACTTCACATCTGCCAGAGCAATGTCTGGTCCCTGCATGCATATTCTCTCAAAGCTTGGCTATCTATTGCCACTGATGTGAATTATCTTCCCCACTTAGTCATCCTGGTAATGCACTATGCTGTTTGTCTGTCTGCCTCCTATTTGTTACCAGTGCAAGTATACAAATGCTTTATCTGCTATTGAACAGCCCATACACACATCCATGTAATATAGGCCTCCTAAGTGGATACCTAGCCATCCATGTTCTTCATGTGTCAGCATCAACCTAAGCTGCTTCTATGTCATATGGCTCCCTACCACTCTTTTTACAATGCCAGTTAACCCACCATGACAGTAATCTTCCTTTTACTTCTTCCTCCCATCCACTTTATTTACCCTTTCTTGGTGGTGGTGGTGGTGGGGGGGGGGTTCTTCCATCCCAGAGCTTGTTTGAAAACTAGTTCTGTCCTGGTGAAATTTCTGTGTTAACTGTGCTTTTGTCAAGAATACACTCTTATCTGAAATGTTACAAAATGAGCTTTGTCCACCTAAACCTCCATTTAGATCATTTTGACAACCTACCCCCTGCACACCTTGCTATTCTGCAAATGCAGGAGTAATTTTACTGGTTGGGGGTAGGGGTTTAAACCTGATTCAATCTACGAGTCTATCCTTCATTCTTTCCTAGCATGTAGCAGCCTTTGCCAATGGTCAGACAGGTCTGTGAGGCCTATTTGCCAGACATTCAGTTGCAGCTTATTACCTGATTATAGCAGCAGCACATTTCATGTTTAAGCAGTAGCTACTACAGTCCACCACTTAAGCAGTCAGCAGCAATGGCCTATTACATATGACCACACATCCATTTGGAAATACCTGGTATAAATCTATTTCTGTAAGGCAAAGGTGATTTTATGTGCTCCAAACGTGGTCATGAGAAAGCAGAAAAGACCTCTAATATTAAACATGCAATCCTACAAGGAGAAAGTGGATTCTGACAAAACTGTGGCAGAAATGCAACATACTAAAAGTTGGAGACAGTAGTGTTTGTGGAAAATGATTATTCAGTGTACATTAGGCAAAACAGGAAGCACATTTATTCCAGCAATCAAAGAATGCTGAAAATAAAGTATGAGATTCAAGCTGCTGTATCCAACTGTCTCCAGAATATTTTTTCCTAGAGGGCCAGTCATTTTTTGATGCAGAACATGCTGAGGAGGAAATACAAAACTGCCCAACAAAAAGTGAAATATCAAACAGAAGGGAACTCAGCTTCTTGTTCTTCTGATAAAGCATGTATAGAGACTACGCCAGTGAGTATCCAGCTCCGCAAGCTCCTGCATGGTGCCCTGCAGAGTTCTACAGCAGCAGAGAGACAAGAGAGAGACTTTGGAGTGATTAAGTATCATTTTTCTGCATTTTTTTTTTTTTTGCTGCCTTTAGCCAATTCCGCCTAAAATGCCGATTTTCTACAGTTTCTGTGATTTAAAAAGCTTGTTTCATCTACATATTGTACTTATTTTACTGCCTGCAATTTAATAAAGTCATTTTTGTGTTTAAATTACCTGTTTAACTGTTGTAGGCTACACACAAGTGTCAGTCATTTCTGGGCATTTAAAGAATTTTTTTGATTGTAACTGCTTTATTTTCTGAAAATAAAAACAAAAAAAAAATATACTTGTTTTCCTGCCTTTCTAAGCTGGTTTAGTCCAGTTTTCAGGTTAGTGCTGAATTCAGGGCTGTTAGAAGTTTCTGTGTTTGCCCATACCTTACATGGATAGAAGGAAGTTTCTCTGTTCACTGTGCGAGAGGGAGCTTTGAGCAGCCTATCTGTCCCTGAAGGAGTGGTTTCAGCCCAGAAAGGAGTAGTTTATTGGCCATTTTGGGCTAATTTCTCTTTCATTTCCCTGCTATAAATCCCGCATTTGCAAGGTTTTGCATATCGGGCAGCGCCAGTTAGCTAGGGTATAACTATTCCCGGCTCCACACAGTGTACTCCTCAATTTTTCCCTTGGAACTAGACAAACTTTCAACTTAAGCACTCAAATCATTCACTTCTCATCCCGGCACTTGCTCAAAACTCATAGCAAGCACCAATAAACCTAAGCACTAGACCCCCCCCCCCCCACACTGTAGAAAAGGGCAAAGCTCTCTATTCAACCTTACCAGCCAATCAGTAAAACAGTTCACTGTACCTATCCAGGCATGTTCAAAGGGCAGTTTCAGGTGTACTCTCCAGTCCAACTGGTGAATCTGGGCATTTTGAGGCAATGTTACAATTGCCTCACGTACACAGACAACCCCTCTCCTCATTCCACCTCCACCAAACATTAATACATGCAAGAGATGCAATTATACAGCCAAACTGGAGGCTAAGCTCTCTCAACCCAAAACTGATCCAGGCAGTCAAGAGGAGAAGGGAATTACTTGCATCACACCACCAGTTTCACATAGACCTATGAACCCAGCACTGGCAAAAAACACACAAATACACAAAAACATACTCGGAGGTTCTAAATAAAAATCTGCAAAAGCAACAGAGACCTCCAAAGCAGACATCCAAGCAACCTCCACCCTCCAACAAACCATGAAACACATACTTCACAAAACCAGTGTGCCACACAATCACAGCCCTTAAGGCAAAATAACATACCTAACACACTAGTAATAGGTGACTCTATAGTCAGGCACACTGACGTCCCACTCACTAGGCTGAACAAGGAGAAGGTTACTGTTGAGCCGTACCTCCCTGGACTACATGAAGAGACATGGAGGAGCTCTCTGATCACGTAGCCCAGGCCGGTATGACCCTGACCCCGAGTAGCATCCTGTCCTCACCAAGAATGATACCATGGTATAGAGAACAAATTATCAATTTCAACAATTGGCTAAGCTTCTGGTGTCATTCAAAGGGGATCCAGTGTCTGTCATCCTGTGATGACATGCTCAACAAGCCACGCTGCTTCGCTAGAGAATGCTTGCACCTGCCACCCTTAGGCTTTCGAATACTGGCAAAGGCTCTTACCACCCCCACAGTGCCTTTTTTAGGCAAGGCTCAAAAGACAAACCCACTGCCGTAAATAGCATAAGTAACAAAAAACTAAGGGCAATGCTGCTCAATGCCAGAAGTCTAAACCTCAAAATGCATCCACTCGCGGCACTCCTCAGTATGGAGAGAATCAATATATGTGCAGTAACATAAGCCTGCTTAAAGGCTCCAGAGAGTACCCCAGCACTACCAGGCTACAACTCATGCCATACATTTTGGCCACAAAACCCAGATCGAAATACAAAAGGCGGGGAAGTATCCATATTCATCAAGGATACTCATACCTCCAGGTTAGTGGCACAGCACGATGCTTCAGACATCAGCCACGTGCAAACAACAATGGCCAAAACTGCTATTCAAATTATAGCTTGCTACAGATCACCCACCATGCCCCAGTACCCTCACTCAGCATTCCTGGAAACATAAAGGTCCTACCAAACACCCTGATACTGGGTGATTTCAATTACCCAAACATTAACTGGGAGAACTACTCAAGTACGAACTCCCTTGCCCAACATTTCCTAGAATTTATAAACTCAAATGCCCTGGATAAACTGGTGAACACCCCCACCAGAGGTGACAACATATTGGACCTGGTCATCACCAACATGGGCGACCGGTGTTCCACACAGGTCAACCCGTCGCTAGTTAGATCTCACCATAAACTAATCACTCTGGATATCCACATTCCGCCACCACCTTGAAAAACTTTTCAAAAGCAAACTTCACATTACTTAAGACCGAGGTGGGAAGTTTCAAAGCCCCCATGCTAAAGGATAATGCTGTCCAAGCTGCAAAATCCTTTACTAATGCACTCTATGGGCACCTACAAGAATGCATGGATCGTGCTATCCCAAACAATACCAAGACTCACTCCTCCAAGAAAAGGAAACAAGTCTGGTGGACCCCTGCCACAATCAAGCTATACAATAGGAGGAGGAAACTAGTACAGAAAGGAATAAAATCCCAAGAAGGGAAGACATTCCTGATCAATATCAGCAAGAAACTACATTCCCTCATAAAATCATCCAAGACTAGCTTCGAAAGAAAAATTGCCATGGACTCCAAAGATTACCACAAGGCATTCTTTAGCTATGTCACAAATCTAAGTGGCAAAATCTCAGACCTGCTTGGAGTTAGTGCAGAATGGCACAAAATGCACACAACCGACCGATATAGCCAACATCCTGGCAGACAGGTTCAGTGCAAACTTCACATTCCTCTCACCCCCCAAAAGGGCCCATAACTACACCAGAAGAATGTAGTGCCCCTGAAATCACAGACACTCAGGTTAAAACAGCCCTCTCCAAAGCCAAAAACACAGCATCAATGGGACCGGACAGTGTCCCAGACTGCGTCCTACACGAGCTCCGCGATGAACTAACCCCTCACCTATGCACACCGTTTAAACTCAGCCTCTCCACAGGCTACGTACCCACAGAGTGGCACACAGCAACAGTTATTCCGCTCCACAAAGGTGGAGCCCATAACAGGCTCCGGGAACTATCGTCCTATAAGCCTGACTAGCTTGGTCTGCAAAGCTATGGAGCGCATCATCATGGATCTCATTAACAGAGACACTGGAAACCTCCAAACACTGGACCCTACCCAGTTCGGCTTCGTTAAGGGCTGATCATGCCTCCTAAACCTGGAGGACTTCTTTGAAACAGTTACCAAGGCTATAAACGAGGGAAAGGTGGTCCACACAGCCTACCTAGACCTCGCAAAGGCCTTCGACACCATTCCCTACTCAGGTATTATAGACAAGCCCACTAGCCTGAACATAAGCCCCTACGTCATGAGATGGGTTGCCAACTGGCTCACAGACAGAACCCACATGGTAAGAGTTGCGGGAGCTAGGTCTGTCTCTAAACTGGTTACAAGTGGCGTTCCCCAGGGCTCAGTCCTAGGACCCCTCCTGTTCGGCATATACTTCTCAGAGGTACAGGCAAGCACAGGAGGACTATGGCTGACAAGGTTCACAGACGACTGCAAACTAGGGGCTATAATTAATTGACTCTCCGGCTGACGCAGACATCCTCCAAAAGGTTCTCACGGAGACAGATACCTGGTGTCAAAACCATTGGGCCCCTCGACGCATCACTCATCAGACCCATCATAGAGTACAATGCCACATTTGGGATGGACCTTACAAGACAACTGCAACAACTGGAAAAGCCACAGAAGTTCCTCACCAAGAGGATCACTGGCCTCAAACAGATGCCCTATGCAGCTCGACTGAAGTAACTCCAGCTGTACTCGGTTGCATACCGCCTACTCAGAGGTGATCTCTGCCTGACATACAAGGCCATGTCCAACCCAGAATTGATGGACATGCTCCACCTAAAGAAAACCATATCCCCTCGAGCCACACGCTCCAGGGATCTAAACCTTACCACAATGATAAATAGGACGTGCTGGAAGGACAGATTCCTGTCCCAGAGACTTCCCAAGCTCTGGAACAAGATTCCAATCTACATTAGGCAGAACTCCTTGCTAACCCTCTTCAAGAGAAACCTTGACGAGTGGATGGGAAACAAAGTTTACCCTAGGGATCACTTGAATGGCTCTGCTGGACAGAAGCACAGGGAACTAATCTAAGGGGGTGGCGAAAGCAAACACATTCCGGCTAGGCTTATAAATGCCTTCGGGCAGATAGCCTAGTACCTACCTATGAAATCTTCTTCAATTTTACAAAGGAAAATGCTTGAGACAGAGAGCAGTACAGGAGTTCACCAGAAAAACCATGAGTATGGAAATGAACCAGAAATTGGAGGATGGAGATCAACAGGAAGAAAACCATTACTTCGGACATTAATTTTGGGATTACAAAGCATCTGTCACATTTGTGAAATGACAGAAGAAAACCTGGACGTTTTTGACTTGCAGAGGTCGCCAAAGCCTACACCCTACTTCATGTCATTAAGGAGAGGGGAAGAGGAGGAGAAGGAAAGAGGTAACCAAGAAAAACAAGCTTCATTCTTAATAGTGTTATAAAACATGACATAAGCTGCATGCTACACAGTAAGGCATTTTCAGTTGTGTGTTATAGGGATACTTAAGTAAACAGGAGCACTTTCTCATGCCTTCCTTTTTATTTAGTTTTAAGAAATTAGGACTGGTAGCAAAAATATACAGACAATGATACAAGTAAAACTGATATGCTTTTTCTTACTTTTGTCTTGCAGAATTACTGGATTAAAGCCCTTGGCTTGATCTACCAAGTTTTAAGTGAAAGCAAGTAAATAAAAAGTATGAATAATGACAAGTTTTCCTTTAGCAAACAAATGTTTGCAGTGCAACAAGAGAAACCTGTAGCTGAAAGCAACTTTGTATCTGGTTCAAGTTTTTATGAAGACAACCTGGTAAGAGGGCAATAAAAACAGAATACTTTTTTCGTTCATTAGTTAAAAGATATTGTTTTCTTTAAGTGTTCAAGCTGTTTTCTACATCTGGGAGAGGAATAAAGAAAAGACAAAAACAAATGGCACTTGCTGTAAGTAGAAACACAGGCTGTACCATACATCTTAGCATGGATAATCTGTCTTATAGGTCAATCAAAGCCTGTGCATATAGCTGTTAATCTGGGACAATCATTCCTGTTAAAAGGATTAAACTTCATTATTCGAAAGAGTATATAGCTGTGTGTGTTTGTATTAAGCTAAGAGGTGACGGGGGTTAATAAATCTGTTTTTACAATGCAAGTGGTTCCAGATAGCTTTATATTTGTGTTCATCTCCAAGGATTGCTCTATTTTGGAGGTTATGCGAGTGTCCTGGGAGGGTGTTTGTTCTTTTGCTGGTTTTCATCAAAACAAGTCTTGAAAAATATCACACAGGTTCAAATGGATATGAGAATATATATAAAAAATCAACCTGGCAAACATTAATGTATGCATGTAACAAAAAAAGCTGAAACTAAGCATTACAAAAATGGCTATTATACAAAAAAAAAAAAAAAAAAAGAAAAAAAGAAAAAAAAATAGGTAATAGCATCCTATCACAATGGCAACACCTTCCATATTTTCTTTAAATGTGAATGATCACAGAAGTACATAAAAATAAATGAACTATATTAAGATATGCATCGTGCAAATAGCTTATGCTACACAAAACACATTTGGAAATAACTGAGCACGCATGTGAATTTGATAAAGAAAAGATTTCAGGATGGTTCTTCAGTGGAATACCTGGACACAAAGGAAAGTGGAGTACTTAAAATAATTGTTAGAGGAGCTCAAACACTGACAGAAGAGGAAAAAAGATATTAATGATAGACTTGTAGTAGTAAAGGACAACTGGAAAAGGAGGAGAGACTTACTCTGGTGTACATTTATATTGCACTTAAAAGTGCTACAGTGGAGAGGAAATAGTTACTGGGTGTGTAAATCTGGATAAAGCACAGAAATTTGGAAATCAAGAAAAAGTACAAATGGAATGGTTTACGAAAGAATTAAATATGCCAATTTTAGAGAAGGAAGAGGCTTAATTATTAAGTTAGGACAGGAAGAGATAAGATGAAAATATTGATGTATAACCAATCTACAAGAAAGTGTCCAGAAACGGATGGTATTCCTGTGGAAGCTTGAAAGCTAGGTGAGAAGAAAGTGACAGTTCTGGAATGTTTTAAGACTACTTTAAAAACAGAAGCACCAACATTCATGGAAGAAAGATGAGGTGGCTGTAATACTTAAACATGGTAAAAGTCCATCAGATCCATCTGCATATAGGCCCCACTTAGATTCTAAACCATGATTATGTTTGGTCTATAATAGCAAAAACAATGGCAAAGGTGATGACAAAATCTATAATAGACACGGATCAATGTGGTTTTGTGGAGGAGAGACAAACATTTGAAAACATTAATAAAATGATGATCTAGAGGGAAGCAGAATGCAAGAAAATACCACTGTTTGGTCTTGATGCAGAGAAAGCACGCGACAAAATAAACTGAGATTTTAATCAGTAAGGCAATTCAAGCATTTGCATTCCCCTGAGACATTAGGGTAAATTAGGTGATTATATGAGGGATCAGAGGCAAAAATTAAAAAGGGGGTGTTCCTCTCTGATAATTTCTGCATGAACAGAGGAACCAGGCAGGTGTATCCTCTTTCCCCTCGATTACTTGCATTATATTTAGAATCACTGGGGAAAAACAAGGACTCAAACTCAAGAATATAACTGGTATGGTATTCAAGAAAAGATGGCTATAGTTGCAGATGATATTTTGTACAGTTTAAAACCAGAAAAGTACACTTCATTGTTGTGGAACATTCCTAGACAGTTTCAAGTCTTTTCGGGACACAAAATTAAGATAAAACAAAGCCAATAGCTGTAAACTATGTACCAACACATGAACTGGTTCAACACCCACATTTATGGGAAATATGATTTTATATATATATATATATATATATATATATATATATATATATATATATATATATATATATATATAAGGAAAGGTTACACAAAAGATAATATAAAAACTGAAAAATTGAAGCTCTTGTTTATGGCTATGGACAGCAAGATACAAGCAGTGAAAATACTTTTAGTCCATAAGTTCTATAAATAGGCCAGGCTTTTTTTTTTTTTTATCCATCAACCATAGAAGTTATTGAGGATGGCAATTAATATAGAGTTGAAGGATTTTACCTGGGAGTGGAAGAGGGCAAGAGTCAAGTGGGATAAGTTGATCCTTCCGATCGAAAAGGCAGTTTGGTACTACCTGACTGAAGGGGTAATTTCAAAGCTACATAATTATGACTCCTATAAATAGCACAAACAGAAAGCTATAATTTAGAGTGAAAATGGATGACAAAACAGAGGGAAAGCTGAAGAAACAAGGAAGGAGTAGAAAAAAAACAGAGAATATCATTCTTAAAAGTAGGAGAAAGTACTCTAAGATCTAAGCCAACATGGAAACGGAAAACAGAGATTCTGCCAATAGGGATGACTTACAATTGGAGGTACACAGAATAGGCAAGAGGTGGAAGGAACTTAATGGAGAACACTGGCAAAATAAAGGTATTGGGAGCAAATAATTAGAGGGGGAAAGGCAAACTAATAGAAACTGATTCTGATAAAATTCCCCGAGAGGAATAAAAATGCTTAATCTGTGAATAAATTTTTGCACTACCTAGTTTTGGGGTTACTTGCAACCTCAGATTATTTGGCTTCCGTGTGGGTGTACTGTGCTGTGGCTTTTTTTTTTTTTTTTGAGTCCAGTGTGCCAGAATGAGTGACATGGATTCTTGTAAAAGAATGGTAACAGGCCAGGAAAACATTTGGACTGCAGGCTACAGATTGCCTTCCCCATCAAGGACTGAGATCAGGTTACAGGCAAAAAGAAAGGAATAGCGGGATCCTAACTGAAAGACCAGCACTTGTAGAGTTTTTAGTAGAATCTAGAACAGAAGCTGCTGCTAAAAAATGGACAATTAGTAAGGCATATAAAATACTGCATGATAAAAAAAAAATAACTACTCGCTATAATGTTCCATCTATGTTGTCCATTTTCATTCTCCCTTAGCTAACAGTTGGGATCCGACCCATTTTTTTTTACCAAATCATGAAATCCAATAGCTCCAGAGCCTCTCCCTTTACCCATAACACACTAACAGCTTAACATACTACATATCTGGTTTACTGCCCCTAGATATAAAGGAACAAACTATTGTATAAATTAGCAAAAGTAGAAAGGAAAACTGAAGCTGGAGCTCAATCAAGGAAAAGCAGCTCCTGTACAACTATTAGATATATCCAGAAGCAAAACAAGGGGTCAAGTGGCTGGGAAGTTGAGGAAAAATAAAAATGAACTACTCTGACAGAATATTATGGTGAGTAAATAAATTCATCTAATATTGTCCTTTTCATTCATTCCTCAACTGATGGGACAGAGTCCCTGCTACTGTAGCCTTGGAAGGTCCTCATGGAAAGATATTCCAGAGTACCGCACAGCCAAAGACCACTCTGTTCCTGGAAATCAAATCTAATTTGTAATGGGCAAAAAAAGATGAACATTAGACCACCTGCAGCTGTGCAAATTTCATCTAACGAAGCTCTTGACCAAAAAGCTGAAGAAATTGCCACAGACCTCAAGGAATGAGCCCTATGAGACTTGGGCAAGGATAAACCTTTTTATTACCACAAACAATGCAAATACATCCAGTTAACTTTGTCCAAAGTAATTCTGGATACTAGCTTTCTCAATATGTTAGCAAAAAAACAAAAGAAATAGCTGGTAAGCTTTCCTGAAGTCTTCTTTTATGAAGATAGAAAGTGAAGCTGCCTATGCACATCTAAAAGGTGGAAAATATACTCTCTCCCTTATTTGAAAAGTTAGAAAAGAAAGCTGGTAGAATAATGACCTGGTTAATGCTGAACTCAGAAGCTACCTTAGACAAAAGATGGACTTGTTTCCAAGCCAACTCTGTCTTGAAGGGGGGAGTAAAGAGGCTAGAATAAAGCCTGGAGTTCGGACACTCCTCTAGATGAGATATTCTGGAAAAACTTTTCCTGGTCGTTAAAAAGTTTGGATCTGCTTTTGCTGAAGGTTCAAAGGGAGCTTGTGTCAAGGCCAGAAGCATGATACTTAAAGCCCAAGGAGGAGTAGGATCCTTTAACGGGGTTCTAAGAAATAAAACACTCCCTTGAGAAATGCTTTACAAAATTTAGAAGATGCTACAAGTAGAATTATTTTCAACCCAGGTGGAAATTAGAAATGGCAGCCAACTTAATTTTACTAGCAGAAAAGCTAGCCCGTTCATTGAAAATTTACACTAGAAATTCAAGAGGAGATGGTTCCGGTACTGAAAAAGGATCCAGGTCCTTGCTAAAGGGACCAGAAAACAAATCTTTTCAATTTGCTCCTGTAGATCCCCTTCCAGTAGAAGCTTTTTTGAGAGGATAAAACGACAGACTGAAGAGTAAAGCCTGGGCTGTCTAGCAATCAATGGATCTGCAGAAACCACGTGGTCAGTTTGAGGTCTTAAATCCGCATCCAGAAGCCAGGGCAGATGCACAAGATGAGGCCAGAGGAAGGGGAACCAAATCAGACGGGGCCAGAAGGGTACCATGAGAGTAACTATGCTCTTCAAATGGAATGCTTTTTGTAGAAATTTGGTATTCAAGTGCAACAATAGGTAAGCATAAAAAAAAAACAGAGGGCCAATCGGGGACAAGAGTATCTCTCGGACTCCCCCATTGGGGGGAATCAGGGCAAAGAATCTGTTACACTTTTTGAGGGTAGAAGCGAATAAATCACAACATGCCTGGCCTCAATAACTGAAAATCCTCCATCACTTTGAAGTTGAGGCATCACAATGGACCTGCTTAGTTTGTCTGCAATTACAGTGGATTTCTCTGAAATGTGTACGGATATCAGAAAGTGACTGGAAAAGATTGCCCATTTCCCCACTCACTGCTTCTTAACCAACAGGGTAAGATCTGGCTCCCTCATGTTTGCTCACCTACCAGACATACTGTCTGAATAGCAATTTTCCCAGATGGGAGAACATCTTGAAAGGTCAGCAACACTAGGAGGGCTGCTCTCCTCTCCAAGACACTAACATGCATCTTAGCCTCTTTGGCGACTATATACCTTGGACTTTCTTTCCCAAGTAGGTCCCCACCCCCACTGAAATTGGGAAGTGTCCATGGTCATCATAGCTGTGAGCAAGGGAAGAACAAACAGACGGGCCTTAGCAGAGCTGATCTGAATGAATCTACCCAAGAAGATAACTTCTGCAAGTTTGAGTGATATTGAATGCAGCGGTTAATGATGCTGAAGAATGGACCACTAAAGTGAAACTGTATACAGAATTCACATGTGGAACCCGGCTACAGGAACGAAAACGACAGCTGCTGCCATGGATCCCAGGGCTTGTAATATTAATCAGGTCAGAAGAAAAGAACTTTGAATCCCTTTCTTGACATGGGATCTCAATGTCTGTATTCAAGTACAGAAAACAGAGGCTATCTGACTGGCTGTGTGCAAACACGCACCTATGAACTCCAGACTCTGTAGGTGTGAGCTGAGATTTGTTGCACTTGACAGAGATTCCCAGATGAACACACAACTAGAGCAAGTAGTCACTTAACTTTACAAGTTAACTTGGTCCCTAACTGCCGCATCCAAGCATCATCTAAATATGGAAACACCTGGAATCCCAGCAGCCTCAAGTAAGCTGCCACCACTGCCATGCATTTGGTGAAATCCCTTGATGGCTGTGGTGAGACCAAAGGGCAGTGCTCTGACCTGGTAATGACAGTCTCCCAGACTGAAGCGCAGGTATCTTCTGGAGCGCCTGTTCATTTTAAGGCAATAGAACGCATCCTGAAGATCTATCAAGCACATCAATCATCCTATTGCAGAGGAGGCAAAATGGACTGAACAGTGACCATCCGAAACATTAAACTGTAAAAACAGATTTAATTTGCCAAGATTTAGAATTGGTCTCAAGTCCCCTTTTTGCACCAAGAAAGATCCTGAGCAAGTTCCTCTGGGCTCTGGGGGAACCTCTTGGATGACTCTTTCTAGCAATTTTTTATTTCTACAGACTCTGCTTCCATTCTGACTGGATGGAACACTGGGATTTTTCCTCGCACTGGTGACACAGGCCAGATTAAGAAAAGGTTATGTACTCACCATAACGTTCCATGTTGTCTATTTTCATTCCTCCTCAACCTGTGGGTTCAGATTCAAACCTCGCACCTGACTTGGTCACTTTTATAGCTTAGGATCAGACTCTCAAGCTCTTCCCTTACCCATAATGCCCCATCCTCCAAATTACTTCAGACCGAGTTTACTGCAGTTGCATATGCCTAACGCAGAATTGTATCAGGAGCTCAAAAGGAACAGTGGCTCCTTTAACACCTCTAAGTCTTCCCATATGGGACAGGGGAATGAAGGGGGGGGGGGGGCAGACTGAGGAAAAATGAAAATGGACAACACAGATCGAACGTTACGGTGAGTACATAACTATCGGATGATGTCATTTCCATTCATTCCTCAACCTACTGAACAGAGCCCCCAGCTAGAGTAGCCTCGGGTGGTCCTCACTGAAGATATTCCAGAGCACTGCAGAACCAAAAGCAGCTCTACTACTAGAAACAATATCCAATTTTAATTTGTGACAAAGGTGTGGGAGTTCAATCAACTAGCAAGCTGCACAAATGTCCTCTATTTAAACTGTGGACCAGAATGCTTGAGATGTAGACAGAGATCTAGTAAAAGGAGCTTTGACATACCTAACTGAAGGGATACACCTATAGAAGAAGATTATACAAGCGATAAGCAATCTGTAATCCATTTAGCTGATGTGATTTTGGACACTGACATTCTCATTCTAACATTTGAGAGACACACAAACTAGGCAGTTTTTCGAAAAGATTTTGTTCTGTCTAGATAAAAACATAGCAGTCTATGAACATCTAGAAAATTAAGAATATATTCACACTTGTTCTGGAAACTGGGTAAGTAAACTGGTAGGTGGATGGCCTAACTGATACTGTTTTTCGGACACAACTTTGGGCAAAAAGGAAGGACTGGTACACCGCTATCGTTATGAAAAAATCAAATGGGGGGGGGGCGTTGGATGACCATGCTTGTATAAAAAAAAAAAAAAAAACCTTCTAGCTGAAGTGATGGCTACCAGTATTGCAGTTTTCCAGGAAAGACATTTTGAGTCTACCTTGGCTGAAGGTTCAAAGGGAATGGACAAGAGCTTGTAACGTCATGGTTAAGTCCAAAGGAAGAGTGGGGTCCTTTATAAGAGGTCCAAGTAAAAAGGTACCCCTGAGGAAGTTCTTGTAAAGTTTAGATGAAGCAAGAGAAGATGAATTATCCCCAGTGTGATAACTTGAGATGGCTGCCAGTTACACCTCAATAGCAGAAGAAACTTGCTCCATTTTGGAAAACTAAAGCAAGAAAGTCTAAAACTGCAGGGATGAGATATGTAAAAACGTCCAAATGTTTTAAGTGAGCCCACATCAAAATTCTCCGATTTACTTTTTTTTAATTTTTTGGGTAGAAGCTTTATGCAAGGATATTAAAATCCTCTGACCTGGTCAAGAAAGCCTGGTGTTTCTAGCCATCACTGGAATTGGAGAAACCATGCAGTTAGTTTTAGTCCTGGAAGATCTGGGTGAGTCGGCCCTGATAGGTGAGGTGGGACAGAAGATCTGAATGTGGTTCCAGCATCCATGGAAGGCACACTGAGACCAAAGAAAGGGGAACCACACCTGTTGATGCCAAGAGAGAGCAACCAGACCTGTTGAGGCCAAAAGAGAGCAATGAGGATCACCCTGCTCTTCATCCTCTGTGCTTTCTGAAGAAACATGGGTATGAGGGGTAGGGGATGTTAAGTCTAAAGAAGACTAAAGGGCCAAACATGGACTAGAACCATCTCTCTGCGACTGTCCGGAGGAGGAATCAGGGCAAAGAACCTGCTGCATTTGTTGTTAGAGGCAAACAAACAGATCGCAGCAGGGTTGACCCCACTTAAGGAAACCCATTTATGGAAAATCATATTCGTCACTGACTGGTATAGAAACCACTCATGAGGCATCAAGATAACTCTCAAGTTTTGAGTCTGTCCACCAGAATGCTGGACCTCCCAGAATGTGCATTGCGAGTAGGAAGCTGTTGGAAGAGGTCACTCGTTGCCAAACCCTCATTGCTTCGAGACAGAGATTAAGATCTGGTTCCTCCCTACTTGCTGATGTACCATACCACAGATGCATTGTCCATTTTGCATTGTCCATTTGCATCACAACAGTTCTTTGAGGGAGAAAGTTCTGAAGTTCTTCCAATGCTAGAAGCGCCGCTGTCATCTCTAGAACATTAATAAGTAAATTGGTCTCATGTCGACCACATGCCTTTGACTGTCCAACTCAGGTAATGCTCCCCCTCAGCAGAGAAGCATTAGTGGTTAACATGGCATTGGGAGGAGGAGGAACAAAAGGACGTCCCAGTTCAACTTCTTCCTAGTGGAACTGCCAAAGAAGCAAGTCCTTGCACACTTGGGACAATTTGATTGGGTGATTCAGCAGACAGACGTATAAAGACCATTGAATTGCAAGCATCTACAGGAGGATTGTCATATGTAAGCATGCCTCTGAAATCAATGTCATCGTGGCAGCCATCGAACCTAATGGTCTGAGGATTAGACTTGCTGGGGATTTGGAAATGGCCAGAATTTGTCTGATGTGTTATTTTAATGTGGATATTCTGTCTGGAGGCAGGTAGGCTAGTCAACTGGCTGTGTCTAGATGTGCTTCTATAACGTTAATAAATTGTACAGGATTGTAGCTGTGATTTCAGCATGTTGACCGTGATGCCCAAGGTAAGGGCAAGGTGTAGTAGATAGTCCCTGGCTTGTATTAGTAGATGCCTGGTTGATGCAGTCAGAAGCCAATCTAGATAAGGAAACACATTGAATCCATAGTCTCAAGTGAGCTGCTACTACCACCATGCATTTGGTGAACACCCTGAGTGTTGTGCTGATACTAAAGGGGAGTATTCTGAACTGATAATGACTGACCCTCAGCCGGAAGCAGTGAAAACTTCTGGAGCGGCTGTTCATTTTGATATGATAGTACACATCTTAAAGATCAACTCAGCACATGCAGCAGTCCTTTCAAATCAGTGGTAGAATGGACTGAAACATAACCATCCAGAGCTTCAAACTGTCTACTGACTTGTTTAGGAATGTTAGGTCCAAGACTGGCTTTGGGTCCACTGTCTTCAGCACTAAAAAGAACTCTTGCGTAGACTCCAGATCCAGATCGCCTGGATGACTTTTTTCTAGCAGCTTTATAATTTGTAATGCTGCTTCTTCCCACTGATGGAGTGGAACATTGGGGAGATTTTTCTTTTGTTCTGGTATCTGGAAATATGGAATGGAATATCCTTTAAATATGATCCTTTGCACCCAACGATCTTCTGTGATGGCTAACTAGGCACGTCGGTGCAAGGATAACAGTCCCCCAACTGCCCCCAGAGAGGGACAGTTGGGCAACCTCTCAGGAGCACTGAAAAAGATCTGAGAAGAAACCTTGTGATCCTTGATTGTGCGTACCCCCATCTGCTGCATTGGAGTCTACCATTATAGTTGTATCCCCCCTCTACCTCTGGTGGAAAAACCTCCCTGTGATTCCTGAAAAGACACGGAGACTTTTTGAACCACAATTTTTTTATCACCACTCTGGTTCCTGCAGAAAGGACTTTCTGGACCAGAAAAACGGCAGACAAGGTCTTTCCATCTTTTTCTCTATGGAGAATGTCTCTAACAGTGAAGCCAAATAATGATAATCCTTAAAAAAGAGCACTGATGGACGCCTTGAGGGGTTCTGCGAAGTCACAAAGTCACATCTAGGCATGACACTTTATAACAATACTTGAACTTGCAGCCTCTGAGGTACCCTCAGTGGTATGCAAGATTAGTCTCATGGACGTGTTAGAGATTGACTGCAGAGTGGCCAATCTGGAGGAAAGGGTTTTCTGTTCCTCTGCAGACATGGACCCTGGGAAGAGCCAGACAGTTCCTTAAGTCCCTCTGTAGTCTGTTTAAGTGTGCCATGTAATCCAGCGATCGCAATGTGAAGGTTGCTAATGGGTACACACCTGCTTCCCAAATCTGTCCAAAGCCCTAGACTCCCACTTAGGGGTATGGACACAGGACCTCTGTTTGGCTGCCCCAACAACCATGGCATCTACCAGGAACCCTTTTGTCCAGTATTGCTTATCTGAAGGAGCACTGAGGGTTTAGCTATTTTTGGTATGGTCTCCACAATGTCCATCTCCTTCCATGCCCTGCAGGAGGCAAGGTCCACAAGGTCATCTGTGGGGTGGTCACCCAAGATGTAGATAGGCAAGACCAAAAGGCCTCCAGAAACACAGACTCCTCTGAGGAAAGGCTTTGGCTAGACCATTCACCTCTTTGGAGTAGGACTTCAATGATGTCTTCAAAGGAGACAAAAGGTGGAAATCTTGGGGACCATTCCCCTTCAAAGTCTGTCTTCTGTCAATGATTACTGAAGGGAATTCAAGTGCCTCCTCTTGCACAGTCTCTTACGAGGGACCTCCTCGGTGGTATGTTCTGGAGAGGTGTCAAATAAGACAGGGAGCTGCTCGGAATCTCTTAAGGTCTGGCTATCCCTGATGTGGAGGATGAGCAGGCTCAGGTGCACAAGTCAGAAACAGGAGTAGGAGCCAAAGGGGGTAGAGTCTAAGCAATTCTCAGCCGGGAGAACATCCTCTGCACCACTTCAAAAGCATAAGGTGCTGGAGAGGCCAGGTGCAATCCCTCTGCAGATGTAGCTCTTGGAGAACAGACCCTGACCCCTCAGGAATCCCATGCTCCAAAGGGAGAGTGGGAGCTGAGCTGTCTAGTGCTGAGGCTCCAAGGAGAAGTGACAGCTCTGAAAACTTTGGAGTCTATCTCAGCTCCTCGGACCAAGTGTTGATACTTCAAGCTCCAGGTTCCCTTATAGGCTCATAGGTGGGTACTAGGCTATCTGCCCAAAGGCATATATAAGCCTAGCCATAATGTGCTGGCTTTCGCCACCCCCTTAGATTAGTTCCCTGTGCCTCTGTACAGCAGAGCCACTGAAGTGATCCCAGAGGTAAACTTTGTTCGTCATCCACTCGTCAAGGTTTCTTTTGAAGAGTGTTAGCGAGGAGCTCTGCCTAATGTAGATTGGGATCTTGTTCCAAAGCATGGGCAGTCTCTGGGACAGGAATCTATCCCCCCAGCATGTCCTATTTATTGTTGTGGTGAGGTTTAGATCCCTAGAGCGTGTGGCTCGAGGGGATAAGGTTTTCTTTAGGTGGAGCATGTCCATCAATTCTGGGTTGGACATGGCCTTGTATGTCAGGCAGAGATCACCTCCGAGTAGGCAGTATACAACAGAGTACAACTGGAGTTTCTTCAGTCGAGCTGCATAGGGCATCTATTTGAGGCCATTGATCCTCTTGGTGAGGTACTCCTGTGGTCTTTCCAGCTGTTGCAGGCATCTTGCAAGGTACATCCCAAATGGGGCGTTGTACTCTAAGATTGGTCTAATGAGTGATGAGTAGAGGGCACAATGACCTCTTTTGATCTGGATGCAAACCCTTTTGTGATTAGGTGGGCCACGTAGAGGGATTTTCTAACCACTCTGGCAATGCGATTATCAAAGGTGAGATTGCTATCTACTTGGGTCCCCAGATCCCTTATTAAGTCTTCCATACTTAGGGGACTACCATCTATGTGGTAGTTTGTGGGTACTTTGTTTTTTCCAAAGGGGATGACTATGCACTTTTTGGCATTTAGCTTGGAGGCCAAGATTTTGACACGAGGTATCCGTCTCAGTGAGACCCTTTTGGAGGATGTCTGTCAGCCGGTGAGTCAAATATAGCCCCTAGTTTGCAGTCGTCTGCGAACTTGGTTAGCCATAGTCCCCCCTGTGCTTGCCTGTACCTCTGAGAAGTATATACCGAAAAGGAGGGGTCCTAGGACTGAGCCCTGGGGAACATCACTTGTAACCGGTTTAGAGAGGACATACCTCCCGCAACTCTCACCATGTGGGTTCTGTCTGTGAGCTAGTTGGCAACCTATCTTGTAACGTAGGGGGTTATGTTCAGGCTGGTGAGCTAGTCTATAATACCAGAAAGGGGAATGGTGTCAAAGGCCTTGGCGAGGTCTAGGTAGGCTGTGTACACCACCTTTCCCTAGTCTATAGCCTTGGTAACTGTCTTAAAGAATTCCACCAGGTTTAGGAGGCATGATCTGCCCTTAAAGCCAAACTGGGTAGAGTCCAGTGTTTGGAGGTTCCCAATCTCTCTGTTAATGAGTTCCATGATGATGCACTCCACAGCCTTGCAGACCAAGCTAGTCAGGCTTCTAGGGTGATAGTTGTGGCTCCACCTTTGTGGAGCGGAATAACCGTTGCTGTGCGCCACTCCATGGGTATGTAGCCTGTGGAGAGGCTGAGTTTGAACAGTGTGTTTAGGTAAGGAGTTAGTTCATCTTTGAGCTCGTGTAGGATGCAGCCTGGGACATTGTCCAGTCCTATTGATGCTGTTTTTTGGCTTTGGAGAGGGCTGTTTTAACCTGTCTGTGATTTCAGGGACTCTACATTCTTCTGGTATGGTTATGGGCCCTTTTGGGAGTGAGAGGAGGGGTGAAATTTGCGCTGAACCTGTCTGCCAGGATGTTGGCGATATCGGTCGGTTCAGTGTATTTTGTGACATTCTGCACTAACTCCAAGCAGATCTGAGCACTGCCACTTAGATTCTTGACATAACTAAAGTGGTTATCTTTGGAATCCTTGGCAATTTTTCTTTCAAAGCTCGCCTTGGATGATTTTATGAGGGATCATAGTTTATTGCTGATACTCATCAGGGATGTCTTCCCTTCTTAGGATTTTACTTTTTTCTGTTCTAGTTTCCTCCTATTGTACAGCTGGTTTATGACAAGAGTCCACCAGAATGGTTTCCTTTTCTTGCAGGTGCGAGTCTTGGTTTTGCCTGGGATGGCACAATCCATGCATTCTTGCAGCTGCGCGTAGAATGCATTAATAAAGGATTTTGCAGCTTGGATAGTGCTATTCTTCAGCATGGGGGCTTTGAAACTTTCCACCTCGGTCTTAAGTAACGTGAAGTTTGCTTTTGAAAAGTTTTTCATGGTGGCTTTATTGGCCGGGGGTGGGGGCGGAATATGGATATCCAAAGTGATTTGTTTATGGTCAGATCAAACTAGTGAGCGGATGACCTCTGGTGTGGAACACCAGTCGCCCATGTTGGTGATGACCAGGTCCAATATGTTGTCACCTCTGGTGGGAGTGTTGACCAGTTGAACCAGGGCGTTTAAGTTTATAAATTCTAGGAAAAGTTGGGCAAGGGAGTTAGTACTTCAGTAGTTCCCCCAGTTAATGTTTGGGTAATTGAAATCACCCATTATTAGGGTGTTTGGTAGGACCTTTATGTTTCCCAGTGCTTCCAGAAACGCGGAATGGGGGGTTCTGGGACATGGTGGGTGATCTGTAGCAAGATACAATCTGAAGGTTTTGCCCATTGTTAGTTGCACCTGGATGATCTCTGAAGCATCGTGCTGTGCCACTAACCTGGAAGTGTGGGTATCTTTTGTATTTCGGTTTGGGTTTTGTGGCCAAAATGTATGGTATGAGTTGTAGCCTGGCAGTGCTGGGTGCTCTCTGGAGCCTGAAACCAGGTTTCTGTGACAGCACATATATCTATTTTCTCCATACTGAGGAGTGCCTCGAGTGTGTGCATTTTGAGGTTTAGACTTCTGGCATTGAGTAGCATTACCCTCAGTTTTGTGTTACTTGTGCTATTTACGGTGGTGGGTTTGTCTTTTGAGCCTTGCCTAAAAAAAGACACTATGGGGGTGTGGGGGTGGCAAGAGTCTTGGCAAGTATTCGAAAGCCTAAGGGCGACAGGTGCAAGCAGTCTCTAGCAAAGCAGCGTGGCTTGTCGAGCATGTCATCCCATGCGGACAGATACTGGATTCCCTTTGAACAACACCAGAAACTTCGCCAATTGTTGAAATCGAGAATATTTTCTTCATACCGGTGGTATCATTCTTGGTGAGGGGAGGATGCTACTCAGGGTCATACCGGTCTGGGCTACATGATCAGAGAGCTCTTCTATGTCTCTTCATGTAGTCCGGGGAGGTACGGGCGCAGGTCATTCACACCAACATGGACAATGACAGTCATTTTTGTACTTGTTCTGAAGTGACCTGAGTGCTTGTGTTATGTGGCGGATCCTGGCACCCAACAGGCAGCTAACAGTAACCTTCTCCTTATTCAGCCTAGTGAGTGGGACGTCAGTGTGCCTGACTATAGAGTCACCTATTACTAGTATGCTGGGTATGTTATGTTGCGTTAAGGGCTGTGATTGCATGGCACACTGGTTTTGTAAAGAATGTGTTTCATGGTTTGTGTTGGGGGGTGGAGGTTGCTTGGATGTTTGCTTTGGAGGTCTGTTGGTTTTGCAGATTTTTATTTAGAGCCTCCGAGTAGGTTTCCATGTATTTACGAGTGTTTTTTGCCAGTGCTGGTTTAATGGGTCTATGTAAGACTGGTGGTATGATGCAAATATTCCCCTTCTCCTCGACTGTCTGATCCAGTCTTGGGTTGAGAGAGCTTAGCCTCTAGTTTGGCTGTATAACTGCATCTCTCGCATGCATTAGTGTTTGGTGGTAGGAGGAGGGGGTTGCCTGCGTACATGAGGCAGTTGTAACATTGCCTCAAAATGCCCAGATTCATCAGTTTGACTGGAGAGTACACCTGAAACTGCCCTTTGGACATGCCTGGATAGGTACAGTGAACTGTTTTACTGGATGGCTGGTAAGGTAGAAAAGAGAGCCTTGTCCTTCTGTACAGTACAGCAGGGTCTAGTGCTAGGGTTTATAAGTGCTTGCTATAAGTTTTGAGCAAGTGCCAGGCTGAAAAATGAATGGCTTGAGTGCTAAAGTTGAAAGTTTGTCTAGTTCCAACTGAAAAATTGAAGAGGAGACTTTGTGGAGCTGGGAATAGTTTTACCCTAGCTAACCGGCGCTGCCTGGCACGCAAAACCACGCAAATATGGTATTTATAGCAGTGAACTGAAAGACAGAAATTAGCCCAAAATGGCGAATAAACTACTAATTTCTGGCCTGAAACCACTCCTCCAGGGACAGATAGGCTACTCAAAGCTCCCCTCTCTCACAGATGAACAGAGAAACTTCCTTCTATCCAAGTAAGGTATGGGCAAAAAGATTTGTAACACAGCCCTGAATTCAGCACTAACCTGAAAACTGGACTATATTAGCTTAGAAAGGCGGGAAAACAAGTATATATATATTTTTTCACAAAATAAGGCAGATGGAATAAAAAACAACAGTTTAAAAGCACAGAAAATGATACTTATTGTTATACATCGCATATCAGAGTTGTAGTCAATGCCCACAGTCAAAGTAGGAAGAAACACGTTACAGTAAAAGCAGATGAAAAAAGTGCAAATTTATATATATATATATATATATATATATATATATATATATATATATATAAATAAATAAACAATAGAAAAAGAACAAACTGATTTAAACAAGTTACCCAATTAAACAAACAAAAAAAAAGCTCAAAACTGAGCCCTGTTCCAGCAGTCTTGAAATCAGACAAGTTCTAACAGCACACCCCTGCTTACTAAGGGGCAGGGGAACATTCTCCAAAAAAAGATGACCTGGATCAGTGCTCAAGTTATACAAACAAAGATAGATTCAGAAGGCCTGAATCTGGTCTATGCTACAGCAACAAGGCGCACCAATTTCAGAAAGAAACAGTTCAAATAAGCAGTCACAATAAGCCTGTGACCAGAAATTCCCAGCTCAGAAGGGCAGAATCCAGCCTCTCCTCCCACAAGAGTGCAGACCACAAACCTTCTTAATGTAGAATAACTGGCCTGAAGACCAAGTGCTTAAGCCAGAACTAATACACTTTTAGAATAGCAGACACTGGGCCTTCAATCACCAATTCCCAGCTTAGAAGGATATAAGCTACCTGTCCTGCCAGAACAGTGCAGACCACAAACCTTCTTAAGGTAAAACAGCCTGTATGAAGCCCAAAGGGTTAAACCAAAAGAAACAGAATAACACTTGCAATTTAATCAGGCTATGACCATGCAATAATAAATGCAGCAGAATATATAAAATTGAGTACTTTTAAGAAAAGCAAAAAGTAGGAGTAAACACAAATACAGTAAAAGCAAATAAATAAAGTGCAAATTTTTCTTTTAAGTGCAAGAAGAGAAGGAAGAACCTAAGTGGGCTGGCCTTCTCAAATCTTCTCTCTGTATTAAGTATAGTGAACACAAGACTCAGAATATGATATAACTGTACTCAGTTAAGTGAGCAAATTAGATGAACCAAGGAGGAGTGTTCTTATACAAACTTACAGGAGGGGCGGGCAATTCCAGAGCCACCAACACAGGAGAGAGAGAGAGAGACAGACAGACAGAGAGAGAGAGACAGAGAGAGAGAGAGAGAGCACACTGTTCAGAAACGCACAATTAGGAAATAAAAAAAAAAATGAAAATACAGTACTTTTAAAACTGCAATGTACTTAACAAAAGACTAAAATTCACTACTGCAAGTTTCACTTGGCTTCAGCTTGTAATGCAGATGTTTGTAGCCAAGCAAGTCTCTCAGGAGTTGAGCATAAAATTATTTCTCAAACTGTGGCTAGCACTTAAAGTACAGAGGAATCCCTATAGGCTATTAAATATCAGATAAAGAAATGATACCAACACCCCCTCTATAGCAAAATAAGTGCAGGGAGATACACAGCACACTTTTCACTTGTGCTCCAACAAAGTCAGAGCAGAGTGGATCAGAAAAAAAGTTGGCTGAGAAGAGGATGAACACAACATAGGATCTGATGCATAGACTCTGGTCACCTCGGGATCTGAAGACTCCAAAGCAGGAGGTCAGATCACAGGATGACATATTAAGGGCACAAAAGGAATGATGGTGGCTCACGGATCCTGCGGACAGAGCAAGCAAAACTCACATCTGAATCTGCATCGTGAGTAATATCACCCTGTCCACCTCCACTTCAGAAAGATTTCAGGAAGATCTTACAGAGGGAGACCTGGGAGATTTTCGTGGGGTCCCCTAAAGAAAGGGAGACTTAGCAAAATGAGATATGACCTCCAGGGAGGTAGTACAATTCAAGTGCCGAGAAGGAGTTGAAGAAGTCTGTGTCAGATCTAAGGTTTTTGATCGAACAACTTAAGTCTTGGTAGAAGGCTCTGAAATAGCCCTTTTTAGAGACTGGGCAAGACAGCGTTTTCTGTGCTCCCTGGGCTCCTTATGCTTTTTGGTAGGGGATTGGACCCGATTCTTTAAAAGGTCCAGCAGGAGAAGCAGCAGATTGAGGAAGTAGGCCCTTCAAAATCAATTTATTGCAGTGATCAACCAGGGATCGGCCTGTGGGCATCAGACTATTGAATCTTGTGCCCATAGAAAGTGCATATTTGTTTGAACCCCACCAACTTGTGCATTTTGGCAGCAACTGACTATAAAAAATATATTTTCACACACACACATCTATATATATATATATATATCTATATATATATATATATATATATATATATATATATATATATATATATATATATATATATATACATATACATATACATATACATACATATATATATATATATATATATATATATATATACCCCACACACCCCCTACTTTAATATTCACCCTCCGATATGGCACTACAGTGGGGAAAAGAGAATTTTCCCTAATCTGCACCATAGTACGGTCTCGGCAACAGGCATATTTACGCGAAAATGCTTCTTCGGTGAAAGCATTTTCACGCAAGTATGCTTGCCCTTAATGGATTCGGACATTTGATCTTTCGATCAAAAGTCCTAGATCCACAAACACACACACAGAAAGGACTTTTTTTTTTCTTTTTTTTTTTTTGAGAAACGGGAAGAAAGGAAAGAAACAAAGCCTACTAACAATGGTAGGTGTAATAAATACCAGCAGTAAAAGGATCAAAAATGAGAAACTAATAAACCTGAAAAAGAAAGTTGGTGAAAAGGGTAAGGAAGGGTTATGGTAAGTAAGAACAAAGATACAAGAAAGGAATTACCTAAGTTAATCACTCATGATCCACGAAGAGCTACGAGAGCAGAAAAACCCAGCTTGACGGCAAACGAAATTTAAGGTAATTCAAAGGACAGGGGCATTGCGGGTAATGGAGGAGCTAGAGTTGGATCCTAAGCTATAAAAGTGGCAGAGTCAGATGCGATGTTTGGATCCGAACGCACAGATTGAGGAACGATGAAAATTACATCAGATTGGTACGGTACAACCTCTGGATACGATTCTCTGCACCAAAAAATCTTTGGCAAAAGATAGAAAGGCTCGGTGGTGCTGAGACAAATTTTCCCTGACTGCCTTCAAAGAGGAACAGTCAGGCCTCCTTTCAGGAGCGCTGATGCAGCTTACCTGAGGAGTCCCTGAAGCCCTGGTTCTGCAATTCACTTCTGCCAAGAGGGTGACGCCTTCCATTCGAGTTCCTTCTTCACCCCTGTGGGGAACCATCTCTGCATGAATCTTGAAAAGGACCCTGGGATTTCCTAAACCACATTTTGCTGCTTCCTCATGGATTCCTAGAGAAAGATCTTTGAGGAGCTGAAAAACATACAACCATGGCAGACAGGGTCTTTTCCTCTTGTTCACATCAGGACAGAATCTTTAACCTTGGGAGTGAACAGACAAGATCTGTCAAAGGACGCATTGATGAACAATGACTAAACACACCCAGGCATGTCTCCTCATGGCTATGCCTGTACCTGTAAAAACCCATGCGGTGCTGTCTGCTGTATGACAGATAAACCTCATGGACACATTTGAGATGGATTGGAGGGCAGTCAGCTTTGAGGTGATTTCATTTCCATCCTAGGATAACATGGACACATAAAAAGACCTGGCAAGCTTCTTAGTCAGATCTCTTTGTAATCTCGTAAAAATGTGCCAAGTAATTTAGCAACCTGAGGACACAGGTCGCTCACGTGTACACAATTCCCAAACCTGTCCAAAACCCTCAACTCTGTTAGGGGGATAGAAAACTCTGTTCTGCCAGTTCCTTCTTTGTGGCTGGAGCCACAACCATACCATCAACTATGACTTCCTTGGTACACAGTGGAAGCAGTCTTAGGGGGAGCAAATATTTTGTCTTGTCTTTTTGGTAATGGCTCTATAGTATCCCGCTTCCTTCCACGCCTAGCAAGAGACAGGATCGTTGAGCTCATCGGTCAGGGGGCCAACTCTAGAAATAAATGGGCCAGACCTAAGACTCCAGGAACAAAGATCCCTCATGAGGAGGGGGTGTCAGCAGACTATCCACCTCTGTTTCAGGAGCTCTAGGCAGTCTCCAAAGGGCAAGTCTTCAGGTGATTATCAGGAGACCATTCTCCCTCAAAGTCCGTTTTCACTGTCAGAGATTCCTGGGGTAATGTAAGTGCCTCCTCTTGCATGTTTTCTTCCGAAGGACTTCACGAGTGGAATGCTCTGGGGAAGTATCAGAAGAGATGACAACGTTCTGATGGACTGGCTGAAGACAAGTTCGGGCTGGCTGTCCCAGATAAAAGGATGGACAAGGCTTAGAGCAAAGAACCAGATGAAGCAGGATTGTCTGACCCAAGGGAGGCAAGTAAGTCTCTTCTCTAGCCAAAAAGAAAGCCCTCTCCATAACCTTAAAAGCACAATGCCTATGAGAGACAGAGAAGTCAATGTCACCAGAGTGAGAATCTCTCAAACCATCAGCTCCTGCGATCCCACCAGCAGCCCACCCAAGGAGGAAGTTGGACCCAAGCTATCCAATGTAGAGTTACTAAGAAGAAGACACTGCTCAAACAGCTTTGGAGTCAACTCCCCCCCCCCCACCTCCCCGGATCTGGTGCCAATGCTTTGGTTCCAAGAGTCCACAAGCTCTAAAAGGCTTAGAGCCAAGTCAGCTCAGGGAAACCATTGCAGTTTAAGCACAGATTGCCTTTGGGTCCAATGACGACACCCCAAGAGATCTTGCATACAAGGGCTCTGAAAAAAAGTTACGTCTTACCATAACATTCCACCTGTGTAATTAATGATCTTTCATCACTGATGGGTTCACTTCCAAACCCTCAAAACAGAGTCGGCCCAATACCAAACTCACGCCAGCCAAAAACTCTAGAGCTAAGCTTCTACCCATAGTGCCCTTCTCCCTGTTATCTCAGAACGAGTTAGCCCATGTTGTACTAGTAAAGCAGAGGCTATTTCTGCACAAATGCCCTAAGTCACCACTTGGACCCACAGTATCCTCCGGGAGCCTTTGGCGGGGGAAGGAGGGTGGGAAATGATGAATGAAAGAAGATCAACAACACAGATGGAACGTTATGGTAAGATATAACTTTGTTATTTGATGTTGTTAATCTTCTTTCCATTCATTACTGATGGGACAGAATCCCCAGCTACCTTGTGATACTTGGGCAGCCATTATGGAAGAACATTCCTGAGCACCATTGAGCCGAAGGCAGCTATCCCTCTGGAGACCACATACAATTTGTCAAGATTGATAAAGGTGTGGGGTTTACCCCAAGTGGCTGTGGCACAGATATCCATAGAAGCTCTGGAATGGAACGCTACAGACGTTGCTGTAGATCTAGTAGAAAGGGCTTTAATCTTCCACGGCAAGAGTTCTTTTGCAAGTGAATAAATGTAGCGTATGCAGTCACTTAACCATTTTGACAACGTGACCTTGGGGACAGAATTTCCCATTCTAGGCCCAGAGAAGGAAATGAAAAGTTGGTCAGTTTTACGTATTGCTTTGGTCCTGTCTAAATAAAATCTCAATTATATGTGCACATAAAAGGAATGTAGGCAGTACTCCCCTTTATTAGAAAAGTTTGGAAAAATACTGGCAAATCAATGGTCTGATTGATGTAAAAGTCCGAAACAACTTTGGGGAGGAAAGATGGATTTGTCTGGAGTGATACTCTGTCCTTGTGGAAGATTAGATAGGGCCTTTTGGTGCATAATGCCTGAAGCTCAGAAATTAGTCTGAAGTGATGGCTACCGGGAAAACAGATTTCCACAACAAGAATTTGAGGTCACACTTCGTTGCAGGCTCAAATAGAGATTGAGTTAAGACTGGAGGACTAAAGTACAGTTGTGTACCTGCCATAAATGTAGATGTTAGTGTGTATTCAGTGTTGCAGTCATTACACTTGGGTTATCCTGCTGGCAGGCTACCCGCAGTCGGCCTGAATTCCAGAGTCCTGGTCCGGCGTCAGTTGCTGTCACCTCTTCCCTGAAGTCAGTGCGCCAGGGGTATAAAAGATGCAGCAGACGCCATTTTCTTCAGTTTTTCTTGCCCCAGATGTCAGGTGCCCCCAAAAGGGTAGGCTGTAAAAATTATGATCATAAAAAAGCATGCACATAACACCTTCATCTACAAGCAAATACATCACATAGGTACAGTTAAGTCCCAGCAAAGAAAAAGTGGGATGGTGGGAGGGTAACCTGGACTGCAACAGTGAATACACTTGAACATCTACATTTATGGTAGGTACACAACTGTACTATGTTCATCGTGTTTCACTGTTGCAGTCATTACACTTGGGTTGAATCCCAAAGCTGAGGTTGGGTGGCTGGGCCTAAATAGAGTTTGAAGTGGCTATGAGGCCCTGCAGAACTGCAGTGGCAAAGCCTGCTCTGGATTTAGAGTAGAGAGGTAATGGTAGTGCTTTGTAAAAGTGTGCACTGAAGTCCATGTTGCAGGCTCCAAAATATCCTTGGTTGGTACTCCTCTGAGGAAGGCTGCTGAAGTGGCTGCTGCTCTGGTAGAATGTGGCCTAATGCCCTTGGGCACTGATTTGCCATGTTGTGAACAGCAGAAACAAATGCAGTGGCCTATCCATTTTGAAATAGTCTGCTTTGAAATGGCTTTTCCTTGGGAATCTGCAGCATATGCCACCAAGAGTTGCTCAGTCTTTCTGAAGGCTTTAGTCTTGTCCAAGTAAAAGCATAGCTGTGTATGTCCAAAGTATGCAGAATTCTTTCCCCCTTATTCTGTGTGTTTGGATAAAAGGTAGGCAAATGTATGGTTTGGTTAAGAGCCACGCTGGACACTACCTTAGGCATAAATGTCGGGTTTGTCCTTAGAGAAACCCTGTCCTGATGGAAAATAATAAAAGGTTCCACAGCCATTAGTGCCTGTAACTCTGAGACTCTTCTTGCTGAAGTTATTACTAGGAGAACAGCGGTTTTCCATGACAAGTATTTTATCTCTGCTGTATTGCCAGGCTCAAAAGGAGGCAGTGTGAGCTTTTCCCAGACAAAACTGAAGTCCCATGTAGGTATTGGAGCTCTCCTTGGAGGTCTTATGTTTTTGGCCCCTCAGAGAAACTGTCTTAGCTGTGGATGGGAAAAAATAGGTGGGTCCGTATTGTAATGAGCTGAAATGGCAGAGGCATGGATCTTAATTGATGAGGATAGGCCTTCGTCCAGCATCTCAGTTAGGTATTGCAAAATCTGAAGAATATTTGGTTCAAGCGAGTGAATTCCCTGCACTTGGTTCCAAGCACAGAATCTGTTCCATTTTTCTGCATAAGATTTTCTGGTGCTGGGCCTCCTGGCCTCCAAAATAACATCCATAACTGCTTTAGAGAGAGGTGTGTTTTGAATGATTACATTATCCGCCATGCAGCCAGATTTAGGGTTCTTTGTTGGCTATGCAGGATCCGATTGTTTTGTTAGGTCAGCAAATGAGGTATTAGAGGCAATGTCCAGGCTGGGCCTTGAGACAAGCTCTTTAGGATTGGGTACCAGTGTGGGCGTGGCCAGTCTGGGGCAATCAGTATCATTTTTGGCTTCTCTTGTCTGACCTTTAGGAGTACCTTGGAGAGGAGAGGCAGAGGAGGGAAGGCATATACTGTAAGGGCTTTCCAGCTGAATGAAAGGGCGTCCACTTTCCATGCTTGCTTGTGATAAGTCCGAGTGCAGAATCTCTGTAGCTGGCAGTTGTGAGGGGAAGCGAATAGATCTATGTCTGGGTATCCCCATTTCCCTGTTATCATGTTGAAGATTTGTGGGTCCAGTTTCCACTCGTGAGGATCCATGAGGTTTCTGCTTAGTTCATCCGCCAATGTATTTGTCTTTCCTGTCAGGAATTGTGCTTGCATGTACTTGATAAGTCGATGCGGTGTTCCACAAAGTCATGGCTTGCCTGCAGCCGGGGTAGGAATTTGTGCCCCCTTGCTTGTTTATGTACCACATGACTGTAGTATTGTCCGTCTTTATCAGTAGTTGTCCTGGATGAAGTAGGTCCTTGAAGGCTGTCAGGGCATTTTGTACAGCTAGCATCTCTTTTTTGATTGATATGAAGATGCATTTGGTTTGTGTGCCATGTGACCTGAATGCATTTTCCTGCCATGTGCGCCCCCAGGCATAATCTGATGCATCTGTTGTCTGCCTGGCAGTGGGTAAGGTGAATGGCTGTCCCTTGCTGTGGTGACAGGCCTGTGCCCACCATTGAAATTCCTGTTGCAGGCAGGGAATGAGGGTAATTACTGTTTCCAGGCTGTGACAATGTTGAGTCCACACACTTTTTAGATACCATTGTAGTTTTCTCATATGCAGTCTTGCATATGGAATTAGTAGAATGCAGGAAGCCATGTAGCCCAGAGCCTGTAGAATTTTTCTTGCAGATAACTGTGTCTTTGTTGCCAAGTCTTTGAAATAAGAAGTCAGATGCCTTTGTCTGGCGTGAGATAAGCCATCTGGGCAGTTGTATTTAAGCTTGCACCCAGGAATATTATCTCTTGAGATGGTACTAGTTTTGATTTTTCGTTTACTGTGTACCCTAGGCAAATTAGTAATCTTTTTACAAATGCCAGATGCTGTAGTAAACTATCTTTGTCTTTTGCTTGAATAAGGCAGTCGTCCAAGTAGGGGTATATTTGAATTCCTCTTTGTCTGCAAAAAGCAATTACTGGTGTCAGGCATTTTGTGAAGACCCTGGGCGCAGTAGATAGGCCAAAGGGCAGTGCAGAGAATTCGTAGTGCAGTGGGCCAGATATGAATCTGAGGTATCGTCTGCAAGATTGTCCGATTGGGACATGCAGGTATGCCTCTGAGGTCCAAAGTTACAAGCCAAGCCTTCTTGTCCAGCATGGACAGAAGCTGCTGTAGAGTCAACATTTTGAATTTTGGGACATCTAGAAAAGTATTTAGAATAGACAGGTCCAGAATTGGTCTCCAGGCTTTGTCCTTTCTTGGTATTAAGAAAAGCCTTGAGTAAAATCGTTGTCCCTGCTCTTGTTGTGGCACTGGCTGAATAGTCCCCCATGTCCATGAGAGATGAAACTTGTTTTTGTGCCTCTTGCCATTGATTGCGTGGCAGGTCTGGCATGCCTTTTGCCTTTGGAAGGGTGTGAAAGTGGAACCTGTAACCCTGAGAAACTATATTTAAGACCCATTTGTCCTGGGTGATCTTGTACCAGTTTGGTGAAAAAAGTGCTAGCTTTCCCACTAAGGGTGCTGCCAAAAAATAAGTGCTTGGCACTGGCAGAAGGAAGTCATTGGGACCGTTTCCTATAAGGCTGTAATTTGTCTTCTCCACTTTTGTAGGTAGAAGCATCCCATTGTTTGGGCCTGTATGAGCCCTGGGGCTGTTGCCTGCCTCTAAGGCGTCTGAATCTGCCTCTTTGTGGTCTGTCTGACACTGGAAAGGACCAATTTTTAGCGGGCCAGTTCCTGCTAAATCTGGGTGGCTGTACTTGTAAGAAATCCTTTACTGTCTGCATAGATTTTGCCTTATCCTCCATTTTCTTAAACACCTCTTCTGCCTTAACACCAAACAAAGTATCATGCTGCAATGGAGCGTCCAATAATTTTGCTTTGACATCAGGCAGATTCTGTTCCTTTAACCAAGCATGCCTTCTAATAACAGAACCTTTAACAGCAGCTGTGCACGAGGCCTCCAGTGAATCATAGCCACATCGCAAAGTATGTTTTCCCACTTGTTCAGCTGCATGCAATAAATCCTGCAAATCTTTGTTCTCAGAACATTCAGAATTTGTCAACATTTTCTGTTTTAACAAAGACATTAAGTATTGCGTATTTTTGAGCATATGAAACTGACAATTTAAAGCCTTTACAGCCATAGGTAGCAGAAGTGTAAACATTTTTCCCCCATCTGTCCAAAGCCCTAGAATCTCTGTCTGAGGGGACAGGGTTTTTTGGCAGAAGCAGCCTTGACCCCTTTGGGACCGTGTGAGAAAGTTTCTGGGTCAGCAGCAGGGTTTTTGTAAAGAAATTTATGGGTGTCTGGGACCCTGTAGTATCTGTCCGGCTTAACAGGGGCAGGAGGTAAAGAGTCTGGAGACAGGCCGGACTCTGAAAAAACATCATCTACTATGTCTAGAACAGGGGGAATTGCAAGAGGTCTGTGCTGAGGAAGTAAAAGAAAGTCTCCAAGTCTTTTCTTAGAATCGGAATAATCCTGGCTCTCCCAATGGAAACGCTCCCTCATGGTATGCAGAGTTTCCCCAAAAGAATAGTCCTCAGGAGGAGAAGCTGAAGGAATAGAATCTTCAGCATCAAAATCCTCATAGGGAGGAAAAGAATATCCCTGATCAGAAGAGGAATCAGAGGAAATGGAAACCTGATCAGAGGAATCATATTCAGTGTCTTGCCTAGGCCTCTTATCAGGAGGGGGATCGGAACCCCTGATCAAAGTAATTAGGTCTTCGGCCATTTTGAGCATTTGTTTCTTAGGCATAGAAGCCTGTCCTGGAGAATGCTGTACTGCTTTCCTTGTCTTTAAAACTGTTTTAGACTTTGTCTTGGATGCTGAAGTAGGCTTTACATAAAGGTTGTGTAGGTCTGAAGACACCCTCAGAAGCCGATGGCTGCTCAGCAGCTCTGGACCCATCTGAGGGATTAATTTCTGAAGGGCCAATACCATGAGTATCCAGAGGCCTAGCTGTCTCCACGTGGGAGTCGGAGGCGGCCTGTGGCTCCGAGGTAGCGGGAGTCGGGGGCTGCGAAAGGGCCCACTGAGCACCGGCGACTGGCCTAGTAGAGGCTTAGTCTGTTTTGGACCTTGGATGCTTGTCCTTGTCTTTATCCTTGCATTTTTTATGAATTCCGGTCGGTTGTTCCGATGGCATTAACTAGTTAAACCTTTTGCCAAAATAATGAAAAGAAAATTGTACAGACGCTTAACAGTGCGTTGGTTAAATCTAGCACAAAACAGACAACTAGCAACGTCGTGGTCAGGGCCTAGACAAGGAATACATTAAGAGTGGAAATCCTTATGAGGTATTTGCTTCCCACAAGAAATACAATTAACTTTTTCTGACATCGGTCTAGAGCAAGAAAAAGGTTTCCCCAACGGGGTACTTAGCTTTATTGAAGACTTTGGATCTGAAATTCAATTTCGAAAATCTCAGGAGTCGGCCGACCGGCACTTGCGAACTGCTTTTGCTTCGGGCACCGCGCTGCAAGAAAGACTTAAGAAAATGGTGTCAGCTGCATCTTATATACCCCTGGCGCACTGACGTCAGGGAAGAGGCGACAGCAACCAATGCCAGACCAGGACTTTGGAATTCAGGCCGACTGCGGATAGCCTGCCAGCAGGATAACCCAAATGTAATGACTGCAACAGTGAAACACGAACATCGTGAGGTTCCCTGGCTCTATAGGTGGTCTGATTGGAGGCCTAATGTGGGAGACCCCTTTGAGAAATGTTTTGCATAATCAAAGCGAGATGATGGGAGAATCAAACCCATTATGATAGTTTGAGATGGCTGCTAGATGTACTTGTATGGTAGAAGCTGCAACCCCATCTTTGAAGAATTTAGATAGGTATTTGTAAAACTGCTGTGACAGCAGCAGAGTACGGATTTATACCAAATAGAGAACCTTTTCCATTTTGTCTAGATATAGTCTCTTCTGGTGGATGGTTTATGAGAGGCCAGAATAATGTCACAAACAGATGAGGTAAGGTCATCCTGCCTGGCGATTACCGGAAGTGGATAAACAAAGCTGTCAGCTTAAGACAGAATAGGTTCAGGTGACAACCCTTGGGGGTGAAAAATTAGGTCTGGAAGAGGGTCCATAATCCAAGGTTGACATAATAGATGAGGCCAGAGGACGGGTAACCAAACTTGTTGAGGCCAAAAATGGGCTATGAGGATCGCTTTGCATTTCAACCGAATAGCTTTATGAACTGGGGTATCAGGGAAATGGGGGATATGCATATAGCAGTCCCGTGGGCCAATCCTGAATTAGACCGTCCCTCAGGGACTCCCCCCTTTGGGGGGGAATAGGGCAAAATAGTTGTTACATTTGTTGTATGATGGGGAGGCGAAAAGGTTGCAGCAAGGCTGGCCCCAATGGCTGAACATTTCTGTCGCTAAGTTGGGATTGAGGGACCACTCATGAGGCAGGAGAATATATCTGCTTAACTTGTCTGCAATCACATTGGAAATCCCCAAGATGCACGTTGCTATCAGAAAGTGGTTGCAAGCTATCACCCACTGCCAAATTCTCATGGCCTCTCGACACAGGGGATAGTACTTGGTTCCTCCTTGCTTGTTGATGTACCAGACTACTGTGACATGTTGTCTGACTGAATGCTTGCAACACTTAACAGCACCACTCGCAGTTCTAGAATGCTGATATGCAGGTTGGCCTACAACGTGGACCATGCACCTTGGACAGTCATAACCTGGAAATGCCCCACCCCCATTCAGGGAAGCATCCGTGGTCACAATGGCTTTGGGCTGGGGGGGCTGGAATGTGCGGCTCCAAAGTTCTGTGTCTGGCCTCATCCACCAAAGAAGGTCCTGCTTGCAAGAATTGGTCATATGTAGAGACCTAGATTTCAGAACAGCCAGATCCAAGACAGATGGATCTGACTTTTTATGCACTTTTGTAGGAGGCACCACTGAAGGAGCAGACATGTAAAATGATCAGGAGACCTCTTACAGGATTCCTTTTCCTCTGGCATTGAGTCAGATTTGCTTTTGTCAGGCTTTTTGGCAGGGGTTGGAGCCCCAGCAACTGAAAAAGCGGTAAATGAAATAAGGCCTCTTAAAACAAGCTTATTATCGATTCGTTAAAGCCCCGAAATTAAAGCCACACCAGATCAAACAGTCCACTTCAAGATGAGTGGGACTTAGGAATTATATTCATTCCTGTGGGCATTGCAGTTGGGAAGTTTATACCCACAAGTATCCCACTTGTTGAATCCTGTAGGTTTGTCAGCCATGATCAAACACCACAACATAGCGCCAAGACACTACAAAGAAAAATTTCTAATAAACTAATTACAGAAAAGTTTCTTTTTAAATAGAAAAAAAAGGGGAGAAAGATTCAAAGAAGATAATACCTACAATGGTAAGAAAAAATACTCAAGAGTAAAGAAGGAATACCAACAATGGTACTGGGAAGGGTACTGAAAAAATAGCCAAACAGGATTAGAAAACAGCTATATTTAAAATTAAAGATTACTGGAGGCGGGAGGAGGAAAACTCAAATACACGGGTTATAAATATAAACTAACTCATGAGCAAACAGGTAATGAAAAACCGGAAAAACTCCAAACAAACACTCGAGTAAATTTTATCTGCATTCAAAGCTAATGGCAGCAAACAAGATTTATGCTCAACTTCTGACAGACTTGGTTGGCTACAATCACCTGCATTAGAAGTTGAAGGCAAGTACAAACTTGCAGTTTTAAAAGTACTGTATTTCATTTTTTGTGTTACCTAATTGTGTGTTTCACTGTATAGAGTGCCGTGTCTCTCTCTGCAGTTAGTTCCTCACCCACCCTCCCTGCTCTTGTTTTGGTGTTAGTGTTGGTGGCTCTGGAATTGCCCACTCCTCCTGTAAGTCTGTATTTGAACACTCCTCCTGAGTCCATCTCATTTGCTCACTTAGAGTACAGTGAGATCAGAATCAGAGTCTAGTGTTCACTCTACTTTATACAGAGAGAAGATTTGAGAAGGCCAACCCACTTAGGTTCTTCCTTCCTCTCTCCTTGCACTTAAAACAAAAACAATTTGCACTTTATTCATATGCTTTTACTGTATTTGCGTTTCCTATTTTATTTTGCTTTTGCCTCTTCTTAAAAGTACTCAATTTTATTTATTCGGCTGCATTTATTACTGCTTGGTAGTAACCTGATTAAATTGCAACTGTTATCCTAAGTGTTTTGGTTTAAGCACTTGGGCTTCATACCAGTTGTTTTACATTAAGGTTTGTGGTCTGCACTCTTGTGGGAGAAGAGGCTGGATTCTGCCCTTCTGAGCTGGGAATTTCTGGTCACAGGCTTAATGTGCCTGTTTATTTGAACTGTTTCTTTTTGAAATTAGTGCGCCTTGTTGCTGCAGCATAGACCAGATTCAGGCCTGCTGAATCTAGCTTTGTTTGTATAACTTGAGCACTGACCTAGGCCATCTTTTTTTGGAGAAGGTCCCATCAATAAGTAGGCTTTCCTGTGCATTTGAAGTGTTTTTTTGATTATATCTGCTTTATTTTTGAAAAAAATATATACTTCTTTCCTGCCTTTCTAAGATAGTATAGTCCTGTTTTCAGGTTAGTGCTGAATTCAGGGCGGTGTTACAAAAATCTGTTTGCCCATACCTTACTTGGATAGAAGGAAGTTTCTCTATTCACCTGTGAGAGAGTGGAACTTTGAGCAGCCTATCTGTCCCTGGAGGAGTGGTTTCAGGCCAGAAATTAGTAGCTTATTGGCCATTTTGGGCAAATTTCTCTCTTTCATTTCCCTGCTATAAAAAATGCATTTGCCCGGTTTTGCACACTTGGCAGTACCGGTTAGCTAGGGTACAACTGTTCCCGGCTCCACAAAGTCTCCTCTTCAATTTTTCCCTTGGAACTAGACAACCTTTCGACTTAAGCATTCAAGCCATTCATTTCTCAGCCCCGCATTTGCTCAAAACTCATAGCAAACACTTATAAACCCTAGCACTAGACCTCCCTATACTGTACAGGACAAGGCTCTCTTTTCAACCTTACCAGCCATTCAGTAAAACAGTTCACTGTACCTATTCAGGCATGTCCAAAGGGCAGTTTTTGGCGCACTCCAGTCCAACTGGTGAATCTGGGCATTTTGAGGCAATGTTACAACTGCCTCATGTACACAGACAACCCTCTTTTCCTACCACCAAACACTAATACATGCAAGAGATGCAATTACACAGCCACACTGGAGGCTAAGCTCTCTCAACCCAAGACTGGCTCAGACAGTCAAGAGGAGAAGGGAAATACTTGCATCACACCACCAGTCTCGCATAGACCCATTAAACCAGCACCGGCAAAAAAACACACAATTACATGAAAACATACTCAGAGGCTCTAAATAAAAATCTGCAAAAACAGAGACATCCAAAGCAAGCATCCAAGCAACCTCCACTCCAACACAAACCATGAAAACACATTTCACAAAACCAGTGTGCCACGCAACCAAACCCGTTAAGGCAAAATAGCATACCAAACATACTAGTGATAGGTGACTCTATAGTCAGGCGCACTGACATCCCACTCACTAGGCTGAATAAGTAGAAGGTTACTGTTAGCTACCTGTCGGGTGCCATGATACGCCACATAACACAAGCACTCAGGTCATTCCAGAACAAGTACAAATATGACTCTGTCATTGTCCATGTTGGTGTGAATAACCTGAGCCATACCTCCCTGGACTACATGGAGAGACATGGAAGAGCTCTCTGATCACATAGCCCAGGCCGGTATGACCCTGACCCAGTGTAGCATCCTGCCCTCACCAAGAATGATACCACTGTATAAAGAAAAATTTATCAATTTCAACAACTGGCTAAGTTTCTGGTGTCATTTAAAGGGGATCCAGTGTCTGTCCACCTGGGATGACATGCTCGACAAGCCACGCTACTTTGCTGGAGGCGGACTGCACCGGTCACCCTTAGGCTTTCGAATACTGGCCAAGGCTCTTGCCACCCCCATAGTGCCTTTTTTAGACAAGGCTCAAAAGACAAACCCACTGCCGTAAATTTCACAAGTAACACAAAACTGAGGGTAATGCTACTCAATGCCAGAAGACTAAACCTCAAAATGCACGGACTCGAGGCACTCCTCAGTATAGAAAAAATCTATTTATCTGCAGTAACAGAAACCAGGTTTAAGGCTCTAGAGAGCACTCCAGCACTACCAGGCTACAACTCATACATTTCAGCCACAGAACCCGGACTGAAATACAAGAGGGGGCATACCCATATTCATCAAGGATACCCACAACCCCAGGTTAGTTGCACAGCACGATGCCTCAGAAATCATCCACGTGCAACTAAATGGGCAAAACTGCAATTCAAACTAACTTGCTACAGATCACCCACTATGTCCCAGGACCCCAATTCCACATTTTTGGAAACATAAAGGTCCTACCAAACACCCTAATATTGGGAAATTTCAATTACCCAAACATTAACTGGGAAAACTACTCAAGTACAAACTCCCTTGCCCATTTCCTAGAATTTATAAACTCAAACGCCCTGGATCAACTGGTGAGCACTCCCACCAGAGGTGACAACATATTGGAACTGGTCATCACGAACATGAGCAACCAGTGTTCCACACCGGAGGTCAACCCCTCACTAGTTAGATTGGACCATAAACAAATCACTTTGGATATCCACATTCCACCCCCAGACAAGGAAACCAGCGTGAAAAACTTTTCAAAAGCAAAATTCACGTTACTTAAGACCAAGGTGGAAAGTTTCAAAGCCTCCATGCTAAAGGATAAAGCTGTCCAAGCTGCAAAATCCTTTACTAATGCATTCTACAGGCACCTACAAGAATGCATGGATCGTGCTATCCCAAGCAAAACAAAGACTCACTCCTCCAAGAAAAGGAAACGAGTCTGGTGGACCCATGCCATAAACAAGCTATACAATAGAAGGAGGAAACTAGTACAGAAGAGAGTAAAATCCCAAAAAGGGAAGACATCCCTGATCAGTATCAGCAAGAAATTACGATCCCTCAAAATCATACAAGGCGAGCTTCGAAAGAAAAACTGCCAAGGACTCCAAAGATAACCACAAGGGATTCTTTAGCTACGTCAAGAATCTAAGTGGCAATGCTCAGATCTGCTCGGAGTTCGTGCAGAAGGGCACAAAATACACTGAACTGACCGATATCGCCAACATCCTGACAGACATGTACGGTGCAAACCTCACCCCCCTCTCACCCCCAAAAGGGCCCATAACCATACCAGAAGAATGTAGAGCCCCTGAAATAGACAAACCCAGGTTAAAACAGCCCTCTCCAAAGCCAAAAACACAGCATCAATGGGACCAGACTGTGTCCCAGGCTACGTCTTACACAAGCTCAAACACGAACTAACCCCTCACCTAAACACACTGTTCAAACTCAGCCTCTGCACGAGCTACATACCCACAGAGTGGCGCACAGCAATGGTTATTCCGCTCCACAAAGGTGGAGCCACAACAGACCCCGGGAACTATCACCCTATAAAGCCTGACTAGCTTGGTCTGCAAGGCTATGGAGTGCATCATCATGGAACTCATTAACAGAGACAATGGGAAACTCCAAACACTGGATCCTATCCAGTTCGGCTTTGTTAAGGGTAGATCATGCCTCATAAACCTGGTGGACTTCTTTGAGACAGTTACCAAGGGTATAGACGAGGGAAAGGTGGTACACACAGCCTACAGAGACCTCGCGAAGGCCTTCGACACCATTCCCCATTCTGGTATTAAAAGACAAGCTCACCAGCCTGAACATAAACCCCTACATCACAAGATGGGTTGCCAACTGGCTCACAGACAGAACCTACACGGTGAAAGCTGTGGGAGCTAGGTCCGACTCTAAACCGGTTACAAGTGGCGTTCCCCAGGGCTCAGTCCTCCTAGGACCCCTCCTGTTCGGCATATACTTCTCAGAGGTACAGGCAAGCACAGGAGGACTACGGCTGACCAAGTTTGCAGACTGCAAACTAGGGGCTATAATAGACTCTGGCTGACACAGACATCCTCTAAAAGGGTCTCACTGAGATGGATACCTTGTGTCAAAATGATGGCCTCAAGCTAAATGCCAAGAAGTGCATAGTCATCCCTTTTGGAAAAACCAAGTACCCACCAACTACCACATAGGTGGTAGTCCCCTAAATACGAAAAACGTAATAAGGGATCTGGGGACCCAAGCACACAGGCATCTCTCTTTTGATAATCACATTGCCAAAGTGGTTAGAAAATCTTTCTATGTGGCCCACCTAATCACAAAAGGGTTCGCATCCAGATCAAAAGAGGTCATTGTGTCCCTCTACTCATCAGATCCATCATAAAGTACAACGCCCCATTTGGGTTGTACCTTACCTGCAACAGCTGGAATGACTACAGAAGTACCTCACCAAGAGGATCACTGGCCTCAAACAGATGCCCTATGCAGCTAAGAAACTCCAGCTGTAGTCGATTGCATACCGCTTACTCAAGAGGTGTTCTCTGCCTGACATACAAGTCCATGTCCAACCCAGAACTGATGAACATGCTCCACCTATAGAAAACCTTATCCCCTCAAGCCACACGCTCTAGGGATCTAAACCTCACCACAACAATAAACAGGACGTGCTGGAGGAATAGATTCCTGTTCCAGAGACTTCCCATGCTTTGGAACAAGATTGCAATCTACATTAGGCAGAGCTCCTCGCCAACACTCTTCAAGAGAAACCTTGATGAGTGGACGGGAAAAAGTCTACCCCGGGGATCAATTCAGTGGCTCTGCTGGACAGAGGCACAGGGAACTAATCCAAGGGGGCGGCGAAAGCCAACACATTCTGGCTAGGCTTGTAAATGCCTTCGGGCAGAGGTAGGTACTAGGCTATCTGGCTGGGCATTATGGGGTAGAGAGAAGAGATAGCAAGTTCTTGGATCCGATGATCTGGTAGAAGAGGCCACTTCAGATCAGTCTCTGATCCAAAACCATCAGATGAGGAATGATCTACAGCCAAAGAGGTCTGACATGCAGTTTTATAGATATCTTTTAAGGCTGGTAACAGAGGAGGAATAACCAAAACAGTTGGAAACTCATCCTCAATACGATCATAATCTCTGCCAATATCTGGTGCAGCTCCAGATTACTTCCAGTCAAATACATCTCTAAACCTAACTAGCATCTGTAGAAAGGTAAACACCTGCTTGGGATTCTGAACTTACTCACCTGTCAAATAATCAATCTGGGCAGACTGTCCACTATTGCCTGCATCAGAGTTGTTATAAAAATTTGCAACCATGGACTGATCTCTAGAGAAGACAGCCTTATCAAGTACAATCCTCCCTTTGGTGTGCAACTAGCCAGGCACATCAGCAACTGACATGTCCACAGAGGTTCCTCACAAAGTATACAAGGTGCAACTATAAAAAAGTTATGTACTCACCATAACATTCCATGTGTGTTGTTCTATCTCGCCGTTCATTCATCACTGATTGGTAGCGTCCCTAGCACCCCAAATCTCAGGTGGCTCACGGAAGTACATTTCTCAGGACCGTGGACCCAAAAGAGGCCCTGTCCCTGGGGGCCTTATCCACTTTGTAATGAGTGATGAAGGTATAAAGTTTAGACCAAGTGGCTGCCACACAAATTATCTAAAGGCACTTTGGCTTGTAAAGCAGCAGATGTAGATACTGCTCTGGTAGAATGAGCTTTAATCTTTTGAGGCCAAGGCATATTGGCAGCTGAATGAACAAAGGCAATATAATCCAATAACCATTTAGATAGAGTTACTTTAGCCACTAGCCTACCTTTTCTGGTTTCTGAAAAGGATAAAGAGAGTTGGTCTGATTTCCTAATATCTTTAGCTCTGTGCAGATAAAATCTGAGCAGTCTGTGAACATCAAGTTTGTGTAGCATATACTCCATTTTGTTAGAATGGTTGAGAAAGAAGACTGGTAACTCAACGACTTGATTATTAGTTTTGGAACAAACTTTAAGCAAAAAGGAAGGATTTGTTCTGAGTGATACTCTATCAGGGTGAAAAATCAAATAAGGTGGTCTGATTGATGAGGCTTGAAGCTCTGACACTCTACAGGCAGATGTAATGGCCACTAGAAACAGTTTTCCATGATAAGAACTTCATTTCACAGGATGATGCTGGTTCAAAGGGAGGAATAATCGGGGACAATAGTAAGTTCAGATTCCAAAGTGCACAAGGAACTTTCACTGGGGGGTCTGATGTGGAAGGTCCCTTTGAGAAAGGCTCTAGGCAGCTTATGGGTCATGTTAAATCTATCTATTCCTAGGTGAACATTAGCAATGGCAGCCATCTAAACTCGTACTGTAGCTGCTGCTGAACCTTTGTTGAAAATCATGGTAAGGAATTCTAAGACGGAGGACATGGGTGCTTTATAAGGGTCAATGTTCTGTTTGGAGACCCATAAAGAAAATCTTTTCCATTTGGTGAGGTATAATCTTCTGGTGGAAGGCTTTTGGGAAGACAATATGATGCGTCTCGTCTCCTGAGAAATATTATCAAGCCTGGCTATGAGGGGAAAGGAGCAGCCAAGCTGTGAGCTGAGTAGACTGTAGAGAAGGATGGAGGTTCCCCAACGGATGTGTCAACAGGTCTGGAACCGGGTCCAGAATCCATGGTTCCTCCACTACGTGCTGAAGTAGGAATGGGAACCAAATCTGCAGAGGTCAGTTAGGGGCTATTAGAATCATAGTCCTCCTTAGCAACAAAGCTTTCTGTAGAACCTTTCAAATCAGAAGGATTGGTGGAAATGCATACAGAAGACCCAGGGGCCAATCGTTTAAAAGTGAATCTCTTGGGGACTCCCCCAGAGGGGGGATCAGGGCAAAATAGATTCTGCATTTGGTGTTTAGGTGACTGGCAAAAAGATCGCAGCAAGGCTGGCACCCATTTGCAGAAAATCCTGTCCGCTATCTCTTGTTTGAGGGACCACTCGTGAAGCAATAAAATTGCCCTGCTCAGTTTGTCTGCTACAGCGTTGGATCTTCCCGGGATGTGCGTTGCCTACAGAAAACGTTGGGAGGGTACAGCCCACTGCCAAACTATGAGGGCTTCTCGGCATAAGGAGCAAGATCTGGTCCCGCCTTGTTTGTTCAAATACCAAACCACTGACATGTCTGTCTGAATTGCAATGGTCCCGTGAGGAAGAGAGTAATGGAAGTACTGCAATGCCAAAAGTACTGCTCTCATCTCCAGAATGTTGATAAGCAAATGCAACTCCTGTTCCGTCCATGTGCCTTGGACAGTCCTCTCCTGATAATACCCCTTCCACCCTATCAGGGAGGCGTCCATGGTCACAGTGGCTATTGAAGGTGGAAACAAATGGGCGACCTACGGTTACATGAGGAGACGTCAACCACCACTGAAGGTCCTTCTTGCACGAGTTTGTGATCAATATTTACTTTTCACTCAATGGTCTTACCAGGAGCTTCCCATGAGTCACACAATATTGAAGTATTCTCATATGCATTCTCGCTAAATGAATGGCTATGACTGCAGCAGCCATCAGACCCAAAATTTTTAAACACTTCTGATGCTTTCGTCTTTGATACTAGAGCGCTAATATGCTGACGCAGCAGAGCGATTCTTGCTAATGTTAGCCTTAAAGTGGTAGTTGAGATGTCTAACTTCTCCTAAAAAGTTTATATGCTACGATGGTGATAAGGCAGACTTTTTGAAGTTGATGGTAATGCCAAACTGATTGCAGAGAGTCAGGGTGTGGTCTCTTGATTGAACTAGTTGATGCCTGGTGGTGGCGGAAAGCAGCCAATTGTCTAAATACGGAAACACCTGGAATCCAAGATGCCTCAGGTGAGCAGTTACCACCGTCATGCATTTGGAGAACACTCTGGGGGCTGAAGTGAGACCAAAGGGCAGGGCTCGAAATTGATAATGACTTGCTCCCATTTTTATGTGGTAATAAGCATCCTTGAGATCTATCGAGCACATCCAATTGTCTTTCCCTAAAAAGGGAAGAATAGACTGAAGCGTGACCATCTGGAACTTCTCCTCCTTTACAAATTGGTCGAGTCTGCTGAGGTCCAATATAGGTCTCCAGTCTCCGGTTTTCTTTTGTACTAAAAAGAACCTTGAGTAAGTTCCAGATCCTGTTTGGTCTGCTGAGACTGGCTGGATGACTCTTTCTAGCAACTTTTGGACCTCTCAAGTGGCTGGTTCCCTGTAACGGGGTGGTACGTCTGGGATTTTCCTTAGGGTTTTTGGGAAGGAGGTGAATGGCATGATATATCCTCTGGAAATTATTCTCTGTACCCATTTGTTGTTGGAGATTTTTAGCCAGGCGTAGGGATACAGGGATAAGCAACCCCAGACTGCCTCCAGAGTAGAACAGTCGGGCTTCCCTTCAGAGACGCTGGTAAGGTTGACCAGAGAACTGATCTGTCACCTTGATGCTGTGGGCCCCCTCTGCCGCGAGAGCAGCATCTTCCATTATTACCCCCTCCTTTGCCTCTAAATGGGTTATCACCATGGGTGTCTGGAAAGGCTGTGTGAGATTTTCAGATCCACATCTTGCCTCCCTTAGTGCCTTTGGGACAAGGCCACATAGGGGTGACGAAACGGACTCCAACTGCAGACAGTCTTCCAGTCTTGCTCACTCCTGGTGAGAGTTTCCTTCACTTTAGGCCCGAAGAGAGCAGTGCCATCGAATGGGGCATTTATGAAAGACGACTTGTGGGGTTTTGCGAAAGAACATAGGCGCATCCAGGACTGTATACATAAGGTGATTCCTGAACCTGCAGCCCTACTCGAACCCTCGGCTGCATACAAAATGAGCCTCATGGATGAGTTTACTATGGAGTTAAGAGTAGAAAGCAGGGTGGTCACTTTGTCGGCAACTCCCGTGGCTACAGAACCCTGGAGAGCATCTCCTAACTCCTTGAGGAGATCTCGCTGTAGTCTAGTAAAGTGGGTCAGGTAGTTCAGTGACATTTTCATTGCGATCGCTGAAAATGCACTTCCCGTATCGGTCCATAACCCTGGAATCTCTGTTAGGGGGATGGGCCGATGAAGTCAAGGATAATTCCTTCTTGGTGGCTGCTGCCACCACCATGGCATCAACAGGCACTCCTGTAGTCAGAAACTGCTTATCCGCGGGGGCAGAGATGAATTTATTAGGCCTCCGGGGAACAGGTTCAGTCTCGTCCGGTAACTGCCACGCCCTACGAGAGATCAGCTGCATGAGCTCATCGTAGAGCGGAGACACCCAAGAGGTGGAAGGTTGAGACCCGAAAGCCTTCAGTAGCACTGACTCATCCTCAGTAGGGCTTTTGGACTGCCAATCACCCCTCTGCCTAAGGATTTCAAGTATCGCTGCAAAGGAGATATCCTCAGAGGGGGATCATAGGGACCCTTCTGACTCATCTAAGTTAGTGTCTGATGTCAGAGGCTCCTGGAAGAAGTCTAAGTGTCTCCTCTTACACACCCTCTTCCTGGCAACCTCTTCAGTGGGGATTTCTGGAGAGGTCTCAGAAAAGCAAGGAACACCCTGTGGTGTTACCGGAGGCTCAGGGTCTCGACGCTGGGCTGGGATGACAGAAACAGAAGCAGACACAGGAGCTATAGGGGAAGAAGAGGCTAGACCTGAAGCTGAGATGGTCATTGGGGACAAAGCTCTCCTCTTGGTTCTGATAGCCTCATGACTCGGACACGACGGAACCGAAGTCCCCAAAGGAACCGCCAGCTCCCTCAGCACAGAGGCCGCGGGCTCCGCAACAGAGGTAGGAGCCGAGCTCACCCAAGCAGAGGCCCCAAGAGGGAGAGTCAGCACCAAGTCAGTGCGACTGCCCCCCCCCCGGAGCAGACTGGAAAGCGTGGGCTCCTAGACTCCACAGTCGGCGCCGATGAAGTCCGAGCAGATGGTGCTGACAGCACAGTAGCAGGCCTCGACTCCACCGGATCTACAAGAATCAGGTTAGCCCCCTCCGTCTTCAAAGTACCGGTGTGGCCCGGAGAAGGAGTAGAAATGTCCATAACAGTGGTCTTTGGTTCTGACATAACTGGAGCAAACAACAATTTGGGAAGTCCTGGAGCATTCAGCAGCTTCTGCACCAGTCGATCCATGTCTGAATCGGAAAGGCTGACAGAAGACCTAGAAGATTTTAAAGAAGGCAAAGATTGAAGAAGGGGAGAAGCAGAAGTCTTGGATACCAGCTCCAGGGACATAGGCCGGCTCCAAACAATGGAAACAGTGTACTCCGAAGGCATTGGAGCCGATGTTCCAGCAGATTCTCCCAATTTTGCAGTCTTATGCTTTGATGACTTAGAGCTAGAAGCCAAATATTTTGAAGATATAGGGGACTGACCAGCCCCATCCTAGCTAGACAAAACCTCAAAGGAATGTTTGAGCAGGCCTCTATTAATTTTCTTTTTTTCTCGAGCAAAACCCTCTGAGGAAAAGCATGACATATGCTACATGAGTCCTGAAGATGTCAGCCCAAACAATATATACATTGTGTATGTCCATTGGTGATGGACATTTTTTGTCCACAATCTGGACATTTTTTGAAGCCTGATTTAGGCCGTTTATCCTTGTCCTGTGACATCCTAAAGTAAACTAAAATAACTTTTAAAAAAGTTGTTACTGCACAGCTAAAATAAAGACAACTGCTGTTAACTATAGAGTTAGTTGTTAATTCACAACTACGACCTGACAAGTAGGCCCAAGGGGCACTTAACAAAAAACTACACTTTCCCAATACAAAAGATAAGACAGGAACAAAGGGTAAACAGTAAATTACAATAAATAAAAATTAGTTATTTGAAAGAAAGAATTTAACTTGCGTAAATCCTATTTTTCTCCAATAAAGGAATCGAGCTCTGGAAAAATACAATAGCTGTGCTGCAGCAAACTAGATCGGAGGTATTCCAGGCAGTGCATCATGGGATAAGGGGCTAGGTCTCAAGCTTTTGATGAAACTTGAGCTTGCCAACAGCCGTGTCGGAGCAGAGGGATTGGCTCCGAACCCATCAGTGATTAATGAACGGCGAGATTGAACAACTTCACATCATGTTCTATTCATCCCGCCTCAAAGCCCTATCCCTGTATTATCTCCTACAGGCTGTACAGTGGAGATCTATGCCTAGCGGACAAGGCATCGACAGACCCAACACTGACAGGCTTCCCACATATCTGCACAACAAACAGCACCTGAATTACTCATTCTAAAGACAAACCTTGCCTGTGATATAAACAGGAAATGCTGGAGAGTTAGGTATGTATCCCAGACACCATCTTCTCTGTAATAAGCTCCCCATCTATGTGAAGCACAGTTCCTCACCAACTCAATTCAAGTGCAACTTCGATAACCGGATGTGGAAAAGGAAATTCATCCCTGGTTTGGCACCTGTGTCGTCAATGGACACAAGCAGCCTGTAAACAGCTCACCTCCCAAGCTCCTGCATACACTTAAGGGTACCAGAACTTGTCACAGATTTGGGATGCATGGCTAGACAAAAAGACCCTTGTAGTTTGCCTAGTGCACATCAGTGAACCTATAGGATAGCCCCAAAGGCAGAGAAGGTAGTTCTCCCATACCTAGATTAGACAAACAGCCATTCAGGACATTACTAAGCCCAATCCATGACTGCAGAAAGGACTACACCAGAAGAACACAAAGAAACCAGTGAGTGGTTTGAGGGACAACAGATGGCCACTGCAGAATGACCCACCAGCAGCTGGGGCACAGTCTGATCCCACAATACAAGAAAAAAAGGTTTCTTCCTTTTTTTTTTTTTTTTTTTCTTTTTAGTTACAACAGAAGAAGCAGCAGTTTCAAAGTATATATGCTGCAGCTGAGGAAGAGGCCTGACTGCTGGTAAAAGCTGTTGGAAAGAGTTCAATGGAAGACAAGTTGTCACACAAGTATAACACACAAACTTCCCCAAAGTTCTACTTCAAAAGTAGAAGCACAGGCTGTAACCACAAAATTCTCGTCAGAACTCAAAGACCCTTTCCCTAAAAAAGGATCAACAGAAATCAATTAATGAAGGTAAATTGTCATGAACTGTACACAAGCACCAAGAAATTATGTACTCACCATTACCTTCCATTTGTATTGCAGATTTTTTTCATCCCTCCTCACATATGAGGTCCAGATCCAATCTGTCTGGATCTGACTTGGCTGTTACTAAGCTCGTGGTAACCAAAAAAAGCTCTTGGATTCCTCCCCTTACACACAAAGCACTTCTCAATTACCTCAGATCTTGTTTGCTAGAAATGCCCCCATAAGGAACGAGTGAATTTAATGTCGACAAAAATATTTTTAGGACACCACTTCTGAAGTACTGGATATAATAAAAATGGCCTGAAACATGCTTCACATTCAGCCAGAAGAACCAGAGGGAGGGAGTTGGAGGGAGAAAATGTAAGGAGAGATGAAAGAAATCAACAGTACAGATGGAACATTATGTTGATATCTGATACTGTCAATTTTTCATCTCGTCCTCACATATGGAGTGAATACCCAGCTATCTTTATCCAGGGTGGACTGGGCTCATGGGGGTATGTTTCTCAGAACTGTCGAATCAAAGGAGGTTCTTCCCCTAAAGACTAAATCCAATTTGTAACTAGTGATAAAAAAATGATGATGGGCCTATGTGGCCGCTGTACAAATCTCATCCATGGAGGCATTAGTCTGGAAGACTAAGGAAGTGACCATGGCACTACTTGAGTGGGATTGAATGGGTTTAGAAGGATTTATATCTTTTGTTGTGTAAATAAAAAATGCAATCATACAGCCATTTTGATACAGTAACTTTGGATAGTGGCAGGCCTTTCCTAGGGCCTGCAATTGCAATAAAAAATTGACTTGGTTTCCAAAACGCTCTAGTCCTATGCAAATAGAAACATAACTGTCTATGGACAGTCAACAAATATAGAACATATTCACCTTTGTTGCTGAAGTTAGGAAAGAAAACAGGCAAATGTATGGCCTGATAAATATTTGTTTGTAAAACAACTTTGGGCAGAAAAGAGGGGTTGGTACACAGACTCCGTCCTTAAGACAAATCAGATATGGGGACTGGGAAGATAGTGCTTGCAGTTATGATATTCGTCTCGCAGATGTAATAGCCACTAGAAAGATAGTTTTCCAAGTCAGAAACTTTATAGCACAAGTTGCTGCAGGTTCAAACTGGGGCTGGAAAAAAAAAAAAAAATCAGACCTAGTACCAATTTAAGGTCCCATGGAGAAGAGGGATCCTTGTGAGGAGACCTTAACAGAGTCCTTTTTTAAAAAGGCCTTACAAAGCTTGTGGGAGATTAGAGACCATTCATCTTTCCAATGTGAAAACCTGAAATGGCTGCCAATTGTACCCTAATTGTAGAGGCAGATTCTCCATTATTAAAAAGGTAAGCTAAGAATTCTAAGACAATGAACAGGTACTGTGAGGGGTATCTACATTATGCTGTTGAGCCCAAATTACAAACCTCTTCCATTTCCTCCAATGAAGTGAATGGATGACCTATGCAAGGCCAAAATAGGACAGATTTGTGAGGAGAGCATGGGTTGTCTGGCAATCAATGTAATTGGAGGAACCAAACCATCAGTTTGAAGTTGTGAAGGTTGAGATGAATTACACTCCTGTTCAGTGTGACAGAAGGTCCAGAACAGGTTCCAGAATCCAGCGTTCTATCTGTAAATGAGGCCAGAGGAATAAAAAACAGATTTGTCGAGGCCAAAACAGGGCAAAGAGGATTACTGTTCTCTTCAACCTGTTCACTTTCTGAAGGAATTTGGGAATCAAAGGAATGGGGGAAGAGGCATACAACAGAGCAGGAGGCCAATCATGTACAACCACATTCTTCAGGGAGTCCCCCTGGTGAGGGATTAGGATGAAGTACCTGCTGCATTTGTTGTTTAGGACAGATGCAAATAGATCACATCAAGGCCTGCCCCACCTGTGGAAAATGTCCTAAGCAGTTTGGTTGAGGGACCACTTGTGAGGCATGAGAATGGATCTGTTCAACTTGTCCACTATCACGCTGGACTTTCCTGGAATGTGCATTGCTATAAGAAAGCGATCGGATGATATCACCTATTGCCACACTGAGTGCTTCTCGACACAGAGGGTATGATCTAGTTCCTCCTTCCTTGTTTATGTACCAGACCACAGACATGTTGTCTGATTGAATCGCCACTGTTCCTAGAGGAAGAGTAGTTTGAAATGCTTGCAGTGCTAGAAGCAGTGCCCTCATCTCCAAGATGTTTATGTGGAGATTGGCCTCATATGCAGACCACATGCCTTAGACAGTCTTCCCTGGATAATGCCCGCCCCCCACACCCTATCTGGGAAGCATCCATGGTTACTGTGGCCTTTGAGGGAAGAGAACAAAGGGTTGACCTTGCGGCAACCGTGATGATAAACTCCACCATTAGAGGGTCCTCTTGCATGTGTCAGTTACAAAAATTTGGCGCGACATCAGCTGGTGAATGACTGACCACTGTGCAGCTAGAAGGCATTTAAGTATCCGCATGTGAAAGCTTGTTAATGGAACTAGTACTATGGCTATAGCTATTGATCCTAAAGCCTGTAGAATATGAGCAGATACCTTCCTGTTTTGGATTAGTCAGTTTGTCCCCCAATTGTCAACACACTGGAGAGAAGTTTCACAATCTGAGCAGTTTCTAGTAGAAGCTTCTATGAACTCCTTTGATTGAGAAGGGTCCAGGTGCAATTCTTGATAATTTATGGTAATGCTGCCTAGTTCTGAAAAGATCTGAGGAACAGCGTCTCTTGTATGGATAAGTAGATGCCTGGTCAGGGTGGATAAGAGCCAATCTAAATAAAGAAATACCCAGAATCATTGTCATCTCAGGTGAGCAACAACCATTGCCACGCATTTGGTGAACACACAGAGGACTGTAGCAAGACCAAAGTCCAGTGCTCTGAACTGGTAAAGACTGGTTCCCAGACAGAAGTGTACGTATCTTCTGGAAAGTCTGTCCATTTTTATATGGTAGCACACATCCTGAAGACCCACAGAGCACATCTCATCGTCCTGGTCCTGGAAAGGAATTATGGACTGAACCGTGTTCATTTGAAACTTGCAAAGTCGAACTGGCCGGATTAGTCTGCAGAGATCCAGAACTGAACTGCAGTCCCCCATTGTCTTTGGAACTAAAAGGACCTTGAGTACGTTCCAAATTTTCTCTGGTCTTAAGGGACCTCCTGAATGACACTTTCTCCAGCAGATTTTGAATTTGAATGCATGCTTGATCCCTTTTCACTGGGTGAAACATCTGGGATTTTGTTTGGGGGGGGGGGTTGTTGAGAGAAAGGAATTTGGTAACCCCTGGATATTATCCTTTTTAACCACATATGGGAAGTTAACTTTCGCCAGGCTCTCCAGTGCAGGAATAGTCGACCCCCAATTGCCTCCAGAGGTGGACAATCAAGCCTCCTTTCAAGAACGCTGAAAGAGTTTCAAGAAAGATTCTCAGGATATATGGTTCTGTGAGACTCCTCTGACACGAGGGCGGATTCTTCTATTATTGTTCCCCTCCTCTCCCTCTGGGGGGAAAAACCTCCATGTGTGTCCTGGCAAGACCAGAGACAGTTTCAAATAACATTTTTCCACCTCTCAGGCCTTCAGGGTAAGGTCTCTCAGGAGCAGAAAAACAAATGCCCACGACAGATAGGGTTCTTAACTGTTCACACCTGGATAGCATATCTTTTACCTTGAGACCAAAAAGGGATGTGCCAAACAAGGCATTGACAAACGAAGACTTAAAATGCTCCATAAAATTGCATAGGTGCATCCAAGCATAATTCGGCATAGAAATCCCAGAACCCACTGCTGTTGTACTCGCTCCTTCAGGTGCATGCGCGATCAGCCTTATGGAACAGTTGTACACAGAGTAGCCAACTGGGAAGGCACCTTTTCTTGTGCTCCCTCAGTTACTGCTCTTTCAAGAGTGTCTGACAATTCCTTGATCAGATCCCTCTGCAACCTGGAGAAATCATAGAAAAACTCTCCTCTGAAAGTTCATTCTTAGTCGCCACAGCCATGACCATGGCATTTACTGCAACCCATTTTGTCCAGAAGGTCTTGTCAGCTGGAGCGATAATAGCTTTGGTCTCTGAGGAATAGGTTAGAAGGAATATGGGGTCTCCCATGCCTGGCAAGAGATCAAACCCATGAGCTCATCAGTGGACGGAGTCAACCAGGAGATAGATGGTCAGAAACCAAATGCCACCAGATACACAGACTCCTCAGGTGAAAGATTACTGGACTGCTAGCCACCTCTGTTTCAGAATCTCCCCGAAGGAAACATTCACAGGAGGTGACAGTGAGGATCCTTCTCCCTCAAGGTCGGTGTCTACCGTGGCCAACTCTTCAGTGGAGTCCAAAATCTTGCTCTTGAAAAGTCTCTTCCGAGGGAGATCCTCAGTGGGGTACTCCGGCAGGTATCAGAAGAGGCAAGGGTACCTCAGTAGGTATCCTGGCACCTGAAGTCCCACTGTCCCAGTGGAATATCCTGGTCAGAGGAAGTGCACAAGGAACACTGATGGGATTGAGGATCCGATGTGCAGGTGACCTTTTAGATGCAGTGGCAGCTATAGCCCACTCCAAAGTCCCAAAGGCTGACTGCTCCTGAGTGAAGGATTACTCCAGCTCCGACAAGCCATGCTTGCAGAACGAGGTCCCCTCCAGCCCAAAAGATAGCTCACCTGGGGTAAAAGCCAGAGTCAAGTTCACCTGTGCAGAAGCCCAGAGGTGCAAATGACTGCACCCAAGTTCTGCAAGCCTCTCTCTCATGGACCCCAGGGTTTGCTACGGTTTTAGAAACTCTCCAGCTCAAAAAGACAGAAAAACTCAGAGCAAAACTCTGACCCAAAGAAAGATATCTTTGGATCAGAACTGAAAGGCACCAGGTGTTTTGGATCAGACAGCCCCTACACCTGCTCTGAAGTCAAAGGAGGAGTAAGTGGGGGAGTAGATGGCTTGTATACACCTAGAACCTTGTGGTTAGAAGCAATGGGGGACTTAGTAATGCACTGTGCCCACAAAATCTTCTGTACCATACATTCTACATCTTCTTCAATAAGGCTCCTGGTTGAATGGGAAGAGGACAATGACAGAGATTTAAGTCTAGTTAAAATAGGGGACTATACCCTTGAAAGAACTGGATCAATGGTGTGGGAGTACTGAGTCCTTGGGAGTGTCATGATCACCTTAAAGGGGCTTTTTGCAGGATCCAACACCAACAGATCCGGTCTATCCTTACCAGACAGACAGAGCTGAAGACATCGGATCTGACATGGAAGTGCTCGGCACTTAAGGCTCTGATCAAATCACACTTTCAGTAGGTTTGGAGTCTTGGTATTCGGCACCGAAGGGTCTGTCACAGAGCCTAGTAAGGTCACTTCTTTCCCTTGTCATTTTTTTCAGGAAAGGAAGAAGCAGGTCTTGAATGAACAGATTTTGATTTCGGTGTCACAGATATACAGATGACTACCAGAAATGGCATCTTTGAAAGCGGAAGGTAGCACTCCCCCTTAAAATGAGCTTATTTTTCCTTTCAACCAAAGCTCTGTGGTTGAAGGAATGACAGATTGCACAATCTTGTACATGAAGAGGGTCTAAACAGTAAACACACGGGGGGAGTGCGAGTCACTGAAGGGAATTTTACGGCCACACTTTGTGCATTTCTTGAAGCCTGCTGGCTTACCCTGTTTCTCTGGCATGAAACCAACAAAAAGGGAGGAGGAGAACACACCCACACTGTTAAATACATGAAAGGATACAGAAAAGCAAAATAGATTAAAATAATTAGAATCTAACAATAGTAATTAATAACATCTCCAAAGGTAAAGGAGAGGGGAAGTAACCCAATAAAAAATGGTTACTAGCAGGAAAAAGAGGGAGAGAGAAAGTAACCTAATAAAGCGGTTATAGAAAAAAGGCTTTCAGAGACAAAGGGGAGATAGTAAAAGCCTATATATCCAATAATGAGAAATAAGTAGAGAAAAAAATATATTCTAATGTTACCTGACAATCCAAGAGCTAGACGGGTGGACGTCTTCACGACACTGCAAACGAGATCTGAAGTAACAGGGAGAGATGCACTGTGGGTAAGGGGTGGTATCCAAGAACTTTTCTGGTTGCCACAAGCTTAGTAACAACTGAGTCTGATCCAATGGATTGGATCCAGACACCGTATGTGAAGACAAGATGAAAAATTGACAATATCGGAGCACAAGTTTTCATCTCTGGGGGGAAAAAAAAAAAACTCCCAATACAAACTCAATACCTTCCAATAAAATCGCTCAAGAACAGCAAGTCTGAATCACAAAAACAGCCCCCAGTAATTACATCCCTTTCTAAAAATACATTTTCCTGACAGTAAACTTCTGATATTAGTAAAATTGACAGTATTCTTAAAAAGGAAATGTCACTTTACATTAAACAAAATGCAATAAAATTCTCTTAAAAGGGAAACTTCTGTTAAGGAAGGGTTCCTCTGTGGGGACTTAATACCCTAAATGAAGCCTAAAGCCAAATGCTGCTCCTGTGAAACCTCAGAGGTACTCTCTCTTCTGAGGCGGTACAAAAGTGCTTAAGTTGTCTACACCAACTGCTTATTGCTCTACAAGGGCTTGACCAGTCATCAGCCTGAACATAAATGGGGAGTCAGATCATTCTCAAGGCTGGCCAGTTGTATCCTAGGCAGGATACACCTCAAACAGCCAAAGACTATTGTAGTAGTGAGAATGATGAACCCAAAGATTCCTAAACTTCCACTGTTATCCCTGATGAGCAACTGTCACAGACCATTTATCTGAGGCTGCTGCCAGACAGAGAAATGGAGAACTAGATTTTGGGGAAGAATTAAAGGCTTGCAAAGGAAAGAAGGACGTGGCATTCCATGGACAGTCATTCAGACTTGCTGAACTGTCCTAGTTTCTTGGGGGGGGGGGGGGCTACTGCTTTCTTTCTGGAGACCCCTTGCCACTGCTTTTTTAAAAGTGCATGCCAGCAACTTGCAGAGTCTGCTTATTTTGCTTTTTTTGCAATAGTGCAGCAGTACCTGCAACCCCTTGACAAAAATGGAGTGTAAAACCTAAAAAGTATGACATACTCCAGAATTTGCTTCCCTCTTGAATCACACTTAAAGTCCTTAACCATCTGAAGGCCCAAACACCACCTCAGTTTTTAAAAGAGAACTTAAACATTCAGCTTTAACACACAAAAAAAAGCTGAAAATCCACAACCAAGTAAATCTTCAAGGTTCCAATAGCAGCAGCTCTGGAAGTGGCATCAGCTGAATCATAAGCACACTTTCAGGAGTCTTGTCACTTCAGATGCAGAAGCAATAAGATTACACAAAGATATCTCATCAGAAAAAAGAAAAGCCATCATGTTCAAATTCAAAAGAAGCAAGCAAACTTCACCAATTAAGCTTGGCAATTAAGAATTCTAAAAATAAGGGAGTGTTGCATAACAGCCTTTCTCCGAAAGTCATTTAAAGACCATCCTTATCAGTGGCACAAGAGGAGAGATTAGCACTTCTCAGATGGTTACAAGCAGCAGGCTTCACAAAATTAAATCTCTGCAGGGTAGGATGTGGGATTAGAAAAAAATACTTTTACAATCTACCTGATTTCATAGGAGCAGCAGACTGGCTTTCAGACAAGTTACAGGCTATAAAACAATCATCTTCCAAAGTAGGGAAGACAGGAGGAACAGGACTGGGTTCAGGAAACTGAAGATGTAGTAAATTACACCGTCAAAAATGGTGACATAATATGTTATCACTGAAACAACTGGCTCATTCTGGACATGGTTTCAAAAAAGAAAATTATAAAATTAAGGGACTATCTGTTCAAACAATCTCTTCAGAAACAGTCACCTAAGGAAAGAAAGCAGAAGCTGTTCTCTCTAAATTATTTTCCTGTCATTATAAAGGGACTTTTCAAAAACTGAAAGCTTCCTTTTACCACTAAGACCAGAATTATAAGAGAGTCAACAACCTGAAATAAGCCCTATGCTAAGCACAATAAATCATTCCACTCAACACAGACTGAGAAGCTTTCTGCTGCTTAACGGAAATTTTCATAGAAGCAGACAGATTTTTGTCATCTTGTCAGGCATATCCCACCACAAGTGTCAAGCATCCCAGTCAGGATAGGCAAAGAGGCATTTCCTACTCCCTCCTCCTCTGCGACAGTTTTTTTTTCCTTGCCCACTAAAGGCACTGCAACAGTTGCAAAATGTTTTAACTCTCGGGCCACAGCGGCTAAAGGGACTTGCACCACAGCAATGCAAAGTAGAAGATAAGTGGTCTCAGAAACCAGAAACAGCTACAACAGTCATCCATCTCTGGCTGGTGCATATTTTAGACTGCTAAAGAGGAAAAGACAATCAGGAAGCTTCCTTTTTGTGGCTGGAAGGAGGAAGTAAAGTAAAGTTGTGTACATTTACCATAAATGTAGATGTTGGAGTGTATTCACTGTTGCAGTCATCACATTTGGGTTTATCTGCTTGCAGTAGCCCTCAGTCGGCCTGATTATCAAAGTCTTGGGTCCCAGGGGTATGAAGCATGCAGCAGATGCCACTACATCATTTTTTTCTTGCCCCAGATGTCAGGTGCCCCTCAATGGGAAGCAATTAAATACATACATATACAAGGTTATACCTCCAGCAAAAAAGCAAATGAACCAAAAAGCTTTTAAGCATAGTAAAGGAGAGTAGAGGTATAGCCAGAAGAAATCAGGGGGCTGGAGGGAGGGTAACCAGGACTGCAACAGTGAATACACTCGAACATCTACATTTATGGCAAATGTACACAACTGTACTATGTTCTATGTGTTTCACTGTTGCAGTCATCACATTTGGGGAGATTCCCAAAGCTAGGGAATGGAGGAGGAATTTAGATAGCATTAGGACCAGCTATAAGGCCCTGCAAGACTGCAGTGGCAAAGCAATCTCTGGATTTACAGAAAATTGGCAAATGGTAATGCTTGGTGAAAGTATGTACAGAACTCCAGGTAGCAGCTTCTAGAATGTCTCTGGTAGGGACACCTCTTAGAAAGGCTGTAGAGGTAGATGCAGCCCTGGTTGAATGGGGTCTAATCCCTTGTGGAATAGGTTTTCCATTGTGCTTATAGCAGAAATGGATGCAATGGCCTATCCATGTAGAAATGGTTTGTTTTGAAATAGCCTTCCCCTCTGCCCCTGCAGCAAATGCCACCAGTTGTTCAGACCTGTCCAAGTAGAATCTAAGTTATCTGTGCACATCTAAGGAGTGCAGTATCTGTTCTCCTTTGTTCTGTGGATCAGAAAAAAAGGTTGGCAAATGAATGGATTGATTAAGAGCCCCACTTGAAATCACCTTGGGCATGGAGGGATTGGTCCTGAGGGACACCCTGTCCGCATGAAAGATGATGAAAGGCCCCACTGCCATAAGGGGATACCCTTCTTGCTGAAGTGATTGCTAAAAGGAAAGCTGTTTTCCAAGAAAGGAATTTTAACTCTGCACTTGCAGCTGGCTCAAAAGGAGGAAGGGTGAGTTTTTCCAATACAAAGTTAAGGTCCCAGACTGGAGTTGGGGCTCTCCTGGGGGGTCTTACGTTTTTGGCCCCTCTGAGGAACTGCTTGAGCAGTGGGTGAGAAAAGAGGGGTGGTTCTGTATTGTAATGAGCTGAAATGGCGGAGGCGTGAATTTTGGAGGAAAAGGAGAGGCCCTTCTGAAGCATCTCAGTTAAGTATTGAAGAATCTGAGATAAGTTGGGTGCTGCTGTGGCCATCCCTTGAGTTTGGTTCCAGGTACAGAACCTTTGCCATTTTTCAGCATAAGATTTTCTAATGCTAGGCCTCCCTGCCTCATAAATGACATACAACACTTGTTTACTGAGGGATGGTAACAGAGAGATTAGGTAATTAGCCAGACAGCCAGGTTCAGGGTTTGAAGCTGGGGGTGCAGAATCTGGCTCTCCTGCTGTGACAGCAGGGTAGGGGTCAGAGGCAGATGCCATGGGGCTAGCTGTGACACACTGCACAAGAGGGGGTACCCAGTGTTGGCATGGCCAGTCTGGTGCAATCAGTATCACCCTGGGTTAATGCTGTTTGATCTTTAGTAGTACTTTGGAGAGGAGAGGCAGACAAGGAAAGGCATAAACTGATTTGATTTTTCCAGCTGAAGGACAGAGCATCCACTCTCCAAGCTTGTTTGTGGGGAGGCCTTGTGCAGAATGCGTCCAATTGGTAGTTCTGGGGGGAGGCAAACAGGTCTATATCTGGGGTCCCCAATTTGTTTATCAACATGTTGAATGTCTTTGGTTCCAGTTTCCACTCATGTGGGTCCATGAGATTTCTGCTCAATTCGGCTGCCAGTATATTTAGTTTTACTGGCAGGAATTAAGCCTCTAGATGCACTTGGTAGCTCAAGGCTGTGTTCCACAGAGCAATGGCTAGCCTGCAGAGGGGTTAAGAATGGGTACCCCCTCCCGCTTGTTTATGTACCACATAACAGTGCTGTTGTCCATCTTTACCATTAATTGTCCTGGAAGAATGGGGTCCATGAAGGATGTCAGAGCATTCTGTACAGCTAACATTTCTTTTTGATTGATATGCAGGCGCATTTGACTTGGGTTCAATTTGCCCTGAATGCACTTCCCTGCCAGGTGAGCCCCCCATGCATAGTCTGATGAGTCTGTTAGGGTTTGGGCAGCAGGAGGTAGAGTGAATGGTAGTCCCTTGTTTTGGTGGCAAGTCTCTGCCCACCAAAGGAATTCTAACCGTAGGCAAGGTATGATAGTTACCATTGCTTCTAGATCCAGAGAATGTTGACACCAGAGGCTTTTCAGATAACATTGTAGTTTCCTCATATGCAGTCTTGCATATGGAATTAGTAGAAACCACGAGGCCAAGAACCCCACGCTTGCAGTATTTGCCTTGCAGATAGCAGGGTTTTCGTGGCCACTAGTTTGAAGTAAGTTGTCAAATGAATTTGTTTCTCTGGCGTGAGGAAAGTCATCTGGGAAGTTGTGTTCAAGCTTGCGCCCAGGAATATAATTTGCTGACAGGGTATCAGATGTGATTTATTTTCATTTCTGGTATACCTCAGACAAGTTAGCACCTTTTGTACAAATGCCAGATGATTCAAAAGCATGTCCTGGCTTTCTGCCTGAATTAGACAATCGTCCAGGTATGGGTATATTTGAATATTTCTTTGCCTGCAAAAAGCAATGACTGGAGCTAGGCACTTAGTGAATACTCTGGGTGCAGCAGATAAGCCAAAGAGCAGTGCAGAGAATTGATGGTGCATGTAGCCTGCTTTGAAGCGTAGGTATCTTCTGCAAGTTTCCCTGATTGGGATGTGCAGGTAGGCTTCCTTTAAATCAGGTGTTGCCAACCAGGCATCTTTGCCTAGCATAGGCAGCAAATGGTTAAGAGAGTTAGCATCTTGAATTTTGGAATCACCAAAAAGGTGTTTAAAGACAGGACAGGATGCAATGAGTTGACTTTTCTGGGTACCAGGAAAAGTCTTGAGTAGAAACCTTGCCCCTTTTCCGGTTCGGATACAGTTTGAATAGCTTTTATGCTTAAGGGAGACCGTACTTGACTTTGGGCCTCTGCCCACTGATTTGGGGGGTAGATCTGGCCAACCGTTTGGTGTTGGTAACGTGTGGAAGTGAAACCTGTATCCTTGGGAAACAGAATTTAAAACCCATTTGTCCTGGGTAAGGCGTTCCCAGTTTTTTTTGCCTGCAGAGGAATCTTTCCCCCTAAAGGAGCAGTCAGATGAGAAGTGCTTGGAAGTTGTAAAATTAAGTCATTGAGACTGTTTACCATGGGGGGGGTCTTACTACTCCCTGATTTGGAAGTGGGAGCCCCCCACTGCTTAGTCCTGTGTGTACCCTGGGACTGAAGCTTGGGTGTTCTGCTGGCTCTGGGTTTTGACTGAGAAGGCCTGGAAGAGGCAGGAAAGGACCAATTCTTAGAGGGCCAATGCCTACTAAATCTTGGAGGCTGTACTTGTAGGAAATCTTTAACAGTTTGCATAGATTTAGCTTTTTCCTCCATCTTTTTAACAACAACTTCTGCTTTGTTACCAAAAAGGCTGTCCTGATTTAAGGGAGCATCCAGCAATTTAGCTTTAACATGATCTGGCAAGGATTGCTCCTTAAGCCAAGCATGCCTTCTAAGTACAGACCCAGTGACAGCAGCCCTACAAGAAGCCTCTAGTGAATCAAAACCACACTGCAAAGTATGTTTTCCAACCTGTTCAGCAGAATGCATTAAATCCTGCAAATCCTTATTTTCAGCACAATCAGTAATCAACATCATTTTCTGTTTAAGCAATCCAATAATATGCTGCTGATACTTCAACATATGAAACTGGCAATTTTAGGCCCTAATGGTCAAAGCTGCAGAAGTGTATACCTTCTTACCAAATCCATCCAGTGCCCTGGAGTCTCTATCAGAGGGGTTAGGATTTTTGGCAGTAGTAGTCTTAATGCCCTTAGGTCCCTGTGAAATGGTCTCAGGAACCGCAGTAGGATTTTTAAAAAGGAACTTGTGAGAGTCAGGAACCTTGCAATATCTATCAGGTTTTCTGGGAGCAGGAGGTAGTGACCAAAAGCAATCGTGGCAGCCATAGTTGAAAGCTAAAAATACTTACTTGCATTACCATGAAGTGCTTTTCGTTCAAAGCTTGTACTCTAACTTCATCAGATATTTTAAAAGCCAAACTGATTACATTTAAATAGTATTACAACTGGATCAGCTGACACTCATATTTAAAGTAACATATCTTTTTCCATTTAAAATCTTACACTTTAAAAATAAAATTCTTTCATTATTAAATAATCTTGTGTTCTACCCTACAGATTGAAAACATTCCTTAATAACATTCCATAATAACAGACATATATAAAATTGTTTTTATCGCTGTTTCTTGATTGTTTTAATACAATGGACAGTCACAAAAGACTGATTATATTCTCCCAACAGCTTGCATTTCTATATTGACTTTAAATGAATTTTTATATATATGCACATATATGCTTGCTTACATAGACAAATAAGCAATTATGAAAATGGTACTTATTTAATATGTACAGAGTACTTATTATTGTATGTCATAATAACCACATACATCATCTACGTAAGCTTTTGATTTTTAAAACAGGCATTATTCAACACATGTTCAATCCTGGTACATTATATGCATATAGCCGGATTTGCCATATTAATTCTACTCTTTCGAGTTCTAATTCTGATGGTCCCCTTCTCATTTGTTACCACCTGATCCAAAATTTGAATTCATGACTAGGGTAATCCAAAATATGCTTAGCTATTGCATTATCTTGTTTGAGTTCTCTGCATCAGGATGGAGTTCTCTGCATCAGAATCCTCATAAGTAGATAAGGGTAAATCCTGGTCATCAGAGGCAACACATTTCAGAATCCTGGTCAGAAGTATCATAAGCAAATTCAGCCCTAGGTCTCAGAGGGGGGAGGCTGGCTTCCCCTGATTAAAGTAAAACGGTCTTCAACCATTCTTATTTGTTTTTTAGGCATAGAAGCCTGACCATGCGGTCTGGGTGGTTTTCTAGGCATGGTTCAAGTTTTAGGCCTTGAAGAAGATGGCATCTGTTTAATATGCAAGTCAGTAGGCATGAATACACCCTTAAAAGCCAGTGCCTGCACAGCGGCTCCGGACCCATCCAAGGTAGAGACATCCACATTTTCCACAGTTGAAACAACTCGCGGCATATCGGACTCAGAATGCGTCTCAGTAGAGGCCTGCGAATCTGAAGTAGTGGGTATCAGGGGCTGCGAAAGAGCCTCACTGAGTACTGACGACTGGCTTACGAGAAGCATCATTGGCAGCTTTGGACTTAAGCAGCCTGTCTTTATCTTTGCGTTTTTTCAGAATGTTGGTAGTCGGATGGCTTACCGAAGACATATCTGGATAAGTGAACAGAGTACCAAAATATTTAGAAGTGTAAATATACAGACCACGAATAGTTTGTTGATTAAATAAGGCACACCACCAACAGCAAGGTACGCTGTGGTCAGGGCCTAGGCAAGTAATACAGTACGAATGAAAATCTTTATTAGGTATTTGCTTTCCACAAGAAATACAATTATTGACTTTTACTGACATCGGTTTAGAGAAAGAAAAAAATTTCCCCAATGTTTAGTTGAAGACTTTGGTTCTGAAACTTGAAAACGAAAATTTCAGGAGTCCGCCGATCGGCACTTGCGAACTGCTTCTGCTAAGGGCACCACATGGCAAGAAAGACTGATGTAATGGCGTCGGTTTCATGCTTTATACCCCTGGCTACCTGACATCACGAAAGATGAGACAGCAACCGATGCAGGACCCAAGATGGATAATCAGGCCGACTGAAGGCTACTGCACACAGATAACCCAAGTGTGATGACTACAACAGTGAAACACGAAAAAAATCCATCAAGTTGCTTCATGCTGAAGCCAAGAATGAAGCCTGAAGCCCAAGTAAAGACTTTAGAGCAACAGTCAGTAAAACTAGCATTAAAAAAGTCACCCCCCCCCCCCACAAAAAACTCTGACAAGCACCACAAACAACTTCTTATTCAGTCAGTTATGGGGGAATAGTAGAAGTTATGTACTCACCATAACGTTCCATCTGAGTAGGTGACTTCATTTATCTGCAACCTTTGGGTCTTGGATCCGATCTCGGATCCGAGCCGGGAACTTATTTCATAGCTTCGAGATCAGAGCTCCTAGCTCCTCCCCTTACCCATATAATCCCCTGCCAACCCTGACTGACCTCAGATCAAGTTTGCCCGTATACAAAAAGCCGAAGGCTAAATACATCTCGAAGGATACCATAGACGGGCATACAGGAACAAGAAAATTCTGAGGGCCAGGGGGAAGGAGGGGGGGATGGTTGCAGACAAATGAAGTCACCTACTCAGATGGAATGTTAAGGTGAGTACATAACTTCTTAATCTGAAGTAGGTACTTCATTTGTCAGCAACCTTTGGGACAGAGTCCCCAGCTACCTGAATCTTGGGTGGCCATCATGGAAGGATGTTCCGGAGCACTGCAGAGCCAATGGACACTCTCACTCTGGAGATAATGTCCAGCTTATAATGGTTGATAAAGGTATGAGATAAGGCCCAAGTGGCCACGGAACAAATATCATCCAGTGAAACTCTAGACCTAAAGGCCGCAGAGATAGATATAGAACGGGTAGAGTGCGCACGAATTCCCTGAGGTGCAGGCCTCCCAGAAGTTTCATAGGCCAAGAGAATACACTGAGATCCATCATGATAAAGTGATCTTAGAGACAGATTTACCTAGGTTAAATTTGGAAAAAGAAATGAACAACTGGTCGGATTGCCTATGACCAGCAGTCCTGTGAATGTAGAAGCGCAGTTGTCTGTGCACATCTAAGGAATGGAGTTTGTATTCTCCCTTGTTCTGATACTTGGGGAAGAAAACTGGTAGGTTAATGGACTAATTGATATTAGCCTCTGAAGCCACCTTGGGAACAAAAGAAGGATTGGTCCTGAGGTACACTCTATCCTGATGAAAGGCCAAGTACGGGGGTTTCACACACAGGGTCTGAAGCTCGGAAACTCTTTTCGCCAAAGTAATAGCAACTAGGAACGCCGTTTTCCAAGAGAGGTACTTAAGATCAACTGAGGCAGCCGGTTCAAAAGGGGGAGCTTTCAAGGCCTGTAAAACTAAAGCCAAATCCCAAGGGGGTACAATTTCCCTGACAGGAGGTCTGAGCAAGAAAGTACCCTTGAGAAAGGTCTTACACAATTTCGCTGTAATCAAGGGGCCCGATTCATGCCCCACATGGTAATAAGAAATAGCTGCTTGTTGAACCTTGACCGTAGAGCAGCTAGCCCCCTGATGGAACAGACCTGTAAGGAACTCCCAACACAGACGGTAACGGGGCTGTGAAGGGATCTAAATCATTATTCTCCACCCAGATGGAGAAGCGTTTACACTTACTACGGTAGACTTTTCTAGTGGAAGGTTTATGTGCTGCTACGAGAATGGCTTTAACTGGTGAAGAGATTCCGGAAGTCCTGACTAGGAGTGGAACTGGAGCAGCCAAGCTGTCAACTTGAGGTTGTCCAGATACGGGATCGGGAGGTCTAGGGGATGAGATATTAGATCTGGGAGGGGATCTAGAATCCAAGGAGGATTCACCAGATGAGACCACAGGTAAGGGAACCACGTTTGACGAGGCCAGAATGGGGCAATGAGGATCATCCTGCTCCCCAACCGACTGGCTTTCTGTATGAGTTTCAGCATCAGGGGCAGAGGAGGACAGGCATAAAGTAGACCGGGGGGCCAAGCATGCACCAGAGCGTCTCTCGGGGATGCCCCGACAGGGGGAATTAGAGCGAAGTAGCTGTTGCATTTCGTATTCGAGGGAGAGGTGAAGATATCGCAACAGGGTTGCCCACACACGGCAAAAATCCGCTTCGCTACCTGGGGATTGAGAGACCACTCGTAAAGGGAAAGGATGGTGCGGCTGAGTCTGTCCGCCAGTATGTTGGACCGTCCCATAATGTGCATTGCAACAAGAAAGCAGTTGGTAGAAATCGCCCATTCCCACACTCTCATGGCCTCTCGACAAAGAGGATAGGACCTGGTTCCCCCCTGTTTGTTGATGTACCAGACCACTGACATGTTGTCCGTCTGTATCGCAATAGTCCCTACCGGAAGAAGGTTCTGTAGTGATCGCAACGCCAATAGCACCGCCCTCATCTCCAGGACATTGATATGCAAGGAGGTCTCTGTGTCGTTCCACGTGCCTTGGAACATCTTGCTTGCGCAATGCCCCCCCCACCTGAGGCGAGAGGCATCCGTGGTCACCGTGGCGAGGGGAGGAGGCATGGAGAAAGGACATCCCGTATGGAGATCCGGAGATTGGAGCCACCATAAGAGAGTCTTCCTGCACACCCTCCTGATGGAAATAGGATGGTTTAGGGGGTAATGCTGAAAAGACCATTGGACTTGAAGGGTCCATTGCAGTACCCTCATGTTCAGACGAGCCAATGGCAAAAGAGTGATTGCTGCTGCCATGGAGCCTAGAGCCATCAGGACCCATCCCGCCGGTGGAGCTGTTGATTGGAGGATGGCCCTCACATGCAGCCTCAGGTTCTGAAGACGTTCCGCAGTCAGAAATGCTAGAAGGTTTCTTGTATCCAATTTGGCCCCTATAAACTCTATCACCTGGGTAGGAGCAAGAGAGGATTTGTTCATGTTGATGGTGATGCCCAGCTGGGGAGCCAGCCGGAGGAAGTAGTCCTTGGCTGAGCAAAGTAGATGCCTTGTCGGGGAAGTCAGGAGCCAGTCGTCCAGGTATGGAAAAACCTGCATTCCCTGGAGTCTCAGGTGGGCCGCTATCACTGCTAATACTTTGGTAAACACCCTGGGGGCTGTGGTGAGAACAAAGGGAAGGACCCTGAACTGGTAGTGACTGGCTCCCAGCCGGAAGCGGAGAAACCTCCTGGATCGTCTCTCCATAAGAATGTGGTAGTACGCATCCTTGAGGTCTATAGAGCACATCCAGTCATTCTCCCGCAGTAAGGGTAGAATGGATTGAAGAGTGACCATCAGGAATATTTCTTAGGTTACCGACAGGTTCAAAAGGGAGAGGTCTGGGATTGGCCTCAAGTCCCCCGTCTTTTTTGGCACCAGAAAGAACCTGGAGTAAAACCCTAATCCGAGCTGGTCTAGGGGGACGGGCTGGATGGCTCTTTTTCTAGCAGCTGCTGGATCTCTGCAGCTGCTGCCTCCCTCTGATCGGGTGGTACATCGGGGAGGCTTTTGATTCTGGGGACATGAAACATGGGAATTTAGTAACCTCTGGATATGATACGAAGCACCCAGCTATCTGATGTGATGGACTCCCAAGCTGCCAAGTGCTTCGAGAAACGCCCCCCAACTGCCTCCAGAGTGGAGCAGTCAGACAACCCCTCAGGGTTGCTGCGCGGGTCGGTCAGAGAAAGTTTCCCTGAACCCAAAAGTCTTCGGGCCCCCTCTGCCTCTAGGGCGGCGTCCTCCTTGTCCTCCTCTGCCACGGAAGGACTGGTTGTCCGGAGCAGGCTGGGAATGTTGCAATTTCCGGAACCACATCATCTTCTGTCCCTTTTGGTTCTTGAAGGACCTCTGGGGAGTGGAAAAGCGGACTCAGACGGCAGACGTCTTCCCGTCCTTTTCGCTCTGGAATAAAGTGTCGCGAATGGTCTTGCCAAATAAGGCAGAACCATCAAAAGCGGCATTCGCAAATGACGCCTTAAAGGGTTCCGCGAAGTCACAATGTTGGAGCCAGGCATGGCGCCTCATGGCTAGGCCTGCTCCGCTGGCTCTAGCGGCTCCCTCTGTAGCATGGGACAACAACCGCATAGAGGTATTAGATATCGATATTAGAGTGGTCATGCGAGTGGAGTACAATTGTTTGTCCTCCGCCGACATGGACTCCGGGGGGGAGGGGGGGGGGAGCAGCGTACTCTGATAAGGTCTCGCTGCATCCTAATAACGTGTGCCATACAGTTCAGAGACCTTACTGAGAAGGTCGCTGAACTAAAAACCCGCTTCCCCAAGCGATCCATCGAGCAGGACTCCCTGCTCGGTGGATGGACCGAGGGGCTCTCCTGAGCTAATTTCCTCTTGGTGGCTGCTGCAGTCAACATAGCATCTACGGGGGGACCCTTGCTCCAGTGGGATCTGTCCGCAGGGGGGGGGCTCAGAATTCTATCGGGGCGTTTGGGAACTGGCTCCACAGTGTCCGGCTCCTTCCACGCCCTGGTGGTAATAAGGTCCACCAGGGGGTCGGCCGGAGGGGACACCCAAGAGTTAGACTGTCCTGCTTCGAATGTCTCCAGCAACACTGACTCTGAGGAAGCCTTGGGGACAGACCCCCCCCCCAATCCTGAGCATTTCCATGATGTCTCCGAAGGAGACCTCTTCAGGGGGTGACCTTGGGGAGCCTTCCCTTTCATCCAAGTCCGTGTCTTCTGTTAAGGACTCGGGGGGGGGGGGGGGGTCCACGTGTCTCCTCTTACACTACTGCTTATGAGGCACATCCTCGGGAGGGCTGTCCGAGGAGGTCTCACCAACAACGACCTGAGACATCGAAGCAGGCTGTCCCTGAGGCCGGGTGATGGAAGCCTGACTCAGCCGAGAGGGAGTGCGGGGTGGAACCGAAGCAAGGGCCGGGGGGTCCGGATACCCTCAACGGAGCCATCTCCACTGCATCGAAGGCCGAGGGGGGAGTCGCTCTCTCTGGGATCCGAAAGTCTACTCCCACTCGGATCTGATGGAGGAATCGGAACCGGCACCGAGACCATCGGATCCAAAGGACCCGTGTGCTCCGACCTGGACGAAGCCGAAGGCATACTGAATCCCACGGATCCGAAGCTCGGCTCCGACAAGGAAGGACCCTACAGACTCTAGGGCAGAGTCGGATCCGAAGCACCCAGTACTGTCGGCGCCGACCCACCCCTGGCTCCAACGCTGCCCGGCTCCGTGCGCTCCGAACCTGAAAAGCGGGTCGGAGAAGGAGCTATCGGGGCAAAAAAAAGGTGTTGAACTCCCCCCCGAAGGGGGGGGGGGGCATGAGCACTCCCATCTGCAGCTGGGCCTGGATGAACCTTCGCATCTGGTCCAAGTCCGCATCCGAAAGGCTGTAGGTAGATCTCGACGAGGCCACTGAGGCGGGCCGGGAGTGCCGCCTCGATGACCTAGATGGAGATCGGGTCTCCTCCTCCTTGGGTCCCGAAGAGAAGCACGGGGATTGGAGCAGAGGAGGAGGGGACCTGGAAGCCGTGGAGGGAGAAGCCCGCTTAGCTGGGGGGGCTGAAGCGGAGGCCTCGGCCCGCCGCTTGTGGTGCTTCTCCCTCCTTTCCCCTCTCCTGGCCTCCCTCTCCTCTGGCGCTTTAGTGGGAGTTTGAGTCCTGGCCGGGGGGAGGGGGGCAGGAGTGGCCGCCACCGAGGACTGGGGTGGTGCCACGGGAGTACCGTAGGCCGAAGACGGATCTGGGGGCAAAAGTCCCCCCCAGGATCAGCTTCGACCTACGGTCTTTCAGTGCCCTGGGGTTGAACGCCGCACAGATCGAACACCCAGAGGAGAGATGTTCAACCCCAAGGCACCGAACACACTCAGTGTGGCCATCCGCCGGTGAAAGCTTATGGCCACACTCGGTGCACTTGGAAAAAATAGGCTTTGGGGCCTCCGACATAGTTTTTTTAAATAAAAGTTTAAAACTACCTCACACAGACCAGGCCCCAACACACAACAGCCCACACACACACTACGCACCAGCGAAGGAAAGGGAGGAATTACACTAAAAATAAAAGTATACTGACAAAAAAGGGATCCTAACCACACGCAAACACTTAAATTATGAAAAATATATGAAATATATATAATTTTACAACAAAAAAGTAACCACTTATAACACGCCAGGAGCTCAGCAATCTAGAAGCTTACTCTAAGAGCGGCAAACTAGATCTGAGGTCAGTCAGGGTTGGCAGGGGATTATGGGTAAGAGGAGGAGCTAGGAGATCGGATCTCTAAGCTATGAAATAAGTTGCCGGCTCGGATCCGAGATCAGATCCAAGACCCAAAAGTTGCTGACAAATGAAGTACCTACTTCAGATCTAAAGTTTTAAGCAGAAAAATAAATTTTTTTCCCACAAAAATAAGAGGTTCATAGGTGTGCACTAGGCTAATGGCCTGGGAGCCTTTACAAGCCTAGCCCACAGAGGTGTCCTGGCATCATGCCACCTGACGTTAGTTCCCATTGCTTCTATCAAGTACAGCCACTGAAATGATCCCCGGGGTGAACTTTCTATTTCCCATCCACTCATCAAGATAACTCTTGAAGAGGGCCAGTGAGGTGCTCTGCTTAACATGTATGAGAAGTCTATTCCAGAGCATGGGCAGTCTCTGGGTTATGAACCTGCCCCTCAAACATGTTTTGTTGATTGTGGTAATGAGTTTGAGGTCTCTGGAGCATGTTGTATGGAGGGACTGGGATTTCTTTAGATGTAACATTTTTAACAGACGTGGGTCAGACATGGCTTTGTAAGTCAAGCAGAGATTGCCTCTTAGTAGATGATATGAGACAGAAAGTACAGTTTTGTACCTACCATAAATGTAGATGTTCGAGTGCTAATACAGCTGCAGTCATAACAGATGGGTTTTCCTGCCGTCAGGCGGGTCCTCGGTCGGCCGAATTCCAAAGTCTAGGTCCGACGTCGGATGTCGTCGCTTCTTCCCTGACGTCAGTGCGACAGGGGTATAAAGGAACCAGCCGACGCCATTTTCTTCAGTTTTTCTTGCCCCAGATGTCAGGTGCCTCCAGAAGGGAGGCAAAACATAAATTTATGTAATAATGCAATGCAATATAATCAAAAAACAGTAGTTGCAAGCAAATACACCATAAAATAATACCCCAAAGAGGTTGTATGAGGAGGTGTTAGCCATTAGACCTGTCCCAAGAGGGGAAGGAGGGAGGGAAACCTGGAGTGCAGCTGTATTGGCACTCGAACATCTACATTTATGGTAGGTACAAAACTGTACTATGTTCATCGTGCATACAGCTGCAGTCATAACAGATGGGTAGAATCCCAAAGCTAAAAAAGGGGTGGTAGGCACTAAGTGGAACTTGGAGGAGCCAGGATGCCCTGCAAGACTGCAGTGGCAAAGCCCGCTCTAGATTTTGAGTATAATGGTAGGTGATAGTGCTTGGAGAAAGTATGTACAGAACTCCAAGTGGCTGCTTCCAAAATATCTTTGGTAGGAACCCCCCTGAGGAAAGCTGCAGAGGTAGCTGTGGCCCTTGTGGAGTGAGATCTGATGCCTGTAGGTACAGTTTTACCATGAAAAAGAGTAACAAAAGCGTATGCAGTGGGCTATCCATTTTGAGATGGTCTGTTTGGAAATAGGCTTCCCTTGAGCACCTGTAGCATAGGACACAAAGAGTTGCTCTGATTTTCTGAAAGGCTTTGTTCTGTCCAAATAATAACGGAGCTGTCTGTGAACGTCCAAGGAATGTAGTAGTCTCTCCCCTTTGTTTTGTGGATTAGGGTAAAAGGTAGGTAAGTGGATAGCCTGATTCAAGGCTACCCTGGATACTACCTTTGGCATAAAGGAAGAATTGGTTCGTAAGGAAACTCTGTCCTGATGGAAAAAGATGAAAGGCTGCACAGCCATGAGGGCTTGTAGTTCTGAAACCCTGCGTGCTGAGGTGATAGCCAGAAACAAATATTGCAGTTCTGTTGAAACAGCTGGCTCAAAAGGAGGCAGGGTCAGTTTTTCTAGAATGAAATTGAGGTCCCAAGCAGGTACTGGTTGCTTCCTTGGGAGTTTTATATTCTTAGCCCCTCTGAGGAACTGTCTTAAAAGAGGGTGAGAGAATAAAGGCGGATCAGTGTTGTATTCTGCAGAAATGGCCGCGGCATGGATTTTGATGGAGGAGAATGAAAGTCCACTGCTTAGCATCTCAGCTAGGTACTGTAAAATTTAAGGTAAATTCAGTATTCCAGGATTCTGACCCTTTTTGTGATTCCAGGCACAAAACAGTTTCCATTTTGCGGAGTAGGCTTTTCTAGTAGAAGGCCTTCAGGCCTCCAAAATGACATCCTGCACCTCCTTGGAGAGTAGGGTCTGTTGTGAATTTAAGGAATCCTCCATGCGGCTAGATTGAGTGATTTCAGCTGACTGTGAAGAGTTTTGAAGTTGTACTGAGTCAGTAGAAGAGGCATTAGAGGCAGGATCCATGGTGGGGAATGCGTTGGGCTCCTCAGGAGTGGGTACCAGTGTTGTCTTGGCCAGTCTGGAGCAATGAGAATCATCTTTGGTCTATCTGCTCTGGCTTTTAATAGAACTTTGGGCAGCAGAGGAAGAGGTGGAAAGGCATAAACTGTCATTGTTGTCCAACTGTTGTCCACTTTCCAGGCCTGTGGATGAAAGGTCCTTGAGCAGAATTTTGTCAATTGGTAATTTCTGTGGGAGGCAAAGAGATCTATGTCTGGCCTTCCCCATGCTTGAATTATCTTTGTAAAAACTTGAGGATGCAACTTCCATTCGTGTGGATCTGTCATATTTCTGCTCAGGTTGTCTGCCAGCGTGTTTTCCTTGCCTGGCAGGAACTGTGCTTGAAGTTGGATTTGTAATTCCAAAGCCATGTTCCAAAGAGACATGGCTATCCTGCATAGGGGATATGAATGGGTTCCTCCCTGTTTGTTTATGTACCACATCACTGTGGTGTTGTCTGTCCTTATCAATAGCTGGCCTGGATGCAGTAGGTCTTTGAAAGCCATAATAGCATTTATTAATGCTAGCATTTCCTTTTGATTGATGTGTAGGTGCTTTTCTTTTTGTGACCATTTGCCCTGAATGAACCGATCTGTCATGTGCGCCCTCCAGGCGTAGTCCGAGGCATCTGTTGTGATGACTTGATTTGCTTGAGGCTTGCAGAATGGGAGACCTATGTTTCTTTGGCATGCTTGAGCCCACCACAGAAATTCCTTTTGAAGACATGGAATCAGTGGTATAATTGTTTCCAAACTGTGGCTGTGTTGAGACCATAAGTTTTTTAGGTACCATTGAAGTTTCCTCATATGCAGCTTTGCACATAGGATTAAGCAGGATGCAAGATGCCATGAATCTCAGAGCCTGCAGGATTTTCCTTGCAGTCAGCCTGGTGAAGGTTGCCAGTTTTCTGAAGTATTGAGTTAGTTGTCCTAGTTTCTCTGGCGTGAGGTAGGCCATCTGGGTGTTTGTATTCAAGCTGGCACCCAGGAAAATTATTGTTTGAGAGGATATTAGTCTCGACTTCTTTTTGTTGACCGTGTATCCCAGAGAATTCAACAACATTATTACAAACGCCAGGTGTTTCAAAAGTATGTGTTTGCTGTCCGCTTGGATCAGGCAGTCGTCCAAATATGGGTATATTTGCATCCCTTGAAGTCTGCAGAAGGCAATTACTGATGCCAGGCATTTCGTGAACACTCTGGGCGCAGTAGATAAGCCAAAGGGCAATGCAGAGAATTGATAATGGGTTGAACCTGCAAGAAATCTGAGGTATCTTCTGCAATCTTGCCTGATTGGGACATGCAGGTATGCCTCCTTGAGGTCCAATGTTACCAGCCAAGACTCCTTGCCCAGCATGGGAAGAAGCTGCTGTAATGTGAGCATCTTGAATTTTGGTACGAGTAAATATGCGTTTAGGATGGATAGGTCCAAAATAGGTCTCCAATCTTTGCCCTTCCTTGGTACCAGGAATAGTCTGGAATAAAAACCTTGACCCTGTTCTTGTGCAGGTACCTCTTGAATAGCTTTCATGTCCATGAGATCTGAAATTTGTTTTTGTGCCTCTGCCCTTTGATTGTGTGGCAGGTTTGGCATGCCTCTCATTTTTGGAAGGGTGTGAAAGTGGAATCTGTAGCCTCTGTCTATAATGTCCAGGATCCATTTGTCTTTTGTGACAATATGCCAATTTTTCGAAAATAATGCCAGTTTTCCGCCTAAAGGTGCTGCCATTTGAGCCTTGATTGGCATGCAAAGGGGGAAGTCATTGGGTCTGTTTTCTGAATGGCTGTGAACTATCCTCACCACCTCTTGGTGTAGGTGCTTGCCATTGTCTGCCTCTAAATGATCCTTGAGATTGCCCTCTACCCCTCGGGCACCTGTATCTACCTCTTTGAGGTCTGTCCGTGGCTGGAAAGGACCAATTTTTTGAAGGCCAATTTCTACTGAAATGTGGAGGTTGTACCTGTAGGAAATCTTTCACTGTTTGCATTGATTTTGCCTTTTCCTCCATTTTCTTTAATACCTCCTCAGCCTTAACACCAAACAATCCATCTTTTTGAAGAGGTGCATCTAGTAATTTTGCTTTGACATGATCTGGTAAGGTTTGCTCTTTGAGCCAAGCATGTCTACGTATGACTGATCCTGTAACAGCAGCTCTACATGAGGCCTCTTAAGCATCAAAACGACATTGCAAGGTATGTTTACCCACTTGCTCTGCACTATGCAATAAATCCAGCAACTCCTTCAAGTCTGGTTGTTCAGGTTGTGACATTTTGCTTTTCAACTGAGATAACAAAAACTGTGGATACTTTAACATATGGAACTGACAGTTTAATGCCCTCATGGTTAAGGTGGCCGAGGTGTATACCTTTTTCCCCCACCTTTCTAAAGCTCTGGAATCTCTCTCTGAAGGCAATGGATTTTTGGCAGTGGAGGCCTTAATTCCCTTGGGACCCTGTGAAATAGTTTCTGGGTAAGCCGCATGGCTTTTGTACAGGAATTGGTGTGAATCAGGAACCCGGTAATACCTGTCAGGCTTGACTGGAGCTGGAGGTAAAGAATCTGGGTTAAGGCTGGCCTCTAAATACACATCATCTAGTATGTCTAAGACGGGAGGTATAGCCAGAGGCCTGTGCTGAGGGAGCAAGAGGAAATCTGAGCCTTTTCTTGGAGTCTGAATACTCTTGGCCTTCCCAGTGGAAGTGTTCCCTCAAGGTATGCAAGGTTTCCCCAAAAGAGTAATCCTCAGGGGGGGAGACAGAGGGAATGGACTCCTCTGCATCAGAATCTTCAAAAGGGGAGTATGAATGTTCCTGATCCTCAGAATGTTCTGAAGTAATGGAGGCCTGGTCCGAGGAAGGGTATTCTTCCTCCACTCTGGGCCTTTTGTCCGAGGGGGGTTGAGAACCCCTGATAAGAGTAATCAAATCCTCAGCCATTTTGAGCATCTGCTTTTTAGGCATGGGGCCTTGAGAGGGGCCCTGTGGAGCTTGTCTTTTAGTATGCATGGCTGCTTTAGATTTAGTGAAAGCCTTAATGGAAAAAGAAGGCGGTGGCCTGAAGACACCTTGAGAGGTGGCAGGCCTGTCTAAACTCTGAGTTTCCCCGCCAAGAGTGGCTTCGGTATCTGTAGTCGGGGTGTGGGCCGAAGAGCCTGCGACCTCGGGCAGAGAAGACACCACTAATGAAGTGTCATCGGTAGTCAGGGGCTGCGTAGGCGCCTCGCTGAGAACCAGAGCACCTGTAGTCGGCTTTAGCGTGGTGTCGGTAGAAGTCACGGACCTCGTATGTCGGTCCTTATCTTTGCGTCTTTTACTCAAAACTGGAGTCGGAATATCCAACGACATAATGTAATTAAACTTTTTGCCAAAATAGTGTTGGGCGAACTCCGCCCAACGCTTAATAGTGCGTCTGTTGAATGTAGCACAAAAACGACAGGCCGAGACGTCGTGGTCTGGGCCTAAGCAAGGAATGCAGAGGGAATGGAAATCCTTATGCGGTATTTGCTTCCCACATGAAATGCAATTATTAACTTTGTCTGACATCGGTCTGAGGCAAGAAAAGTTTCCCCAATGGGGTACTTAGCTTTTACTTAGCTTTCAAGAAGTCTTTGGCTGCAAAATATTCATACTCTCAGGAGCTGGCCGACCGGCACTTGCGAACTGCTTCTGCTTCGGGCACTGCGCGGCAAGAAAGACTGAAGAAAATGGCGTCGGCTGGTTCCTTTATACCCCTGTCGCACTGACGTCAGGGAAGAAGCGACGACATCCGACGCCGGACCTAGACTTTGGAATTCGGCCGACCGAGGACCCGCCTGACAGCAGGAAAACCCATCTGTTATGACTGCAGCTGTATGCACGATGAACATCTGCTGGAGTTTGAGTCTGCCCATGTAGGAAGTGTTTAAGGCCTAGGATCCTCTTTGTGAAGTACCTCTGTGACCTTTCCAGCTGTTGCATGCATCTAGTAAGGTACATGCCAAATGGGGCATTATACTCTGATTGGCCTAATGAGGAAAGAGTAGAGAGAGATGATGACCTCTTTCTTCCTGGATGCAAAACCTTGGTAATGAGATGTACCATATAGGACTTTCTGACCACAGTGGCAATGTGGTGGTCGAAGGAGAGGTTGCCGTCAACCTGTGTCCCTAGATCTCTCAGAACGCCTTCAGTGTTTAGTGGGCTCCCATCGATGTGGTAATTAGTGGGAACAGAGTTTTTCCCAAAGGGGATGACGAAACGTTTTGGCATTAAGCTTAAGGCCATGGTTTTAACAGTTAATGGTCTCAGTGAGGCCTTTCTGTAGGATGTCAACATCACTTGGGGAGTTAATAATAGTCCAAGCTTGCAGTGGTCTGCGAATCTGGTCAGCCAGAGTCCCTCCATATTGGCATGGACTTCTGAAAAGTAGATGCCAAACAGGAGATGACCCAGGACTGATAACTGTGGGACTCCACTCACGACTGGTCGGCAGTCTGACTTGAGTCCACTACTTCCACAGTGATGGATAATATTTGTGAGCCAATTTGCAACTTACCTAGTGATACAGGGGTTGATGCCTAGTTTGGTGAGTTAATCAATAATTCCTGGGTGGGGAATGGTATCAAAGGCCTTGCCCAAACTGAAGTAGGCTGTATAAACTGCCTTGCCCTCATCCACAGCTCTGGTGACGGACTCAAAGAAGTCAACCAGGTTGAGCAGGCATGATCTACCTTTCACAAAACCAAATTGCATGTGATCTAGAGTTTAGAGATTCCCTATATCCTTCTTAATTAGGTCCATGATGATGCGCTCCACAGCCTTGCATATCAGACTGGCCAGGCTAATGGGGAGATAATTCCCAGGGTCTGTAGTCACTCCCCCTTTATGGACAGGGATGACTCCAGCAGCGTACCACTTGGTATGGACAAAGCCTGAAGTGAGGCTGTGACTGAATGGGGCACACAGATGTGGTGCCAGATCACTTTGTAGTTCATGTAGAACACATCCAGGGATATTGTCGGGTCCTGTGGAAGCTGTATTCTTGACCTTGGACAATGCAGCTTTAACCTGTGCTGCAGTAATGCTGGGTGCCTAGCAATCTTTTGACATTATGATTGGCCCTTTAGGGGGGAGACAGGGTGAAAATTGGCACTGAATCTGTCGGCCAACTTCACTGTCAAGTGACTGAAAGTCAAGACAATCCACTAAAACATTTTTTCCCTACAGCTTAATTAGCTTTACAAACAATTTTCTGATTAAAACATTAATGTGGAAGTTGACCCCCACCCCAAAGCGAATGTAGCTGACCAACAACAGAGAAGCACAAGCCAACCACAGACTCTCAAAAGCAGTAAAGAAGAGAGCTCTTCAGTGGCAGGAGAGCTCCGAGGGGTTTGAAGCCAAATCCATTGACTTTTTTCAGCTCTAATCGAGCTGCTAAAGGTTTGGGCACCTGGAATGTGTGCCTAAGCTCTAGAAGCTGCAAGGCTGTTATATCATATGCAGGCTATAACCCTATAAGCTAAGACTACGGCAGCAGTGATCAAATGATAATCTCCCACTATGCCACCACCAGTCCAAGATGTTACTCCACAATAAAAAAAATTTAATACAGAAAACCAATAATTTCAACCACAGAAAACTAGTCTCATCATTTTACATTTTAGGACTCAACTACTTAACTATCTCAGCTGGGAAATGCCCATTATGCAAGAATGCAAAGCTCATCTACAAAAACTTCTACATCCAAGAGACATTACAATTTGAGGGATGCTACAGCACTAGGACAAAATGTGTGATGTAAGCTTCTTCCCCTCATTCAGCCCTTTCTCAATGTAAGGATGCACAACGTTTCATTCACAGGCAAGGAAGGGCCATCTACCAAATAACCACACACAAGCAACTAATTTCTACCAAAAATGCATGCCGTAGAGTGCACACCTACTCAATGGATTAATTTTTCCCCACATCCACAAATTAGCACATTATCACGGTTTATTCCAAACCATCAAACCTGGTTCTGAACTTGGTCACAAGCAAATGTGAACATATTAAGTCATCAGCAATAAAGATAATGCATGCACTACACGTTTACAGACCTTGGTCTGATTGGCCGAGGAAGAAGGCGTAGACTGTGCTTTTGTTGTTTCTGTCTCTGGTTTTTTTTCTTCTGTTGCCATGGCTCTGCAGAAAGAAAATCCAGTTAAAATCTGAACTGTATAACACACGATGGAGCTCTTGAAACAAAGCTAAAGAAAAGATTCCTTGCTGATAAAAGGATTATTCAAACTAACAGCCATTTTACAAAAAAATAGTTAAGTTTAAAAAAAAAAAAAAAAAAAAAAAAAAAAATACTTCCCATAACTTGGAACCTGTGCTATCCAGTATCATTATTCATAACTGATGGGTCTTTGATATGACCTAGGATCTGAGCCAGCAACTAATGGAGAGAGCCAGAGATAAAGCTCCTCCCCTTCCCATAATCCCCTGCTGACCTCTAGCCCTCAGACTAAGCTTACTGAACAAATAGGAGCACAGAAAATTCTGCATAGGAAAAACAAACTATCCCAAACTGGAACCATCTCAGCTCTACCAGAACCCCAGAAGGCAGGGGAAGGAAGGAGGGAACGCGATGAATAATGACACTGGATAGCACAGACTCCCAGCTATGGTAAGTTCATCGGATGCTGTGTGCGTCATTATTAATCGCGCATGGTCAGAATCCCCAGCTACTATGAACCCTGGGTGGCCTCAAGGAAGGATATGTCAGGGCACAGAGGAACTAAAGGAAGCCCTATTCCTAGACACCAAGTCCAACTTATAGTGCGAAACAAAAGTTTGGGGATTTGACCACATAGTAGCAGCACAAATCTCAGCCAAGAAAAGTTTAGCTAAGAGGGCTGACAACATAGCCACAGACCTAGTAGAGTAGGAGTGGGCTTTAATTGGTTTGTATAACTCCATATACTTGCTATCAAAAATGAAGGAAATTCAACTAGCAATCCATCTGGAAATAATCACTTTAGTAACAGTCAGACCTTTTCTGTTTTGAGAAAAGGCCACCAAGACCTGGACCAACTTCCGAAATTCCTCAGTCCTTTTCAGATAAAGTAATTGCCTGTGAACATCTAAACAATGCAACATGCATTCTCCTTACAGTAATTAGGGAAGAAAACCGGGAGTTGTACTGCTTCATTGAGGTTAACTTCCAAGCTCAAAGTATTTCTCCTAAGGGACACCCTATCCTTGTGGATGACCATAAATGGAGGTTTAAGGCTTAGAGCCTGCAGCTCCGAGACTCTCTTGGCAGAAGTAATGGCCACTAAAAATGTCATTTTCCAAGACAGGAACTTATCACAAGAAGCAGCTGGTTCGAAGGGCTTTTGTGTCTGACTGCAGCACCAAGATCAAACCCCATGGCGGGGAAGTATCTTTAATAGGCGGTCTAAGGAAAAAAAACTCCTTTAAGAACGGCTTTGCACAGTTTAGAAAAGAAAGTAGGCGCCTCATTCATGTGCAAGTTAGAAATGGTCACTAACAAACCTGACTGTAGAAAAACTTAACCCATCCTGAAAAAGGACAAAACGTTAAGTTATCAGGAATCAGGGCCAAAAAGGGAAACAAATTACTCTGTCTAGCCCAAATAGAAAACAGTTTCCATTTACTGGAATACACCTTCTTAGTAGAATGTTTTTGAGAGGCCAAAATAATGTTCCTCACAGGGGAAGGAAGCCTGGATTGTGAAAGGATTACTGGAACGACAAAAAACATGCAGTTAAATGAGGAGTCTGGAGACTGGTAAGTGGAAGACTCCAGGGATGGGAAACAAGATCCAAAATGGAATCCAATATCCAGGGTGGATACTACAGATGAGACAGTGATAGGCAGAACCACGCCTGCCGAGTCCAGAAGGGGGAATGAGGATATGAAGGGTCTTCAGGCAGCGAGCTTTCTGTAAGATCATGGGAATCGGTGGAGTAGGAGGATAAGCATAGAGGAGTCCCAGCAGGCAATCGTGAATCAGAACATTCCTGGGTGACTCCCCCGCTGGAGGGATCAGGGCAAAAAAATTGCTGCATTTGCGGTTGACTGGGGAGGCAAGGAGATCACAGCATGGTTGACCCCTAAGGTCAGATATCTGACTTGCCACTGACGAATTCAGGGATCACTTGTGGGGACTTAAGACAGACCTGCTGAGTTGGTTGGCCAGCACATTGGAACAGACAGAAATGTGAGTTGCAAGAAGGAAGCACCAGAAAGACATCACCCATTTCCATACCCTCGTGGCATCTCTGCACAGGGGAAAAGATCGGGTTCCTCTTTGCTTGTTGATGCACCAGACCACCACCATGTTGTCCGTTTCAACTGCTATGGTCCCTAGAGGGAGACTCTCCTAAAAGGCTAGCAAACCTAGGTCGTCTGCCCTCATCTCTAGGATGTTTATGTGCAATTTGGTCTCTATGGGGACCAAGAGCCGTGAACCATCCTGCCCTGAAAATGCCCCCCCCCCACCCCAAAAGGGAGGAGTCTGTGGTCACCTGTGGCCATGGGTCGGGGAAGACAAAAGGGTCTACCTAAAATTAGATCCAGAGTCTGAAGCCACCATGCAAGATGATTAATGCACACCTGAGAAATCTTGATGTTCATTAACATGGGGTGAATCTGAGCCAGGGTCCACTGCAGAACTTGCATATTATACCTGGTGAGAGAAACTAATTGGATAGTAGCCACCATCGAACTTAGGGATTGTAGATGCAGATGGATGCTCTAGAATCAGCGAGCTAGAGACATGATCCTGAATAAGGTGAACTCTGAGTAAGGGTAGTGCTGCAGTCTGCAATATAGTGTTCAACTGAACCACGATAAACTTCAAATTTTGGCATGAAGAAAGGCTGGACTTGGGCAAGCTGACTGTGATTCCCAGATGGTGAAAGACTGAGGGCTTAAGAGGTGGCCATTGATAGTAGATGCTTTGTGGGGGCTGTGTGGAGCCAATCGTCCAGGTACGTACAGACCTGGAATCTGTGTAGCCAGAGATGAGCTGCCACCACTCCAATACATTTTCTAAAACACCTGGGGGTCTATGGTGAGTCCAAAGGCCAGGGCTCTGAACTTGTAATGACTGGCCCCTAATTGAAAATGCAGGTGTCTCCTGGAGTGCCTGCAGATTTTGATAGGATAGTATGCATCCTTGAGATCCACTGAATGCATCCAACTGTCCTTGCACAGAGACAGAATGGAGTGAACAGTGACCATCCAGAACTTGGACTTCTTGACTGACAGGTTCAGTGTATGTTGCCTGTTGCTTCTGACTGGGTGGCACATTTACAGCCAACTGGCTTATGGGAGTGGAGTAGGAGAAGGGAATGATGTATCCTCTGTATAAGATGCCCTGCACCCATTTGTCACTTAATTTTGCAGTGTTTCGTGATGCAGGGACAACCGCCTAATGACTGCCTCCAGAGGCGAGCAATCTGGCACTCCTTCAGAAGCACTGGAAGGGTCTACCAAAAAAAGATTCTCTGGAGCCCTGATTCTGCAGTTCGCCCCTGTTGCGAGGGCGATGTCTTCCATTATTTTTCCTGCTCTGCCTCTAGGGGAACTTTACCCAGTGTGTCCTAGAAAGACCTTGGAGACTTTCTGAACCACATTTTCCCACCACCTCTCTGACCTTTAAGGAAAGGGCTAGTAGGTGTAAAAAACTGCCCCATGGCAAATAATGTCTTGCCTTCCTTTTCACACCTGCCGAGAGTCTCTAACCTTAGGCCCGAAAAGAGAAGAGTCATCCAAAGTGGTATTAATGAAGAAAGACCTGAAGGGCTCCGCGAAATTGCTAAGGCGCATCCAAGACTGCCTTGTGATTGAGATGCTTAAACTTGCCGCCCCACCCGTTCTATCTGCTGCATACGATATGAGCCTCATTGACAAGCTGACAACTGAATTTAGGGTGGCGAGCTAAGCAATGACTATCTGCCATCATGTCAGCTACAGCTCCTTGGAGGGAGTATGACAGTTCCATTAATGGGGCCCCTCTGCAATCTTGTGAAGTGTGTAAGATAGTTCTGTGACTAAGACGAAGGTCGCTGACCAAAGGACTCACTTCCCATACCTATCCATGGTTCAGGAATCCTTACTTGAAGGATGGGTAGAGGAACTGGTCTCTGATAGCATCTTTTTAGTGGCCACCACCATGACCATGGCATCAACTGCTACACTTTTTGTCAGAAAGGTCCTATCTTCAGGTGCCGTAATGTATTTGGCCATCTAGCAATAAAGTCTATGGAGTCTGGGGTCTCCCAAGCCTTCTGAGAGATTACGTCAATAGGTTCATCGGAATGAGGGGTCACCCAAGAGGTTGAAGGCCAAGACCCAAAGGCCTTCAGGTAAATCAACTCTCTGGCTTATGGAAGGGGTGGACTGCCAGTCACCTCTGATTTAAAATTTCCAGGATGTCTCCAAAGGAGTCATCTTCAGAATGTGACCGTGGGGACCCTTCTGCTTCACTGATGTTGTGTCAGATGCGGTAGACTACTCCAGGGAGTCAAGATGTTTCCTCTTGCATGTCCTCTTCCAATGCAACTCCTCAGTGGGATATTCTGGGAAGGTTTCAGCATGTCCTCTTCAAATGGAACTTCTCAGTGGGATATTCTGTGAAGGTTTCAGAAGTGGGGAGAGTGCCTTGCTATACATCTTGAGGCCTGGAGTCTCTGCGGTCCTGTGGAGAGGGTATGAGAGAAGGCAAAGACACTTGCACAGAACTGAGAGGAAGATCAGAGGGACACTGACTGCAAAATTGTCAGAACCCTCCTCATAACTTCAAAGACAGTACTGCCCCTGTTCCAAAGAGCTCCCAGACTTCGACAAAAGGGTGGTTGGGGCCAATGGAGCCTCCGGAGCAGAAGACAGAAGCTCCAAAGCAGAGTCATGAACTGAACTCAACTGCACCGAAGTCCCAAGAAGTAGGGTTGGATCCAGAGAGATCCAAGTCAGTTCAACAGACCCGACCAGAGTGAGTCGGCTCCCAGAGGTCTCCTGCTCGGAAGAAACAGTCAGGGCAGATACTAGATCAAAGGAGTGTATGAGTCCCGAACCAGATACGGGCACAAGCTGGGATATCGGAATCTTCCATCTGCAATACCAAGGGGATGAATCAGAGAAGCAGCAGGCGCGTGTGGGGGGGGGGGGGGCCTGATCAGATTCCTTTGGGTTTGGATCCAATAACAATTTGGCCAAGGCCAGTGTCTTCAGCAACCTTTGCATCATCCTATCCATATCTTCATCGGATAGACTCCTGGTGGATCCGGTAGAAAAGGGTAGATCTTGAACTAGTTAAGAAAGGTGATGATGCAGAGAGTGGACTGGTTTCAAAGGTGGTGATTGGCTCCAATACATAAATTCAGAAAGCAAGGTCTGCTTCGGAGATGAAGGTTCCAGTTGCTCAGAAGAAGCTTTGGCTCCCATTTCAGCTGTCTACTCCAAGGTTTCCTTTGGAGCAGACAGTCTGGGTACTTTTTGTTTCAGCTCCGAAGATCATCTCGGCTCCTAAGAGACAAGTTTTTGAGACTTTTCCAATTTTTGATTTTGAAGAGGACTCTAGGGATACAGCCTCAAAACAGGGAGTTTTTATAAACCCTTTTAGGAGTTTATTCTTGCACATCAGCGCTCTGTGGTTAAATCCATGGCAGATGGAACACGACTCTTGCAGGTGAAAAGCCCCCAAGCAATGCACACAATGTATGAATCGCTAAAAGGCATTTTTTCCAAATTTTTCACACTTTTTAAAGCTCAGAGGCTTCCCTTCCTGCTTTTGTGACATCCTATAAAAGCCAAGGAGGAAAGAGGAGGCGCACGCACAAACACTTGCAGACGGTCCTTCAAATTAAATGGACAGAAATTTTTTGAGAGAAGGAAGTTGTCTTTTTTTTTTTTTTTTTTTTTTTTTTTTAATAGTCGTACTCTAAAATGGATAAAGAAAGTGGGGAGGACTGACACAAAGGGGGAAACAACCTCTAACTCAAATGAATGCTAGCTAAAGACCCAAAGGGGGTAAAAGAAACCAACACTAACAGTCACTATGTTATTAATGCAGAGTAATGACATATTGATATACTTTAACAAAAAATCTAAACCATCAAGGATTAATATGAATGTCACTATAAAAAAAAAAAAAAAAAAAAAGAGAGAAAAACACATAGCCCAGAGCTTGCTAGAGAGCCTCCTTTGCTGTGTGGCAAACATGATATGAGGAAGCTAAGGGGTTGCATTATGGGTAAAGAAGATGTCCACGAGCTTTGCTGATGACCTCGAGCTATTGAAATGGCCGAGAATGATCCAACTCATTATAGGTTCATAGGTAGGTACTAGGCTATCTGCCCAAGGGCCTACGTATGCCTAGCCATCAAGGTTCCATGGCTTATGCCACCCAAGAAAGTTATTTTCCTGTGCCACTGTCAAGTAGAGACACAGAAGTGTTTCCCAGGGTGTATTTCCTATTTACCATCCACTCAAGATTTTTCTTGAAGAGTGCTAATGAATAACTTTGCTTGACATAGATGGGTAGCTTGCTCCAGAGTGTAAGTATGAGTATTAGTGAGAATAAAGGTGAGGGACAATACATCACTAATTTCTGCAACACCAATGTTTTCTAAGTTGTGTGGTAATTTTTTAAATTTTTTTTCCTAAATGTTTGAAAATCAAGCAGTTTTACCCGATCTTCTGAGTTCTGTTTAGAAGTACATTAAGTACGTGTAAGAACGTACCATAACAATAGATGTCCCACTGATCACTGTTGCAGTACACCCTGAAATACACATAGTCACCACCAACATCCACCTGGGGTACCAAAGTTTTACCCTCTCAAGGTCGTACGTTCGACATGACCTCAGCTCATAAGCATATGGGTATATACATGGACAGAACAGTGCGGATCCTCAAACAGTCTCCAAACCAGTGGCGATTGTGATTACAGACAGATGGAGACTGGTCAGCTACAAGGGGCAAAGCTCAAGTAAGTGGAAAAAAAAAAAAAAAAACCTACTCCCATTTTCATAGAGCTGAGAATAAAGCCGACAGGGAGAAGAAAAGTTGATGTAAGCCAGAGAAGATGGGATGGAGGAAAGGATGAAATACTTCAGTGATTAGTGAACATCTCCAGTTATGGTAAAATATCTTTAACAGCTGTACTATGTCCTGACTGAAATCCATGTTGTAGTATTCCTGACATATGGGTGATTCCAAGAGCTGAAGGAGGTAGACAGAAGGGTAAGTGGCCGAGTCCAGAAAGGACTGATCTAGCAAACGCAGCTCTGGTCCTTGAGCAGGCATCAATCATGGTGCGTTTGGTTTAAGTGTGCACAGAGAACCAGGTAGCAGCTTCCAAGATTGACCTGTCATGTACTCCCATGTAACAAAGTACCTGAGGAAGCGGACTGCCCTAGTGGAATGAGCTTGAGGCAAAAAGACAAGGACTTACCATAGTGCAAGCAGCAAAAACAGATAGCCTCAGAGATCTAAGTTGCAATAGTTTCTTTGGAGACCAGCTTGCAAAACGTATGGTTCAAAGGACAAAACAGCTTGTCAGTGTTCCTGAAGGACTTCGTTTTACCTAGAAAAGATTTCAGTTGAATGTCCAGTGTATGCAAGATTCCTTCCTCCTACTTGGAAGACTGGGAAAGAAAGGGGGGGGGGGGGTTAGCCTGAGGGCCAGCTCATTCACTACCTTAAACATGAAGAATGGATTAGCCCTGAGAGTTGCCTGGTGTTTGTGGAAGAGGGGCAATGACCATGAGAACATGCAACTCAAAACTCCTAAAAGGGTCGACAGACAAAAGGATATTTTCAAAGTACAGAATTTTAAAGCAGCAGAATATGCTGGTTCAAAAGGAGGCAACGTAAGCCTTTCCAGCACAAAAGTGAGATCCCAAGGGGGAGAGATTGGTTTCCTTGGTGAGTTAAGATGCAGAACACCCCAGTGGAAAAGCTCAACTTCAACACTAGCCACAAGTGGAGGGCTAAGAAGCAGGCAAGCATGATGGCCAACAAGTGTAGTTTTATAGAAAAGTAAGCCAAGCCTAGACTTAGTTTGCAGAGGCACTGTAGTACAGCAGGGACCTGGTTTAAGAGTAGTTCCTGATCGTGCTTGTGGTACCAGCAGGAAATTGTTTTCCATTTAGCTGTGTTAACATTTGCTAGTAGTGCCTCTCCTGGCTTCCTGCAATATTTGAACAGCTTCAAAGAAAAGGTGTCTGAAGGATTAAAATCCTGTCATCCTTCTTTGAGAAAAACTTAAGCACAGCCAAGGATAACCATAAAGCCTTTTACAGCTACGTATGTAGCCTAAAAAGGTAGGACCCAAGCATGTGCAGAACTAGTGATCACCAGTATCACACACTGACCCCAAAGAGATAACAAAACCTGCTAGTGGATAGGTTTGGTGTAAATCTTTCCCCCTGATCCCCTCCAAACTTATCACAAACCTTTCCCCAACCCCCCCCCCCCAACCCTACATATCTAGAGAGAAGGTCATCAAAGCCTTGTACAAGGCAAAAAACACAGCCTCTGTGTGACCAGACAGCATCCAATGCCATCTTCTAGACAGGCTAAAACATGAACTACCATCACCACTAAGTACCTTTTTCAATCATGTCCTAACCACTGGCTTTGTTCCTGTGGAATGGACAACAGCAACAGATAATCCCTCCACAAGCGTGGCTTAAAAACAGACCCAGGAAATTACAGATCCATAAACCCAACCAGCCTCACCTGTAAGGCCATGGAATGTATCATCATGGACCTCAAATAAAGACATAGGAGACCTCCAAACCCTGGAACCAAACCAATTCAGCTTTGTCAAAGGCAGATAGTGTCTGTTAAATCTGGTGGATTTCTCTGAAACTGTGACCAAGGCCATTGACAAGGGCAAATCTGTGCACACATCATACCTCAACTGGACATAGGCTTTCAACACAAACCCACACTCAGGCATTACCAATAAACTTGGCAAACTGAATGTAAACCCCTTTGCTGCAAGATGAGTTGCCAACTGTTACACAAACCGGATACACACTATCAAAGTGGATTACTCCATATCAACTAGCAGACCTGTCACCAGTGGGGTTGCCACTGGGGTCAGTGCTGGGCCCCCTACTGTTTGGTATATACTTCTCAGAAGTTCAGATCAAAACTGCAGGGTTGTGGCCGACTAAGTTTGCAGACAACTGCAAACTGGGTGCAATTACTGAATCCCCAAATGTCAGCAGCATAGACTTGTCTAATATCTGTCAGTATAGACTTGTACCTTGTACAGACCAACAACTGGTGGCTTAGTCAGTCTCAAACTAAACGTAAAGAAATGCATCATCATTCCCTTTGGCACAAACAATGTCCCTTCACACTATCAAATCAACAATACTTTAAGTACCCATGAAATGTTAAGGAATCTGGGCTCATATGTTGACAAGTGACTAACTAATGCGTCTATTGTAGTAAGGAAGTCTTTCTATGCAGCACACAGTTAGTAAAGGCATCTCCTCAAAAGCGAGAGGTTATGACCCCCCCCTATATACTCTGCACTAACCCGTCCCATAATTGCGTATAATGCGCAGTTCGGCACATACTGTACAAAGCACCTGCAGCTATTAGGGAGACCTCAGAGGTTTCCAACAAAGAATTTCAAGGGACTCCCGCACGTGCCTTACACAGACAGACTAAACTCCCTGTCACTATACTCTATTGTATAGACTTCATAGGGGAGACTTATTCCTGCCTTACAGAGCAATCTCAAACCCAAACCTAATGAATTTGCTGCATATCTGCAAATCAAATGGGACTAGAGCCATCTGCTCCACGGACCTAAATATGGCCTACGACTTAAATAGGACATGCTGGTAGGACAGATTTGTCTCAGAATGACTGTCGAGTCTTTGGAATAAGCTACTAATTCATGCGAAACAGAGTAGTTCTATGACACTGTTCAAGACGAACCTGGATAATTGGATGGGACACCATAAATTCTTACCAGGGATAGTGCACACAACCCTCCAGGAAATGGGCAGTTATTACTAAATGCAATCTTGGGTATTGACTTGCATTTATATGGTACTAGACTGGAATGAAATGGCTAGGCTTGTAATGACCTCCGGGTCAATAGACTAGTAATCTCCTATAATCATCAAGAGTCAAACCAAGAGGGGGCAGATCATTTTTGTCAAGTGATCAGGTCCTATTGTAGAGGTACTTTCCTGTAATTTCCCTTTGTCATGGGAAATATCAGGAAGAAGCCAATGCTGCCTCATCCAAAAGGGGGGCAGTACAAGGAGTTTGAATGCTTCCTCTTGTGCCTGCAGAAAAATTCTTTTAAGAAGAGGCAGTGGAGGAAAGGCATAGTGAGAACTCTCTATCCAGTGGAAGGAGAAAACATATGTCTTCCACACTGTGGGGCAAGGTTCTCTAGTGCAGAACTGGAGGAGCTGATGGTTGGATGGTGATGTAAAAAAGGTCTACCTGAGGAATGCCTCACTGAAGAGAGACTGCCTGAACAGCCTGCCTGCACAGCCATTCTTGGGAGTCCTTCAAGTTAGCAGCTTTGGGAGGCTGCCTGCACATTATCCTGGGAAGGAATATATGTGGCTGTGAGGGTGATATCCATCTGGGTGACTAAATTACATGCCCCCTGTGCTAACTTGCACAACTGTGAAGGCCTGGTGCCTGCATGTTTATGTACCTCGTGACTGTGGTGTTCTCCATGTACACTAGGAGTGGTCCAGGTTTCGACAGGTCGGAGGTCTGCAGTGCTTAGAAAAAAAGCCCTCATTCCCTTAATAATATGCTCCTTCAGGAACAGAGGTTGCCATCTGCCCTAACCCAGTTTGATCCTCTCTATGAAACCCATGCCTCATCAGTGGAGTCTATGTGGACATCTTGAAGATGAGGAGGTAGTGTAAGAGAAGACCTGGGTTACGTTCATAGTTTAAAGTTATATACCAGGCTAATGACTATAAAAGCCTATATAAAGCCTTGCTGTGCAATCCAACCCAACTGTGTCCCTGTGTATTAAAGGCGTTTACATCGAGGGGGATGGTTATTTAAGATGTTTCTAGAGGTTACACAAGTGGAGATACGTCAGAGTCAGACAAATGCCTAAACTAGCAAAGACATGGGGGCCAGACCTTGGATGAATTTTCAATTTCCAGTCCTTTTGTTTACGTTATGCTTTAAGAGGGTTATGAATGAACTCTGCTTCATATGGCTGGGGAGCCTGTTCCTGATCAAAGGGATCCTGTAAGACATCTGTTTTGCCAACATGTTTTATGTCACAAGCAAAATTAATATCCTTGGATCTAGTGCTTTTAATGCTATTCATTTTGTGATGTGCAAAAGTTCCATCAGGGCTGGAAAAGAAGATGCCTTATATGCCAGGTAGAGATTGCCTCACAGTAACCTGCAGGAGACAGTACAGAGATTGTGCCATACTGATGACCTTGAAGCCCTGTGTGTTTATACCCTGGATTCACCTGGTAAGGAGCCCTTGCGGGCATTCCAACTGTTGCAAGTTTGGTCAGGTACATGCAAAAGGGAACATTACATTCAATGATAGGTCTGATAATAGTGGCACTATGGACTTCTTTGGACCTGGATGCAATGCCCTTACTTATAAAAATTTGTGCAACCAAATGATTCTCTTTTAGCCTGGCCACACGCTTGAAGAACAGATTACTGTCTGCACATGGTACCAGATCCACGATTACCTGGTCAACTCTAAGTTGCATGTTATCAATGGAGTTATTAGCTTGGGTGGCAGTTTCCCCAAAAGGCACTCTAATGAATTTCTTGACACTGAATTTTAGACCATAACTTGGACACTAGCCATTTGGCTGTGTTAGACCCTCTTGTAAGATGTGCATCATGGGGGGAAAATATACGATGCTCTCAATTTGCAGTAATCTGCCAACTTGGTCAGCCAAAGGCCCTTGACATTACCCTTGACCTCCAAGAAGCTGACGACAAAAGTTCTAGCCCTGAGGTACCCTGCTGGTGGCCGCTCTCTTAGTGGAGGGAGTATCACCAAACCTGACTTCCTGGGTCCTGACAGCCAGATGTGGCAATCTGAGTAATGTAAGAGTTTATGTAGAGTTTGGGGGGGGGGGCTTTTTGTCAACTATACCCAAGTACTGTACTGAACACCTTAGCCAGGTCAAAGTAGGCAGTATGCAACATTTTCCCCTCATCCAATGCCTTGGTAACCTTCTCAGTCATCCACCAGGTTTAATAGGTATGATCCCTTGACAAAGCCAAACTGGGCTGGTTCCAGTGTCTCTGAAGGTTGCCTGCGTCACTGTGGATCATTTCATAAGTCGTTCCATGGCTTTCAGTATTAGACTAGACTAGTCAGACTAACAGGTTCACAGTTTCTGGGGTTAGTTGATGGTCCACACTTGTGTAGTGGGATAACCATTGCAGTCCTCCATTCTCATGGTACAAAGCCTGTTTTAAGGCTATAGTTGAAAAGTGACTCAAGTCGTCCTGATAGGTCATGTCTCCAGCTATTTTAGGAGGCATCCCAGGACGCTGTCAAGGTCCACTGGGGCTGTGTTTTTGGTCTTTATGTTGGCAGAACCTGCCCCCTGTTAGTTTGGTAGAGGGTATATTAGTAGGCAGTTCATGGGGGGGGGGGGGGGGGGGTGAGCTGAATTTATCAGTCAGCAAATTCAATTTGGCAATCTGCTCAGTAACGTTAGCACCACTGACCACCAGTATGGCCCACTGAGGTGTGCTTCCTTTGAAGATTTCAGCCATAGCTGCAGAAGGCCTTGAGACAGTCTTTAGCCATTTCAGCTATCTTAACCTTCTAATTGGCCTTACTGGATTTAACAAGTCCTCTTAGTTTACAGTTTAGTTTAGAGAGCTCCCATTACGGCAACTGCTCCTTCCTGATTTTAGCCAGGACTTTTTTCCTTTTGTTATATACCGTATTAAGGTTAGGATTCAGTGTGTGCGTTTTTTTTTTCTCTCCAAGTTTTGTTTTTGTGCTTACTTCTAGTAGGTACAGTACCCTCTATACAAATATTTAGATGGTTGTAGAGAGTCTCGCTGTCAACTTGAGGTTGGGAGGGGTACTGAATTTTAATAAAACTATCACTTAACGGAATTATTCCAAAGCAAACTACATCCATCCTGTTCTAGAATTTGCTGGAGTTACCAAGTTGATTTTTATTTCAAAGGAGATAGTTTTATGGTCCAACCTCACCAGTGAGGACGCGACACTGGAGGAGTGCATTGCTCTCCCATACTGAGGAGTACCAGGTCAAGTATGTTTAAACATCTGGTGGGTATGCACACACTCAAAGGTATCTGTCTAAATAAACTTACAGAATACTGCCTGCGAGTACAAGACAATGTACGTTTCCCAGTCTAGAGAGGGAGTAGTTAAAGGTCTTGCAAGAACAGGGAATTTGGTTTAACAGTGAGCATGTCCTTAGGTCTAGGTCTAAACTATGGGATCTTAAAGACAAGAGTGTGTGACCTAAAGCTTACTAAGATATGGTATGGGACTTCTTTGATTTTCAAGTGGATAAATTCCAGAGCATTGTTCTGTTTAATCAATGCAGAATTATGCTTATTGCTAATATAGATTGGGACACCACCACCTTTTGTCCTAGTCTGTGCAGATCTGAGATGGACCTATTCCTACCACCACAGTAGCTCCTTTTTGAGAAAAAAGGAGGGGAATCAGGTTAACCAAGGGACAAGAGTGTTAGTACCACAGAGTTTTCAGATACCACAGGATAATTCTCACGTGAAGTCTGGCTAGTGTAAGCCTAGGAATGGTAGCAGTCATAAAGCCCAAAGTTGTTAACTCCCTTGCAGAGCAAAGTGTTGCAGCGAAGAGTTCTATGAAAAAAAAAAAAAAACTGAACTTACTCGAGAAGAAAGCATACATTTTGTGCGTCTCCAGGCTGCAACCTAGGAAAACCAATTCCTATGTAGGAACCACGTGGGATTTTTTTGCAGATTTTAGTGAAACCCAGACCTGAAAGAAGTTTGATGATGAAATGTGGATGTTGAAGGAAAACTCCCAGAAAAACAGCTTGCATCAACAGGTCATCCTAGTACAGGAAAAACTGAATTTCCTGGGCGTGGCAGAAAGCACACCCTTGGTGCTATGCATGACCAAAAGGCAAAACAGTAAATTGAAAATGTGAGGAGCTAGAAAAAAAACCCGAGAAATGTCCTGCAAGGACATATAGGTATATGCAAAGAGGCAATCTTCATATCTAGGGACACCAGAAAGGCCTGGGGGATAAAAAAGGCGAGAGAGTATTTTGAAAGCTGGTACCTTCAAGACGGTGTTTAGAAGAGGAGGGTCTAGGATGGGTCTTCATCACTCTTTCCGCAGCAAAAGAAACATTTTGGAGTAGAATCCTTTTTCTATAAAGTCCTTTGGGACTTGTTCAATGATGCCTGGATTAAAGCGGTCTTGAACAACTGGGGTGAGAAGATGTGGCATGCCTTTCAGAGGGGGAATATTTTCCCAGAACATGGTACAACCATTCCTTGATCACAGGTTACTAGACTAACAGCCCTAGACCATTTTTCAGACTAGCCATTCATGCCCCAAGTTTCCCAATCATCAATGCCCACAGGCTAGAACAGCTCTGGTATATGCTTGTGACTTAGGGCATCTACTAACTGCCCCTTGTCCATAAGGGCCACAGGTGACGAGCCAAGGGTGAACTTGCAATTTTCTCATCCATTGGTCCAAACTGTATTTGAATAGGCTTAGGAAAAAGCTCCGTTTCACATGAATGGAAAGTCTGTTCCAGAGAAGGGGTAAACTCGGTCACAAACAAGGTAAGTTGGAGGGACAATTATAGGTCATGGATGAGGTTTGGATCCTTAGATCGGGTAATTCTAGTGCTGTTAGTTTGCTAATGTGTAACAGATCCCTCAAAGCTGGATCAGAGAATACCTTTTAGTTTCAGCATAGATCACCCCTCCGTATTCTGTAGGAGACTTAGTACAGGGACACCGCTTTGAGGTAGTCCACATAGGGCTTATCACACTCTTCGTATTCCTTTAGTGAGGAAGTTCTATGGCCACTCCAGTTGGTGCACATGTCTGGTGGGATACATGCCAAAAGGTGCGCTGTACTCTATTACCTGTCTAATGGGGACTGACTACAGTGGGAACATTATCTCCTTAGATCTGGATGCTATACCCTTACTTATTTATAACTTGTACCACGTAGAAGGGAATTTCTCACCACCATGACCACATGGTGATCCAAGTTCAGGTTACTGTCAACCTAAGTTCTGAAGTCCCTTAGCATTACCCTAAAAGCAGACTCAGTGGTGTCAATGTTGTAATTTGCAGTAGTCATCTTTCCAAGGGTATAATTACACATTTTTTTGCAAAATTTTAGGCCATGGTTCTGGCACCAGTTATTAGTCTGTGTCAAACTTTCCTGGAGGATATCTACATCTTTTGAGAGATTTGATGATTACACTCAGCTTGTAGTAGTAGAAAATGTGGTCAGCCAAAGGCCTTCTACATTTGCCTTGATTTCAAAAGAATACATTTCAAACAGGAGAGGTCCCAGTACAGAGCCCTGTGGGACACCACTAACAAGCCTCTTGTTGGAGGTGGATTCCCCAACCTTAACTTCGTGTACCATGCTGACATGATGAAAACTTAGCAGAAGGACCACCCTGTCATGGTAAGTATTTGCATCAAGAGGCAGACCGGTTCAGAGGGGGATCTATGGCTACAGGGAGCCATCCATCCATCAGATAATATATGGATTTATGTCTACATTTGTGAGCATATCTAACACCAGAGAAAGGTATTGTGTCAAATGCCTTTGCCAGGTCAAGGTAAGCAGTATGTACCATTCTGCCCTCACCCAAAGCTCAAGCGAACTTCTCAAAGAAGTCCACCAAGTTTAGTAGCCATGACCTGCCTTTGACAAAACTGAACTGGGACGGGTCCAGTGTTTGAAGATTTCCTATGTCTATCAAGTTCACAATAATTCTTCATATGGACATACACATATGATTAGTCAGACTTCTGGGTATGTAGTTCCCTCTGTCCGTTGATGGTCCACCTTTGTGTAGAAGGATGACAAATGCAGCCCTCCTTCACTTTGGGAAGGAGCCTGTTTGGACGCTGCAGTTGAACAGACATTCTATTGGACATGACAAGTCATGTTTAAAGCTATTTAGGAGGCATCCTGGGATAATATCCAGACCCACTGATGGAGTGTTTTTTTAGTTCTGGAGAACGCAGTGAAGACATGTTTTTTGATAGCTGGGGAGAAATGGTATAGGGCATTTCCTGGGAGAAAATATTTGTCCAAGAACTTACCATAACCTTAGACGCCCTTCTCTTCCTAGTTGCAGTATTCCTAACAGTAGGGAAATGGCTGCCTGCAGCAATGGACATCCAGCCAGTATACCAAAGTGTTAGAATAGGGAGTACATGCGACATTGCATGTCAGAGCCATAAACAGACGTTGGCTATAAAATGTGACGCCTGCACATAACCCAACCCAGAACTGACTGCCGCATACAGTAGTATCCCTGGGATGCTAGAAGAAAAGGAAGCTTTTCAGACCCACATATACCACCAGTCAAGGAGGCAAGTATATTTTAGAGGCATGTTGCAGCTGTTGTGTCCTATTTGGACGTAAGGAAGCAATGGAAATCCCACATAAGAAAGGATAAACAAATGAAAGAGGAGGGTAGGAGGAGTGAATACTGCAACATGAAAAGAAGGACATCTAAGGTTATGGTAATTTCTTAAACTACTATTCCATGTCCCTCTATTCCCATGCTGCAGTATTCATAACAGTAGGGAGAGTATCAAAGCGTTAGGAAGGAGCCTAGGAGGCAGAATCGATGAGACTGTAAAATTGACCTTGCAAATCCAGCTCTGGCTCTAGACATCAAATCTAGTTTGTAATGCTTGGTGAACGTATCTACAGAAGACCAGGTGGCTGCCTCCAGAATATAAAAGTGTAGTCAACACCCCTAAAAAGGCCGTTAAAGATGCAGCTGCTCTAGTAGAGTGAGCTCTCTCATTAGAACTCAATTCTTTTCCACGAAAGGAATAGCAAAAAGTGACTGCCTTAGAAAGCCATGAAGCAATTGTCCGTCTTCACACTGCCTTCCCCAAGGCCATAAGGTGAAAGGAGACAAAAAGCTGGTCAGACTTTCTAATGGATTTGGTCTTGTCCATGTAATACACCTTAGTTGTTTATGAACATCCAAGGAATGCAAAGTTCTGAGGAGTTTGTGGTTGAGGGAAGTAAACAGGTAGATTAATGGTCTGGATTCAAGGGGAGCTCATTAACTACCCTGGGTATGAAAGAAGGGTTGGTCCTGAGGGAGACCTTGTCTCTATGAAAGATAAGGTAAGGCGTACTGGCCATAAGGGATTGGATTTCTGAGACCCTCTTGGAGGATGCAAGGGCCACAGCAGCACTGTTTTCCAAGTACATAGTTTAAGTGATTGAGTAGGATGGGTCAAATGGAGGCAGTGAGTTTTTCTAGCACAAAATTAAAATCCCATGATGGACGGATAAGTCTACGAGGGGGTCTGCTATGAAGAAAGTACAGTTGTGTACACTTACCATAAATGTAGATGTTAGAGTGTATTCACTGTTGCAGTCATTACATTTGGGTAATCCTGCTGGTAGGTTGCCCTTAGCAGGCCTGAATTCCAAAGTCTTGGGTCCTGCGTCAGCTGTGGTCGCCCCTTCCCTGATGTCAGGTCGTCAGTGGTATAAAAGAAGCAGCCGACGCCATTTTCTTCAGTTTTTCTTGCCCCAGATGTCAGGTGCCCCTTAAGAGGGTAGCCAAATTTTATATATAAATCAATAAATACACCAATATAAATTTTACCTTCATCGATAAGCAAATACAACACATAGGTTGTATAAATCTGAGAAGGAAAGATAAGATCCATAGAAAAAAGAGGGATGGCGAATGGGTAACCTGGACTGCAACAGCGAATACACTCGAACAACTACATTTATGGTAAGTGTACACAAAGTACAGTTTTGTACCTACCATAAATGTAGATGTTCGAGTGCTAATACAGCTGCAGTCATAACAGATGGGTTCTCCTGCCGTCAGGCGGGTCCTCGGTCGGCCGAATTCCAAAGTCTAGGTCCGGCGTCTGTTGTCGTCGCTTCTTCCCTGACGTCAGTGCGACAGGGGTATAAAAGAACCAGCCGACGCCATTTTCTTCAGTTTTTCTTGCCCCAGATGTCAGGTGCCCCCAGAAGGAAGGCAATACATAAAATTAGGTAATAATGCAATGTAATATAATCAAAAAACAGTAGTTGCAAGCAAATACACCATAAAAGAATACCCCTAGAGGGGAAGGAGGGAGGAAAACCTGGACTGCAGCTGTATTAGCACTAACATCTACATTTATGGTAGGTACAAAACTGTACTATGTTCATCGTGCATACAGCTGCAGTCATAACAGATGGGTAGAATCCCAAAGCTAAGAAAGGGGTGGTAGGCACTAGGTGCAACTAGGAGGAGCCAAAATGCCCTGCAAGACTGCAGTGGCAAAGCCTGCTCTAGATTTGGAGTATAATGGTAGGTTGTAGTGCTTGGAGAAGGTATGCACAGAACTCCAAGTGGCTGCTTCCCAAATATCCTTGGTAGGAACTCCTCCGAGGAAGGCTGCAGAGGTGGCTGTGGCCCTGGTGGAATGAGTTCTAATGCCTGTAGGTACAGTTTTGCCATGAAAGGAATAGCAAAAGTGTATGCAGTGGGCTATCCATTTTGAAACTGTCTGTTTGGAAATTGGCTTTCCTTGAGCTCCTACTGCATAGGCCACAAAGAGCTGTTCTGATTTTCTGAAAGGCTTTGTTCTGTCCAAATAATAACGCAGTTGTCTGTGGATGTCCAAGGAATGTAGTAATCTCTCCCCTTTGTTTTGAGGATTAGGATAAAAAGTAGGTAAATGTATGGCCTGATTTAAAGCTACCCTGGATACCACTTTAGGCATAAAGGACGGGTTGGTTCGTAAGGAAACTCTGTCCTGATGGAAGATGATAAAAGGCTGGACAGCCATGAGAGCCTGTAATTCTGAAACTCTACGAGCTGAGGTGATAGCCAGAAGCAAAGCAGTTTTCCAGGACAAATATTGCAAATCTGATGAAGCAGCTGGCTCAAAAGGAGGCAGGTTCAGTTTTTCCAGAATGAAATTAAGATCCCAAGCAGGCATTGGTTGTTTCCTTGGAGGTCTTAAATTCTTAGCCCCTCTGAGGAACTGTCTTAAGAGAGGGTGAGAGAATAAAGGTGGATCAGTGTTGTATTCTGCAGAAATGGCTGAGGCATGGATTTTGATGGAGGAGAAAGAAAGTCCACTGCTTAGCAGCTCAGCCAAATATTGTAGTATTTGAGGTAAATTCAGTTTTCCAGGATCCTGGCCCTTTTTCTCATTCCAGGCACAAAAACGTTTCCATTTTGCGGAGTAAGCTTTTCTAGTTGATGGCCTTCTGGCCTCCAAAATGACATCCTGCACCTCCTTGGAGAGTAGGGCCTGCTGTGATGCTAAGGAATCTTCCATGCGGCTAGATTGAGTGTTTTTAGCTGACTGTGAAGAGTTTTGAAGCTGTGTTGAGTCAGAAGAAGAGGCATTAGAGGCAGGGTCCATGGTGGGGAATGCATCAGGCTCCTCAGGAGTGGGTACCAGTGTTGCCTTGGCCAGTCCGGAGCAATGAGGATCATCTTTGGTCTGTCTGCTCTGGTCTTCAATAGAACTTGGGGCAGCAGAGGAAGAGGTGGGAAGGCATAAACTGTCATTGATGTCCAGCTGAAAGAGAGCGTCCACTCTCCAGGCCTTTGGATGTAAGATCCTTGAGCAAAATTTTGTCAATTGGTGATTTTTGTGGGAGGCAAATAAATCTATGTCTGGCCTTCCCCATTCTTGGATTATTTCTGTAAAAACTTTTGGATGCAACTTCCATTCGTGTGGATCTGTCATATTCCTGCTTAGGTTGTCTGCCAGCGTGTTTTCCTTGCCTGGCAAGTACTGTGCTTGTAGTTCCATTTGTAAGTCTATGGCCATGTTCCAAAGTGACATGGCCAGTCTGCATAGGGGGTAAGAATGTGTTCCTCCCTGCTTGTTTATGTACCACATAACTGTGGTGTTGTCCGTTCTTATCAATAGTTGACCTGGTTGTAGAAAGTTCTTGAAAGCTATAATAGCATTTATTATTGCTAGCATTTCTTTTTGATTGATGTGAAGGTGCTTTTCTTTTTGGGACCATTTGCCCTGAATGCACCGATCTGTCATGTGCGCCCCCCAGGCGTAGTCCGAGGCGTCTGTTGTGATGACTTGATTTGCTTGAGGCTTGCTGAAAGGAAGACCTGTGTTTGACATGCTTGAGCCCACCACAGAAATTCCTTTTGAAGACATGGAATTAGTAGTATTATTGTTTCCAAATTGTGGCTGTGTTGAGACCATATGTTTTTCGGGTACCATTGTAGTTTCCTCATATGCAGCTTTGCACATGGGATTATTAAGATGCAAGATGCCATGAATCCCAGAGCCTGCAGGATTTTCCTTGCAGTAAGCCTGGTGCAATTTGCTAGTGTTCTGAAGTATTGAATTAGTTGCCCCTGCTTCTCTGGCGTGAGGTAGGCCATCTGGGTGTTTGTGTCCAAGTTGGCACCCAGGAAAATTATCTTCCGAGAGGGTATTAGCCTTGATTTCTTTTTGTTGACTGTGTGTATCCCAGAGAGTTCAATAACATTATTACATAAGCCAGATGTTTCAGAAGAATGTGTTTGCTGTCCGCTTGGATCAGGCAGTCGTCCAAATAGGGATATATTTGTATCCCGTGAAGTCTGCAGTAGGCAATTACTGATGCCAGGCATTTCGTGAATACTCTGGGTGCAGTAGATAAGCCAAAGGGCAATGCAGAGAATTGATAATGAGTTGAACCTGCAAGAAATCTGAGGTATCTTCTGCAATTTTGTCTGACTGGGACATGCAGGTATGCCTCCTTGAGGTCCAGTGTTACCAGCCAAGACTCCTTGCCCAGCATGGGAAGAAGCTGCTGTAGAGTGAGCATCTTGAATTTTGGTACGAGTAGAAATGTGTGTAGGATGGATAGATCCAAAATAGGTCTCCAATCTTTTCCCTTCCTTGGCACCAGAAATAGCCTGGAATAAAACCCTTGACCTTGTTCGTGCATAGGTACCTCTTGAATAGCTTTCATGTTTATGAGATCTGTAATTTGCCTTTGTGCCTCTGCCCTTTGATTGTATGGCAGGTTTGGCATGCCTCTCATTTTTGGAAGGGTGTGAAAATGGAATTTGTAGCCTCTGTTTATAATGTCCAGGATCCATTTGTCCTTTGTGACAATATGCCAATTTTTTGAAAATAATGCCAGCTTTCCTCCCAAGGGGGCTGCCATTTGAGACCTGGTTGGCATGCAAAGGGGAAAGTCATTGGGTTTGCTTTGTGAAAGAATGCAAGTTGTCCTCACCACCTCTTTGTGTAGGAGCTTGCCATTGTCTGCCTCTATACGATCCTTGGGATTGTCCTCTGCCCCTCGGGCGCCTGTATCTGCCTCTTTGGGGTCTGTCTGTGGCAGGAAAGGACCAGTTTTTGGAAGGCCAATTTCTACTAAAACGTGGGGGTTGAACCTGTAGAAATTCTTTCACAGTTTGCATTGATTTAGCCTTTTCCTCCATTTTCCTTAATACCTCCTCAGCATTAGCACCAAATAGTACATCCTTTTGAAGAGGGGCGTCTAGTAATTTAGCTTTGACATGATCAGGCAAGGCTTGTTCCTTGAGCCAGGCATGCCTACGTATGACTGATCCTGTAACAGCAGCTCTGCAAAGGCCTCTAGAGCATCAAAACCACATTGTAAGGTATGCTTACCCACTTGTTCTGCACTATGCATCATATCCTGCAACTCCTTCAAGTCTGGTTGTTCAGGTTGTGACATTTTACTTTTCAATTGTGATAACAAAAACTGTTGGTATTTTAGCATATGAAACTGACAGTTTAAGGCCCTCATGGATAAGGTAGCCGAGGTATATACCTTTTTTCCCCACCTTTCTAAGGATCTGGAATCTCTCTCGGAAGGCAATGGATTTTTAGCAATGGAGGCCTTAACTCCCTTGGGGCCCTGTGAGATGGTTTCTGGGTCAGCAGAATGGCTCTTGTATAGAAATTGGTGTGAGTCAGGGACCCTGTAGTACCTGTCAGGCTTAACTGGAGCTGGAGGTAGAGAGTCCAGGTTAAGACAGGCCTCCGAGTAAACATCATCTAGGATGTCCAAGACAGGAGGTATAGCCAGAGGCCTGTGCTGAGGAAGCAAGAGAAATTCCCTGAGCCTTTTCTTGGAATCTGAATAATCCTGGCCTTCCCAGTGGAAGTGTTCCCTTAAGGTATGCAAAGTTTCCCCAAATGAGTGATCCTCAGGGGGGGATACAGAAGGGATGGACTCCTCCGCATCAGAGTCTTCAAAAGGGGAGTAATAATGTTCCTGATCATCAGAGTGCTCTGAAATAATGGAGCCCTTATCAGAGGAGGGGGAATCTTCCTCCACTCTAGGCCTTTTGTCTGGAGGGGGCTGAGAACCTCTGATAAGAGTAATTAAATCCTCAGCCATTTTAAGCATCTGTTTCTTAGGCATGGGGCCTGGAAATGGGCCCTATGTAGCTGGTCTCTGAGCGTGCATGGTTGCTTTAGACTTAGTGAAAGCCTTGACAGAGAAAGAAGAGGAAGGTCTGAAGACACCTTGAGTGGAGGTGGACCTGTCCACATTCTGAGTTTCAACGCCAACAGTGGCTTCGGTATCTGTAGTCGAGGTGTGGGCCGAGGAGCCTGCGACCTCGGGTACATGAGACACCGTCAAAGACAGGTCGTCGGTAGGCAGGGGCTGCGTAGGCGCCTCACTGAGAACCGGACCACGTGTAGCCGGCTTTGGTGTGGTGTCGGTAGAGGCCGCGGACCTCGCATGTCGGTCCTTGTCTTTTCGTTTTTTTAGACAAAACCGGAGTCGGAGTATCGATGACATAGTATAGATAAATGCTTTTCCAAAATAATGCTGGGCGAACTCCGCCCGACGCTTAATAGTGCGTTTGTTGAATGTAGCACAAAAGCGGCAGGCCGAGACCTCGTGGTCTGGGCCTAAACAAGGTATACAGAGTGAATGGAAATCCTTATGTGGTATTTGCTTCCCACAAGAAATACAATTATTAACTTTGTCTGACATCGGTCTGAGGCAAGAAAAGGTTCCTCAACGGGGTACTTAGCTTTTAAGAAGTCTTCGGTTTCCAAATTTTCATAATCTCAGGAGCTGGCCGACCGGCACTTGCGAACTGCTTCTGCTTCGGGCACCGCGCAGCAAGGAAGACTGAAGAAAATGGCGTCGGCTGGTTCTTTTATACCCCTGTCGCACTGACGTCAGGGAAGAAGCGACGACAACCGACGCCGGACCTAGACTTTGGAATTCGGCCGACCGAGGACCCGCCTGACGGCAGGAGAACCCATCTGTTATGACTGCAGCTGTATACACGATGAACATCTGTACTATGTTCTTCGTGTTTCACTGTTGCAGTCATTACATTTGGTTAGAATCTCAAAGCTATAGTTGGGAGGCTGGAGCTAAACAGCATTAGGAGTGGCTATGAGGCCCTGCAGAACTGCAGTGGCAACCAGCCCTGGATTTAGAGTAGAATGGCAGAGGATAATGCTTTGTAAATGTGTGCACTGAACTCCAAGTAGCCGCCTCTAAAATGTCTCTGGTTGGTACCCCCCTGAGAAAGGCTGCTGAAGTGGCTGCAGCTCTTGTGGAATGTGGCCTAATGCCCATAGGCACTGGCTTGCCATGGTGTGACTAGCATAAACGAATGCAGTGGCCTGTCTGCTTTGAGATAGCCTTTCCTTGTGATCCTGCAGCATATGCCACTAGTAATTGCTCTGTCTTCCTGAAAGCTTTGGTTCTGTCCAAGTAGAATCTAAGCTGTCTGTGTACTTCCAAAGAGTGCAAAATTCTCTCCCCCTTGTTCTGTAGATTTGGATAAAAGGTTGGCAGATGAATAGTTTGGTTAAGAGCCACACTGGACACCACTTTAGGTATAAATAAGAAGTTATGTACCTACCATAACGTTCCATGTTAGTTGTCTTCTTCTCGCCTTCTTTCTTGCTGGATGGGTTCGGAACCGATCCTCGGCTCCGACTCGGCCAATACTAAAGCTCGAGAGCTAATTCCACCGGCTCGAGGCTCCCCTATATCCCACAATGCTAGGCTGTAACTACTCAGATCTCATTTGATAGCTAAACCAAGCAGTTCTGGTCTCCACAGTATGGAGAAAAAAGAACCCACCTGTATGTAAGCTACCACAAACATAAAAGGGAGAATAGAGGTGGTAGAACATGTGGGAAGGAAAACCCCCAAAGGAAGATCCCAAAATTTCCTATCGGTCTGTCCAGGCTAGGGGGAAGGAGGGTGGGACGCAAGAAAGAAGGCGAGAAGAAGACAACTAACATGGAACATTATGGTAGGTACATAACTTCTTAATGTTAAGTTGTCAATCTCGCCTTCATTCTTGATGGATGGGACCGCGTCCCTAGCACCTTACTCCGGGTGGCCTATCGGAACAGACTCTTGAGAACAGTGGAACCAAAGTTGGCACGGTTTCTGGAGGCCATATCCAATTTGTAATGTAAAATAAAGGTATGAGGAGAAGCCCATGTGGCTGCTGCACAAATGGAATCTATTGGCAGCCTGTCCTGAAAAGCTACAGATGTAGCTAATGCCCTAGTTGAATGAGCTCTAGGTCTTGAAGGCAGTTTTTGATGTCTGATTTCATAGATGAAGGTAATTATAGAGGTAAGCCATCTTGAAAGGGACACTTTAGTAACTGGAAGACCCAATTTCCCTTCCGCATAAGACAGGAAAAGCTGATCAGATTTCCTGAACTGTTTAGTCCTGTCTAAATAATATCCAAGTTGGCGGTGAACATCTAGAAAATGAAACTTTTGTTCCAACCTGTTGGAATAATCAGGGAAGAAGACGGGGAGATCAATCGTCTGGTTTAGGTTTGCCTGAGAGGAAACCTTAGATAAGAAGGATGGATTAGTCCGGAGGGACACCCTGTCTTTGTGGAAAACTAAGTAAGAAGGACGACTGCACAGAGCATGGAAGTTCAGATATCCTTCTAGCTGAAGTTATGGCTACTAGAAAAAGTGCTTTCCATGAGAGCAACTTAAGAGGGCATGAAGCCGCTGGTTCGAAGGAGGGGAGAATCAAGGATGCTAGGACCAAATTCAAGTCCCATTGAGGTGGGGGATCTTTGATTGGGGGCTTGAGCAGAAAAACACCTCTTAAAAAGGCTTTGCAGAGCTTATGGGACATGATACTGGAGTCTGAGACACCTACATTAAAGTTAGATATAGCAGCTAGTTATACTCTAATGGTAGATGAGGAAGAGCCTAAATGAAAGAGCTCTGCCAGAAAGTCTAGGATAGACTGGATAGGTGCAGTGAAGGGGTCTATATTTTTTGATGCTGCCCAGAAGGAAAAACGTTTCCACTTACTATTATAAATCTTCCTGGTAGACGACTTGTGAGAGGCTATCAGGATGTTTCGGACCGAATGAGAGATTAAGGGAAGCCTGGCTAGTGTAGGAATCGGAGAAACCACGCTGTGAGGTTGAGAGATTGAAGGGAGTGGTGCAGCTGGCCCGACTGGTGGGTCAAAACATCTGGCACCAGGTCCAGATGCCAAGGCTACTCCAACAGGTAATGATGGAGGAACGGAAACCATATCTGTCGAGGCCAGTAAGGGGCAATGAGGATCATTGTAACTCTCAAGGCGATAGCTTTCTGAATTAATTGATATATCAGTGGAAAGGGGGGGAAAGCATACAGAAGTCCCCGGGGCCAATCGTGGACTAGAGCATCTCTGATGGGATGGCCTGGTAACGGGAAGAGAGTGAAGTCGTCGTGACACTTGCTGTTTTGGGGAGTAGCAAAAAGATCGCAGCAAGGCTGGCCCATCTTTGGAAGACTTCTTCCAGCACTGATTTCTTTAGAGACCACTCGTGGGGCATGAGAATGGCCCTGCTCAACTTGTCCGCAATCACGTTGGACTTCCCGGGGATGTGCGTTGCTATCAGAAAACGCTGAGAAGAAATCGCCCACTGCCAAAGTCTGAGTGCCTCTCGACATAAGGGGTAGGACCTGGTTCCGCCCTGTTTGTTGATGTACCACACTACGGACATGTTGTCCGTCTGAATTGCAATAGTCCCTGTGGGAAGAGAGTCCTGAAGGGCTTGCAATGATAAAAGCACTGCTCTCATCTCCAAGACATTTATGTGCAAGTGGCACTTGAAAGGTTGCCACGTGTCCTGGACCGTCCTGCCCTGATAATGCCCCCCCACCCGATCAAGGAGGTGTCTGTTGTCACCGTGGCGACTGGGGGGGGGGGGGTTTGAAAGGTCTGCCCTGGAGAACTTGAGGTGATGTGATCCACCAAGACAGGTGATTTTTGCATGATTGAGTTATTAGGATGATGTGAGACATCGGGAGCTGTTGGAAGGACCATTGAGTAAACAGCATCCACTGGAGGATCCGCATGTGGAAACGAGCTAAGGGGAGAAGGGTGATAGTAGCTGCCATAAGTCCTAATACCTTCAAGACTACCCTGGCTTTGACCTTGTTGCATTGTAGTAGAAGGTAAACTTGTTTGCGGATATGTAACACTCTTTGCTCTGCAAGTCTGGCGGAAAGATTGAGTGTGTCTAAGGTGGCGCCTATAAAGGTAATAGATTGACGAGGCGACAAAGCAGATTTTTCAAAATTTATTGAAATGCCTAGAGCTTGGCAAGTCTGGATGGTGAAGTCTCTGGATAGAAGCAGTTGATGTCTGGTGGTGGCGGTAAGGAGCCAGTCGTCCAAATATGGAAACACCTGGAATCCTTGACGTCTCAAGTGAGCCGCGACCACTGCCATGCATTTGGTAAACACTCGGGGGGCTGTAGTGAGACCAAAGGGCAGGGCTCTGAACTGGTAGTGACTGGCTCCCAGCCTGAAGCGGAGAAACCTCCTGGAGCGTCTGTGCATTTTGATATGGTAGTACGCATCCTGAAGGTCTATCGAGCACATCCAATTGTCCTGACCCAAGAAGGGTAGAATGGACTGTAGCGTGACCATCCGGAATTTTGTTTTTTTGATATAATTGTTTAACTTGCCGAGATCCAGTATTGGTCTCCAGTCCCCTGTTTTTTTTTGGTACCAAAAAAATTTGGAGTAGATTCCGGATCCTTGCTGGTCTGCTGGGACTGGTTGGATAGCTCTTTTTGACAGCAGCTTTGATATTTCTAGTGCTGCTTGTTCCCTTAGACTGGGTGGAATGTCTGGAAGGGATCCTTTGGGTCGGGATGGGATGTGAATAAAGGTAATTTTGTAACCCTCGGATATGACTGACTGTACCCATTTGTCTTGGGTGAGGGAAAGCCAGGCTTTTGGGTACAGTGATAATCTTCCCCCGACTGCCTCCGAAGGTGGACAGCTGGGCAGCTCCTCAGGGATGCTGAAAGGGTTCATCAGAGAAAGTTTCTCTGCTACCCTGGTTTTGCGGACCTCCTCTGCCCCTAGGGCGGCGTCTATTGTTATTCCCCCCTCTGCCTCTAGAGGGGAATCGACCTTGTGCGTCAGATGAGACTCCCTGAGGTTTGCGGAACCACATTTTTCCTCCCCTCTGACCTTTTCGATAAGGTCTAGAAGGGGTAGAAAACAGACTCCCACGGCAGAGAGAGTCTTACCTTCCACCTCGCACCTAGTCAATGTATCCTTCACCTGAGGACCAAACAATGTTGAGCCATCAAAGGGGGAATTGCTGAAGGACGCCTTGAAAGGGTCCGCAAAATTGCAAAGCCGCATCCAGGCGTGACGTCGTAAAGCTACACCTGTGCCTGCGGCCCTACTCGCCCCATCAGCAGCATATGAGATAAGCCGCATGGAGGAGTTAATCGAATTCAGGGTTGCCAACTGGGAGTTCATTTTGTCTTGGAACCCCTCAGCTGTTGGATCCTGTATGGTCTCACCCATATCCTTGACCAAATCTCTCTGGAGACGGGTGAAGTGACACAAGTAGTTCAGCGACCGCACTGAAAAGGTCACGGATGAAAACATCCGCTTACCGTACCTGTCCATGGTCCTAGACTCCTTATTAGGAGGATGGACAGGTACCGAAGGATCGGCTAACTCTTTCTTAGTGGCTGCGGCCACCACCATGGCATCAACAGAGACACCTTTAGATAGAAACTCTTTCTATTTAGGGGCAGTAATAAATTTTGACGGCCTCCTTGGGGTAGGTTCCACTGAATCAGGGGCCGTCCAAGCCTTCCTTGCCACCACTTCCATAAGGGGGTCAAAGGGAGGGGACACCCAGGAGGTGGAAAGGCGAGAGCCAAATGCCTCAAGGTAAACTGACTCGTCCTCTGAAGGGTTAAGGGCGGGCCAGTTCCCCCTCTGTTTAAGGATTTCAAGGATGTCAGCAAAGGAGACATCCTCAGAGGGGGACCGAGGGGAACCTTCAGATTCCTCCAAGTCAGTGTCAGAGGTGATAGACTCAGGGGAGTCAATGTGCTTCCTTCTTGCACTGTCTCTTCCGAGGGGTTCTCCTACCGGATCAGGAGAAGCCTCGGAAGAGGAGGAAATTCCCAATGGGGAAACCTGAGGAGCTGGCTCTCTGCGGTCTGATACAAGGCAAGGGGATGGGTAGAAACCACCGCAGGCACTGAAGAGGGAAGAGCTGACGGAGCCGACTGTGGGGTAGACACTGGGTCTAGCACGCTCCGCATGACCTCGAAGGCGCCCCTATCAGCCAAGGCCAGAGGTCTCCGCTCCGAGGAGACAAGGACCCCCCCAGCACCGACAGGGACGGCTCCGAGGCCGATGTCGGAGCCGAACTCACCAGTGCTGACGCCCCGAGAGGGAGAACGGGGTCGGACAAGGGTCCGATGCCACTCGCCCCCTCGGAGCCGACGAGGGAAGCTCGGCGCCGAGATCCCTCCAATGAGGAAATCGGAGCAGACGACGGAGCCGAAAGGGAAGGTATCGGCTCCGAAGCACCAACAGCCACGGCTCTGATGAGCCCCGGCTCCAAACTCAAAGGAGTTGGAGGAGGAATAAAATCAGGGAAATTGCCGGTGACTGTTGAAAAAAAGCTATGCAGCATTTGGGCCAGTGCCTCGGACTTGAGAAGTCTACTCACCACCCTTTGTAAATCATGGTCGGACAGCCTGGAGGAGGACAGAGAGGAATGAGACCTATGGCTCCGCTCCGACAGAAGAGGGGATCCCGGAGCAGAGTGGATGGAGCCGATGGAAGGGGACCTAGACCTCTTCTTTGAAGGTGGCTCCGATAAGCCTATCGGAGCCAACTGAGTCTTGCCAACATCAGCTCCAGCCGGAGCCGAGGTAACGGTATGAGATTTCGAAACATCAGCTCCAGCCGGAGCCGATGTCAAAGCCGCTTTAATGCTTCCAGGAGACGGCTCTGAAACTGGAGCAGACGACCTGGAAGTCTTAGAAAGCTTCCCTGACGCAGACTGGGTCAGGGGGCCTTCATGCTTTAACAAGCCTCGGATAATTAACTTGTTTTTGCGTTCCTGCAGGACTCTAGGGCTGAATGCATGGCACACAGCACATGAGTCCTGCAGGTGCAAAGGTCCCAGGCAATATACACAAGAAGTGTGACAGTCTGTCAGAGACATTTTCTGACAGCACGAATCACACTTCTTGAAGCCTGAGACCTTGGAGTCTTTAAACATCCTAAGAAGCTGTGTGAAAAAAAACACAAACACAACACACAGACACACCCTTAATCCAAATAAAAATCCAGTCACACTGAAGGACAGGGAAAAGAGAGAGAGTGGGCCAAAGGCCTAAATGTTAAAAAGGGGATAAAACGGGAATTCTAACACAAGGGGGGGACCCGATTTAAACTAATGGAATACTCTATATAAAACTAAGCTAAATGGAAAAAAATAGGGGTAGAAATTGAAGTTTTTAAACAAGAAAACTTACTAACCTGCCAGAGCTGGTAGAAGAAGCACCTCCTCAGCTAAGCGGCAAACGAGATCTGAGTAGTTACCGCCTAGCATTGTGGGATATAGGGGAGCCTCGAGCCGGTGGAATTAGCTCTCGAGCTTTAGTATTGGCAGAGTCGGAGCAGAGGATCGGCTCCGAACCCATCCAGCAAGAAAGAAGGCGAGATTGACAACTTAACATTGTTGGGTTTGTTCTCAGAGACTCTGTCTGGATAAAAAATGATAAAAGGTCCCATAGCCATGAGTGCCTGTAGCTCTGAAACTCGTCTTGCAGAATTGCTAGGAGCAGAGCAGTTTTCCAAGATAAAAACTTTATAATAAACAGTAGCAGCTGGCTCAAAAGGAGGCAGTGTGAGCTTTTCCAAGACATAGCTGAGGTCCCATGCAGGTATTGGTGATCTCCTTGGAGGCCTTAAATTTTTGGCTCCTCTGAGGTACTGCTTTAATAAAGGATGAGAAAAAATATTGGTGGCTCTGTATTGTAATGAGCCAAAATGGCAGAGGCATGAATTTTAATTGATGAAAAGTATAGGCCTTTGTCCAGCATCTCAGTTTAGTATTGCAAAATCTGAGGAATATTTGATGCATTGGTATCAGTTCCTTGTGCCTGGTTCCAAGCACAGAATCTCTTCCATTTTCCAGCACAAGACGTTCTTGTACTAGGCCTTCTGGCTTCCAGCAGGACATCCATCACAGCTTTGCTGAGAGGTGTTCTTTGTATGACTACATTATCAGTCATGCCGCCAGGTTTAATGTCCCGAGATGGCTGTGCAGGATCTGATTGTTTTGCTGGGACAGTAGACGAGGTAATGGAGGTAAGGTCCAAGCTGGGTAAAGAGAAGTTCCTTAGGATTGGATACCCATACTGGCGGGGCCAGTCTGGGGCAATCAGAATCATCTCTGGTTTCTCCTGCCTGACCTTTAAGAGTACATTGGGGAGGAGAGGCAGTGGAGAGAAGGCATATACTGATAGGGCGTCCACTTTCCATGCTGGTTTGTGATAAGTCCTTGTGCAGAATCTTTTTAGTTGTTAGTTGTGAGGGGAGGCAAATAGATCTATGTCCGGGCATCCCCATTTCCTTGCTATCATGCTGAAGACTTGTGGATCCAGCTGTCACTCGTGGGGATCCATGAGGTTCCTGCTTAGTCTGCCAGAGTATTCTCCTTTCCTGGCAGGAATTATGCCTGCAAATATACTTGATAAGTCAAAGCTGTGTCCCACAATGTCATGGCTAGTCTGCAAAGGGGGGTAAGAATGTGTGCCCCCCCGCTTGTTTATATACCACATGACCATGGTGTTGTCTGTCTATCAGTAGTTGTCCTGGATGAAGTAGGTCCTTGAAGGCTGTCAGGACATTTTGAACAGCTGGCATCTCTTTTTGATTGACATGTACATGCATTTGGTTTGAGGTCCATGTGCCCTGAATTCATCTTCCTGCCATGTGAGCCCCCCATGCATAATCTGATGCATCCGTTGTTGGTGTCTGCCTGGACGGGGGTAATGTGAATGGCTGCCCCTTGTTCCGGTGACAAGCCTTTGCCCACCATCGAAACTGCTGTTGCAGGCAGGGAATGAGAGCAATCATAGTTTCCAGGTTGTGGCAATGTTGAGTCCAAACACTTTTTAGGTACCACTGAAGTTTCCTCATATGCAGTCTTGCATATGGAATTAGTAGAATGCAGGATGCCATGAAGCCCAAAGCCTGCAGCATTTTTTTTTTTTTTTTGCAGATAACTGGGTCTTTGTTGCCAACATTGTGAAATAGTCCGCTGCCTTTGTCTGGTGTGAGATTTACCATCTGGGCAGTTGTATTCAAGCTTGCACCCAGGAATGTTACATCTTGAGAGGGTACTAGTTTTGATTTCTTTGCGTTGACTGTGTACCCTACGCATGTTAGAAGTCTTTTCACAAACACCAGATGTTGAAGAAGAATGTCCTTGCTTTCTGCTAGAATTAGACAGTAGTCCAAGTAAGGGTATATTTGTATTCCTCTTTGTCTGCAGAATGCAATTACTGGTGCCAGGCACTTTGTAAAGACCCTGGGCGCAGTAGATAATCCAAAGGGCAGCGCAAAGAATTGGTAATGTATTGAACCAGCCTTCAATCTGAGGTGTCTTCTGCACAATTGTCTGATTGGAACATGCAGGTATGCCTCTTTTAGGTCTAAAGTCACAAGCAAAGTGTTCTTGCCCAGCATGGGCAGTAGCTGCTGCAAAGTCAACATTTTGAATTTTGGAATATCCAGGAATGTGTTCAGAATAGATAGGTCCAGTATCGGCCTCCAGGCCTTGTCCTTTCTGAGTTCCAAGAACAGTGAGTAAAATCCTTGTCCCCGCTCTTGCTCTGGTTCTGGCTGAATGGCCCACATGTCCATGAGGGATGAAACAATTTTGCATCTCTGCCCAGTGATTTTTTGGCAGATCTGGCCAGCAGTTTGCCTTTGGCAGAGTATGGAAATGGAATTTGTAGTCCTGTGACACTGTATTTAGAATCCATTTGTCCTGGGTTATAATGTGCCAATTTTGATCAAAAAGTGCTAATTTTCCCCCAAGGGTGCTGCCAGAAGCTAAGTGCTTGGTGCAGGCAGGGGAAAATCATTGGGACTGCTTTCTGTATGTTTGTGCTTTATCTTCTCCAGCTTTGGAGGTAGAAGCACCCCATTGTTTTGACCTATAAACCTTGCGCCTGGGATCTGCCCCTTGGGCATCTGGATCTGCCCCTTGGGTGTCTGTCTGACACAGAAAGGACCAATTTTTTGTAGGCCAGTGTCTACTAAACCTAGGTGGCTGTACTTGTAAAAACTAACAGTTTGCATAGATTTAGCTTTGTCTTTCATTAACACCTCTTCTGCCTTAGCACCAAACAAAATATCATGCTGTAAATGTGCATCTAGTAACTTAACATGATCAGGCAGATTTTGTTCCTTTAACCAAGCATCCCTCCTAATTACAGAACCCGTAACTGTGGCCCTGCAGGAGGCCTCCAAAGAATCAAAACCACATTGCAAAGTATGCTTTCCAGCTTGTTCAGCTGCATGCAATAAATTCTGCATTTCTTTGTTTTCAGCACATTCAGAATTTAACATCATTTTCTGTTTAAGCAATCCCATGAGATGTTGCTGATACTTGAGCATATGAAACTGACAGTTTAAGGCCCTTATAGCCAAAGCTGCAGATGTGTAAACCTTTTTTCCCCATCTACCCAGTGCCCTTGAATCTCTGTCAGAGGGGGTTGGGTTTTTGGCTGTAGTGGCCTTAACTCCCTTGGGACCCTGTGAAATAGTTTCTGGGTCAGCAGCAGGGTTTTTAAAAAGAAATTTGTGAGAGCCAGGAACCCTGCAATATCTGTCAGGCTTAACAGCAGCTGGAGGTAAGGAGTCAGAGGTCAAACTAGACTCCGAAAACACATAGACAATGTCTAACACGGGGGGAATGCCTAGGGGCCTGTGCTGTGGTAGTAAAAGGAAATCCCTGAGCCTCTTTTTAGATTCTGAAAAATCTTGGCTTTCCCAGGGAAAATGCTCCCTCATGGTAAGCAAGGTTTCCCCAAAGGAATAATCCTCAGGAGGGGATGCTGAAGGGATAGATTCTTCAGCATCAGAATCCTCATAGGGGGGTAAATATCCCTGATCAGAAGAGGAATCAGAAAAAATAGAAACCTGATCTGAAGATTCACAGTTAGTCTCTTTACTAGGCCTCTTATCAGGAGTGGGATGGGAACCCCTGATCAAGGTAATCAGGTCTTCGGACATCTTGATAATCTGTTTTTTGGGCATAGAAGCCTGTACACATGGCTCATGAGTTTGTTTCTTTGCTTTAGAAGCTGCTGTAGTCTTTGAAGCTGAAGTAGCTTTAATGTAAAGATGTTGTGGTCTGAATACACCCTCAGAAGCCGGTACCTGCTCAGCGGCTCTCAACCCATCTGTGGGATTGGCGCCCGAGGCTCCAGTACTTTGAGTATCCAGCGGCATGGCCGACTCCACGTGGGAGTCGGTAGCGGCCTGCGACTCTAAAGTAGCAGGTGTCAGGGGCTGCAAAAGCGCCTCACTGAGAACCGGCGACTGGCTTAGGAGAAGCTTAGTCATCGGTTTTGGGTCTCGGTTGTTTTTCTCTATCCTTTTCTTTGCGTTTTTTGTAAACTCTGGTAGTCGGATAGCTATCCAACGACATTTTATGATAATTAAACCTTCTACCAAAATACTGTAAAGCAAAAGTATACAGACGCTTAATAGTGCATTGGTTAAATCTAGCACAAAACCGACAACCAGAAACGTTGTGATCAGGGCCTAGGCAAGGAATACAGTAAGAATGAAAATCCTTATGAGGTACTTGCTTTCTACAAGTAATACAATTAACTTTTTCTGACATCGGTCTGGAGCAAGAAAAAAGTTTCCCCAACGGGGTACTTAGCTTTATTGAAGACTTTGGTTCTGAAACTCAAACACGAAAATTTCAGGAGTCTGCCGACCGGTACTTGCAAACTGCTTCTGCTTCGGGCACACGCGCGGCAAGAAAGACTGAAGAAAATGGCGTCGGCTGCTTCTTTTATACCCCTGACGTCAGGGAAGGGGCGACAGCAGCCGACGCAGGACCCAAGACTTTGGAATTCAGGCTGGCTGAGGGCAACCTGCCATTAGGATTACCCAAATGTAATGACTGCAACAGTGGAACATGAAGAAAATCCCCTTTTAAGAAGAGTTTAACCTCTTACCTCAATGCCAAACAAGGTACCAAAAGAAGGCAAGGTGGAGATGGCTGACAAATGCACTTTTACAGAAGAGTACGTCAGTCCTGAATCTAGAAGCTCACACAATTAAGAAACGACCATAGGTACCAGAACAAGAAAAGGATCCAGTTTGTTCCCGAGACACCACCTGTAGAACCTTTTCCATTCCAATACACAATTTCTCCTGGTACATTTCCTGGCCTCCTGCAGAACAGGAGTACATCCTCTGAATACAGGTATCTGAAGGGGATCAAAATTCTATCACCCATAGGGTCAGTTTGAGGTTCAGCACCTGAGGGTGGATCAGGGACCCCATGTCTTGTGCAAGTAGGTCGAATCTGTGAGATAACCTATGGTGACTGCCCTTGGCTAATAGGTATAGTAGGGGAAACCAATGCTGTCTTGGTCAAAAGGGGATCAACTGCAGGATTTTTGGTTTGGCCCTCTGAATCTTCACAAGGACTTTTTGAATCCGTGTGAAAGGGGGAGGAGCATAAAGAGGCATCCCCACCCATGAAAAAGAGGCGGCTTCCACCTTCCAAGCCTATGGATGTGGGTTTCTGGTGAAAAACAGACGCATCTGTCTGTTCTGGAAGGAAGCAAACATCTGCCTGTGGAATACCCCACCTGTGAATAAAATCCAAGAAAACCTCCCTGAGAAGCATCCATTTGTGAGAGGGTGGTGAGGTTCTCCTGAGGGTGTCTGCCATCACATTCTTGGCTGAAGGGGCGTATACAGCTTGCAGGTGAATGTGTAGTTTCACCACTAGGGACCAAATCTGAATGCCAAGGTGCAAAGTGGGTAGGGCCTTGTCCCTCCCTGCTTGTTGATATACCACAGAACAGTCACATTGTGTGTGACTACCTTCAAGGTGCCTGGTAGGAGAATTTATTAAAATATTTTTAGTGCCAAGACAGGGGCCCTCACTTCTTTGACACTGATGTGGTCCCTTTGTCTCTGGGTGGACCACTCTCCCAGAATTTAGTTCTGGTTGCTGCTGCTTTCCACATCTCCCCAACCCAGATTTTATGCATCTATGTAGAGGTGTTGTGAAGGTGAAGGGATCTGCAAGGGTATCCAGAGTGAGGTTGATGGATGAAATCTACCATATCAGCTCTTTTCAAGCATGGGAGAAGAGTGAGCATTCTATCCAGAGGATGGGAGTGTCGGTTCCACAAATTCTTCAAAACTCATTTTAACTTTCTAATAATGCAGCCTTACAAAGACAGCATGGGAATCAAGGATGCCATGTGGTCTAGGACCCGCAAATTCCCTAGCTAAGATGGATGGGAGGTAAAGGAGAGATTGAAAGTAATGGGTGAGAGCTTCCACCTTCTGGCAGGGGATGAAGGCTGGCATCTTGGCTGTTCTTATCCTGCATCTTAAGACAAGGTCTTGGGTAGGTGTTATTTGGGATTTTTGTTAGTTCACTATGAACTCAACGTTTCCCAAGGTCTGGCACACCATGTGTAGGTGATGGTAAAGGGGGTGGCAGTTCTGGTGCAGGATTAATATGTCATCTAGGTAGGCATACATTTGTACGCTCTGCATTCTGCAATGGGCGACAACTGTGTGAATACGCTTGTAGCTGTAGAGAGCCAAAACAGCAATGCAGAAAACTGAAAATGTAAGGAACCTACTGAAAAGCGCAGGAATTTCCTGTAGCGGGGGTGAATGGGGATATGAAGGTAGGTATTCCTCAGATACAAGGATACCATGAAGGCTTGGTTGGGGATAACAGGTAAGAAATGTTGCAATGTGAGCATCTTGAAGGCAGGCACCTTGAGAAATGGACTGAGGAAAGAATTCCAGAACTGGTCTCAAAAGGACCATCCTTTCTTGGAACAAAAACATCCTAAAGTAAAATCCCTTGTCTGTCTGATCTGGAGGGATTTTTTCTATTGTGCCCTGAGATAGGAGCTGATCCAAAACTGGAGGAAAAAGGTGAAGGGGGTTGAAGTGTCCCCTGGGGGGGGGGGGGGGGGGGGGGGGCTGCCCACCAAGCCATAAAATAACCTTTTTATAAACTAACCTTTCTGGTTGTTGGAAAGGATCCAAGTTTCTGAGGTGATTTTCCGCCAGGATGGTAAGGAAAGCGTTAGATGGAGGGACAGGGTATGGAAGTGGGTAAAGGATCCGAGTTGCAGCGGAATAGCTCTGTCTGGGTCAGGCTGCCTCAAATGGGAGTAGGGGTTGAGGTGGAGGGGCTCTAGAAGCTGTTTGCTTTCTAGGGTCTCAGTCCTTTAGATTGTGGTGCAGTAGAGTGAGAAGACTGTCTATTTACAAAACTGGTCACTTGGGGGTAGTTCCTGTGGTATCTAGGAAAGGGCGAGACGAGCAAATGTTTCAAATTTTGCAACTCCTTGCCCTTTTCTTGGAGAGATTTAAGGAGCTCCACTGAAGCTATGCCAAAAAGGGCCTTATCAAGTGGTGCATCCAGTAATTTGGCTTGTACATCCAGGGGTAGGGGCTGGAGTCTCACCCAAGAGTACCTTCTCAGGACAGAGCCAGATGCTGCAGATTTGGATGATGCTTCTACAGCATAACTGCACTTGATGGAATGCCTACTCACCTGAAAGGCGAATCTGGCACATCAGGCATTAGTTCAGAGGCCTTGGACAGGGTATCTAAAACAAACCTAGCCATGTGGGTTGGTAATTAATAGCTCTAATGACTAGTGCTGAAGTATAAAATTTTCTTCCCTGTCTGGTCATGAATTTGCTATCCTTATCTGTAGGGAACAGAGAAGTGGAAGGTAGCTGTCTGGAGGATTTGTCTGCTGACACAGCAATGACTGTTGTGTCTACAGGGGGAGTTTTGAACAAAAACTGTGCCTCCTGGGGGACTTTGTAAAAATCTATCAGGTCGTTTAGAAGCTGGGGGCTGAGAATCTGGGACCAGAGATGTAGCATGAAAGGCATCCTGAAAAGCTGGAAGCAGAGGAGAAACTATAGATGGACAAGGCTGGTCCATCTGCAGGAGTTCAAAATACTTCTTTAGTCTTAGAAACATTAGAAACAGTACAGTTGTGTACACTTACCATAAATGTAGATGTTATTCACTGTTGCAGTCATCACATTTGGGTAGATTCCCAAAGATAAGGATGGGAGGAGGAATTTAGATAGCATTAGGACCAGCTATAAGGCCCTGCAAGATTGCAGTGGCAAAGCCAGCTCTGGATTTAAGAGAAAATTGGTAAATGGTAATGCTTGGTGAAGGTATGTACAGAACTCCAGGTAGCAGCTTCTAGGATGTCTCTGATAGGGACACCACTGAGAAAGGCTGTAGAGGTAGGCTCATAGGTTGGTACTAGTCTATCTGCCCTAGGGCCTATGCAAGCCTAGCCATAACAATTCCCTGGATATTTCTTACCACAATATTTACTTCTTTGGGCCCCTGTCTAGCAGGGCGACTGACATGATCCCCGGGGTGAATTTCCTATCTCACATCCATTCATCAAGGTTCCTTTTGAAGAGGGCCAATGAGGCGCTCTGCTTGACATGTACGGGCAGTCTACTCCAGAGTATGGGGAGTCTCTGGGTCAGGAACCTATCCCTCCCAGCATGTTTTGTTCATTGTGATGACAACGTTTAGATCCCTGGAGCGTGTGGCTCTGAGGGATTGGGATTTCTTTAAGTGGAGCATGTTCAACAGCTCAGGGTTTGACATGGCCTTGTATGTTAAGCAGAGATCGCCTCGGAGTAGACAATATGCCAGAGTATAGCTGGAGTTTTTTTAGAATGTCAGCATATGGCATCTGCTTTAGGCCTGTGATTCTTTTAGTGAGGTATTTCTGTGGCCATTCCAGCTGTTGCAGATGTCTTGTGAGGTACATACGAAACTGAACATTACTCTATAATGGGTCTAATGAGGGATGAGTACAGTGGGACAATGACCTCCTTTTTTCTGGATGAAAAGCCCTTAGTGATGAGGTGTGCCACATAGGATTTCCTGACTGTTGTGGCGATGTGGTTATCGAAAGTGAGACCACTGTCCACCTGTGTCCCCAAGTCTCTCATCACACTTTTGATGTTTAGTGTCCTGCCACCTATGTGGTAATTCATGGGTACATGTTTTTTTCCAAAGGGGATAACTATACATTTCTTGGCATTAAGCTTGAGCCCATGGCTCTGGCACCAGGCATCTGTTTCTGTAAGGCCCTTTTGTAGAATATCCACATCATTTGGGGATTCAATAATGGCTCCCAGTTTGCAGTCATCTGCAAACTTTGTTAGCCTGAGTCCCTTAGTGTTTCCTGTACTTCAGAGAAGTAGATGCCAAACAAGAGTGGTCCCAGGACTGAACCCTGAGGTACTCCACTTGTCTGAAGCTGGATTTGGAGTCGGCTACTTTTACAGTCTGGGTTCTGTCAGTAAGCCAGTTGGCAACCCATCGAGTGACGTAGGGATTTATGCCCAGCTTAATAAGTTTATCTATGATTCCAGAGTGGGGGATGGTGTTGAAGGCCTTGGCGAGGTCCAGATAGCTGTGTGGACCGCCTTATCCTCGTCCACAGCTCTGGAGACTGATTCGAAGAAGTCAATCAGATTCAGGAGACAAGATCAGCCCTTCACAAACCCAAACTGGGTGGGGTCCAGTGTTTCAAGGTTGCCAATGTCTTTGATTATAAGTTCCATGATAATGTGTTCCATGCCCTTGCAAATTAGGCTCGTCAGAGTAATGGGACGGTAGTTCCCGGGATCCAAGGCGGATCCTCCCTTGTGGAGCTGGATAACTGTAGCCGTGTGCCACTCAGTGGGCACAAAGCCTGAGGTGAGGCTATGTTTAAACATGACACTTAGGTGAGGTGTCATTTCATTTTGTAGTTCATGTAGTACACAGCCTGGGATGTCATCTGGTCCCATGGATGCTGTATTCTTAGCTTTGGAGAGTGCGGTTTCTACCTGTGTGGCCGTGATTATTGGAATTTGGCGATCTTTTGGTATTAAGATGGGCCCTTTAGGGGGTGAGAGGGGGGTGAAGTTGACACTAAATCGATCTGCCAGTATATTGGCAATATCCTTGGGATCAGTATATTTAATACCATTCTGTTGTAGCTCAGAGCAGATCTGAGCATTGCCATTTAGAATCTTGACAAAACTATAGAATGCCTTGTGGTTGTCTTTGGAATCTTTAGCAATTTTATTTTCATAACTAGCTTTTGAGGATTTTATGAGGGATCTCAGCGTCTTACGGAGGCTGGTGAGGGAGTTTTTTGCATCCTGGGATTTTCCTCTTTTTTGCAACAGTTTCTTCCTTCTGTTGTATAGTTTGTTTATAGCAGGGGTCCACCAGATTGGCTTCCTTTTTTTGGAGAAGAGCACCTTGGTTCTATTTGGGATGGCATGATTCATGCATGAGTGGACGTGCTCGTACAGTGCCTTAGTGTAGGATTCTGCAGTCAAACTTCCAGATCCCATCTGCGTGGGTGTTGTAAAATTTGTCACTTCTGACTTCAGTAGCTTGAAGTTGGTTTTGGAGAAGTTTCAGGAGGTTTCCTTACTGGGGCGTGGGGGTGGGATGTGGATGTCAAGGGTGATTCGCTTATGGTCAGACCTGACCAATGAGGGGGGTGACCACTGGTGTGGAGCATCCATCTCCCATGTTGGTAATGACTAGGTCTAGGATACTAAAGCCCCTGGTGGGACAATGGATCAGTTGATCCAGGGCGTTGGAATTTATGAATTCCAAGAACCGTTGGGAAAAGGAGTTGGTACCCGAGTAGTTTTCCCAATTAATGGCAGGGTAGTTGAAATCACCCAGTATTAGGGTGCTTGGCTGTATCTTAATATTTTCCAGTATGTTTAGAGAATCTTGGGGCATGGTGGGGGATCTGTGGCAAGCTACAATTTGGATTGCAGTCTTACCTAGTGTTAGTTGCACCTGGAGAATTTCGGACGCATTGTGTTGGGCAACTAGCCTGGAGGTGTGAATATCCTTGGTGAATATGGACACTCCTCCACCTTTAGTGTTTCGGTCTTGGTTTTGTGGCCGAAAAGTGTGGTAAGAATTGTAGCCTGGTATTGCAGAAGTGCTCTCTGCAGCCTTGAACCAGGTCTCAGTTACTGCACAGATATCGATGTTCTCCATTTTTAGGAGTGCCTCGAGAGAGTGCATTTTGAAGTTTAGACTTCTAGCATGAGTAGCATTACCTTCAGATTTTGCATGCTTGTATCTGTTATGGTGGTGGTTTTATCCTTTGAACCTTGCCTAAAAAAGGCACTATAGGGGTGGCAAGAGCTTTAGCCAGTAACCTGAATACCAGGGGTGACAGGTGCAGACCATCTCTGGCAAAGCATTGTGGTTAGTCGATGATGCCCTCCCATGCAGACAAATACTGGATCCCCTTTGAATGACACCAGAAGCTTTGCCAATTGTTGAAGTCAATCATTTTGTCCTTATACTGAGATATTCTGGGCGAAGGCAGGATGCTACTCGGGGCTAAGGTCATACCTGCCTGGGTCACATGATTCAAGAGCTCTTCCACGTCTCTCCATGTAGTCCAGGGAGGTACGTCTCAAGTCAAACACTCCAGCATGGACATAGATGCAGCCCTGGTTGAATGGGGTCTAATCCACTGTGGGATAAATTTTCCATGGTGCGTACAGCAGAAATGAATGCAATGGCCTATCCATTTAGAAATTGTTTGCTTTGAAATAGCCTTCCCCTCTGCCCCTGCAGCAAATGCCACCAGCAGTTCAGATTTCCTTTGAGGTTTAGTCCTGTCCAAGTAAAATCAAAGTTGTCTGTGCACATCTAAGGAGTGCAGTATCCCTTCCCCTTTGTTCTGTGGATTAGAAAAGAAGGTTGGCAAATGAATGGATTGATAAAGAGCCACACTGGATACCACCTTTGGCATGGAGGGATTGGTCCTGAGAGACACCCTGTACGCATGAAAGATGATGAAAGGCTCCACTGCCATAAGGGCCTGTAATTCAGATACCAGTCTTGCTGAAGTGATTGCTAAAAGGAAAGCTGCTTTCCAAGAAAGGAATTTTAACTCTGCACTTGCAGCTGGCTCAAAGGGAGGCAGAGAGAGTTTTTCCAATACAAAGTTAAGGTCCCAGGCTGGAGTTGGGTCTCTTCTGGGTGGTCTCAAGTTTTTGGCCCCTCTGAGAAACTACCTGAGCAGTGGGTGAGAAAAGAGGGGTGGTTCTGTGTTGTAATGAGCTGAAATGGCTGAGTTGTGAATTTTGATGAAGGAAAAGGAAAGGCCCTTGTGAAGCATCTCAGTTAAGTATTGAATAATCTGAGGTAAAATTGGGCGCTGCTGTGGCCATCCCTTGAGTTTGGTTCCAGGAACAGAATCTTTTCCATTTTTCAGCATAATATTTTCTAGTACTAGGCCTCCTTGCCTCCAAAATTAAATCCAACACTTGTTTACTGAGAGATGGTAACGGAGACATTAGGTAATTAGCCAGGTTCAGGGTTTGAAGCTGGGGGTGCAGAATCCGGCTCTCCTGCTGTGATAGCAGGGTAGGGGTCTGAGGCAGGTGCCATGGAGCTAGCTGTGACACACTGCGCAAAAGGGGGTACACCAGTGTTGGCGTGGCCAGTCTGGTGCTATCAGTATCATCCTTGGTTTGTCCAGTTTAATCTTTAGTAGCACTTTGGAGAGGAGAGGCAGAGAAGGAAAGGCATACACGGATAGATTTTTCCAGCTGAAGGACAGATCATCCACATTCAAAGCTTGTTTGTGGGGAGTCCTTGTGCAGAATTTGTCCAATTTGTAGTTCTGGGGGGAGGCAAACAGGTCTATATCTGGGCTCCCCCATTTGTTTATTAACATGTTGAAAGTCTCTGGTTCAAGTTTCCACTCATGTGGGTCCATGAGATTTCTGCTTAGTCAGTGTATTTAGTTTTCCTGGCAGGAATTGAGCCTGTAGATGCACTTGTTACCTCAAGGCAGTCTTCCACAGAGCTAGTCTGCAGAGGGAGTAGGAATGGGTACCTCCCTGCTTGTTTATGTACCACATAACAGTGGTGCTGTCCATCTTTACCATTAATTACCCTGCAAGAATGTGGTCCTTGAAGGCTGTCAGAGCATTCTGTACAGCTAACATTTCTTTTTTATTGAAATGCAGGTGCATTTGACTTGGGTTCCGTTTGCCTGAATGCATTTCCCTACCATGTGAGCCCCCCATGCATAGTCTGATGCGTCTGTTAGGGTTTGGGCAGCTGGGAGTAGAGTAAATGATAGTCCATTGTTCTGGTGGCAGGCCTCTGCCGACCATATGAAATCTAACCGTAGGCAAGGTATGACAGGAATCATTGCTTCTAGATTCTGAGAATGTTGACACCATAGGCTTTTTACATACCATTGTAGTTTCCTCATATGCAGTCTTGCATATGGAATTAGTAGAATGCATGAGGCCATGAACCACAAGGCTTGCAGTATTTGCCTTGCAGATATCAGGGTTTCTGTGGCCACTAGTTTGAAGTAAGTTGTCAAATGAATTTGTTGCTCTGACATGAGGAAAGCCATCTGGGAAGTTGTGTTCAAGCTTGCTCCCAGGAATATAATTTGACAGGGTACCAAGCTGTGATTTCTTTTCGTTTATGGTGTACCCCAGACTAGATAGTACTTTTTGTACAAATGCCAGAAGATTCAAATCTATGTCATGGCTTTCTGCCTGAATTAGACAATCGTCCAGGTATGGGTATATTTGAATATTTCTTTGCCTGCAAAATGCAATGACTGGAGCTAGGCACTTTGTGAATACCCTAGGCACAGTAGGTAAGCCAAAGGGCAGTGCAGAGAACAGATAGTGCATACAGCCTGTTTTGAAGCGTAGGTATCTTCTGCAAGATTCCCTGAATGGGATGTGCAGGTAGGCTTCCTTTAAATCCAGTGTTGCCAACCAGGCAACTTTGCCTATCATGGGAAGCAACTGGTGAAGAGTTAGCATCTTGAATTTTGGAATCGCCAAAAAGGTGTTTAGGATAGAAAGGTCCAGGATAGGATGCTGAGAGTTGACTTTTCTGGGTACCAGGAAAAGTGCTTAGTAGAAACCTTGTCCCTTTTCCTCTTATGGTACAGTCTGAATAGCCTTTAAGCTTAAGAGAGAGAGTACTTGCTTTTGAGCCTCTGCCCACTGATTTAGGAGTAGGACTGGCCAACCCGTTTGGCGTGTGGAAGTAAAATCTGTATCCTTGGGAAACTATCTTTAAAACCCATTTGTCCTGGGTAACGAGTTCCCAGTTTTTTGCTTTCAGAGCAAACTTTTCCCCTAGAGGAGCAGTCAGTTGAGAAATGCTTGGAAGTTTTAAAGTTAAGTCACTGAGACAGCTTATTATAGGGGGGAGTCTTATTGCTCTCTGATTTGGAAGTAGGAGCCCCCCACTGCTTAGTCCTGTGCGTACCCTGGGACTGAAGCCTTGTTTTGCTAGTTTGTGGGTTTGAACTGAGAAGGCCTGGAAGAGGCAGGAAAGGACCAATTTATTTGAGCGTCAATGCCTACTAAATCTTGGAGGCTGCAGCAGTAAGAAATCTAACAGTTTGCATAGATTTAGCTTTTTCCTCCCTCTTTTTAAGAACTTCTGCTTTGTTGCCAAACAGACGGTCCTGATTTAAGGGAGCATCCAGCAATTTAGTTTTAACATGATCTGGCAAAGACTGCTCCTTAAGCCAAGCATGCCTTCTAAGTACAGACCCGGTGACAGCAGCCCTGTAAGACGCCTCTAGTGAATCAAAACCACATTGCAAAGTATGTTTTCCAACCTCTTCAGCAAAATGCATTAAATCCTGTAAATCCTTATTTTCAGCACAATCAGGAATCATGTTCTGTTTAAGCAATCCAATAATATGCTGTTGATACTTTAACATATGAAACTGGCAATTTAAGGCACTGATGGCCAAGGCTGCAGAGGTGTATACCTTCTTACCCAATCTATCCAGGGCCCTGGAATCTCTATTAGAGAGGGTAGGCTTTTTGGCAGTAGTAGCCTTAATGCCCTTGGGTCCCTGTGAAATGGTCTCAGGATCCGCAGTAGGATTTTTAAAAAGGAACTTGTGAGCATCAGAAACCCTGCAATATCCATTTGGTTTTCTGGGAGCAGGCGGTAAAAAGAGTCAGGTGCCAAGCTAGAGTCCGAAAAGGCATGGTCAACAATGTCCAGCACAGGAGGGATAGCTAAAGGCCTGTGTTGGGACAGGAGTAAGAAATCTCTAAGCCTCTTTTTAGAATCAGAGTAATCCTGGCTTCCCCTGTGAAAATGCTCCCTAAGAATATTCAAGGTTTCACCAAAAGAAAAATCCTCTAGGGGAGAAGCAGAGGGAAGAGTTCTCTGCATCATAATCCTCATAGGTGGATAAGGGTAAATCCTGATCAGAGAAAACAGAAATTTCGGAATCCTGGTCAGAAGTATCATAAGCAAATTCAGTCCTAGGTCTCTTAAAGGGGGAAGGTTGGCTTCCCCTGAGTAAAGTAATAAGGTCCTCAGCCATTATTTGTTTTTTTAGGCACAGAGGCCTGACCATGCAGTCTGGGCATCAGTTTCCTAAACATGGTTAGTGTTTTAGGCCTTGAAGAAGAAGATGGCGTCAGTTTAATATGCAAGTCAGTAGGCCTGAATGCACCCTCAGAAGCCACTGCCTGCACAGTGGCTCCGGACCCATCCATGGTAGAGACATCCGCAGGTTCCACAGTTGAATAATATCACGGCATACCAGACTCCAAATGGGTCTCAGTAGAGGCCTGTGAATCTGAAGCAGTGGATATCAGGGGCTGCAAATCACCCGAGTACCGGCAAACTGGCGACTAGTTAAGAAGAAGCATCGTCGGCAGCTCTTGACTTAAGCGGCCTGTCTTTATCTCTGTGTTTTTTCGGAATGTCTGTAGTCGGATGGCTTACCGAAGACATATCTGGATAATTGAACAGAGTACCAAAATATTTAGAAGCAAAAATATACTGACAACGAATAGTTCGTGGTTTAAATAAGGCACAAAACCGACGGTGAGGTACGTCGTGGTCAGGGCCTAGGCAAGGAATACAGTACGAATGAAAATTTTTATGAGGTATTTGCTTCCACAAGAAATACAATAATTGACTTTTACTGACATCGGTTTAGAGCAAGAAAAAGGTTTCCCCAACGGGGTACTTAGCTTTAGTTCAATACTTCGGTTCTGAAACTCGAAAATGAAAATTTCAGGAGTCTGCCGATTGGCACTTGTGAAGTGCTTCTGCTTCAGGCACCGTATGGCAAGAAAGACTGATGTAATGGCGTCAGCTGCATGCTTTATACTCCTGACTACCTGACGTTGCGCAAGATGAGACAGCAACCGAATCAGGACCCAAGACTTTGATAATCAGGCTGACTGAGGGCTACTGCAAGCAAATAACCCAAATGTGATGACTGCAACAGTGAAACACTAACATCTGCCATTTAAAATGCTCTCTCAAATGTAATGGTGTCCCTACAGGAGAATTCTTCCCCAGGAGAATCAGGACTAATGGTGTCCTCCTCCTCAGGAGTAGCAACGTCCTTGGGAGACTCAAGTTGGCAACAGTAAGTCAGGGATTCATCAGAAGAGGAGAGTTCTTCCTCGGACTCCAAGGCCTGCACAGCTGGTAGGGCTGGTTGGGGCACCAGAGACTGAAAGGCCTGGAAGGCTCTGAACAAGTTCTGGGAAAAGGCTTCCCATCCAGGTGCTGGTTCTGTAGTTCTGTATTTTTCTTTTTGTTTCCTCTTAAGAGAAATAGGAGTAGTCTGTTTGGGAGCAGACATCAGGGTGGATGACAAGGCGGTAGTAGGCCCCCTCCAACGCCATGACCCGTGGTTCCCCATCATCAGGGCCTGATGGCTGATCAACCTCAGCAGACAATACTCTGGGGTTATAGCTGAACCGGCTTCCCCGTGGTTCCCAGTTCCAGTGGTAAAATACATCAGATGGGACCCTGGGCTAACATCTGCCTCAAGAGTCTCACTAGACTCCTAAGGTGCAGCATGGGTGTTGGGCCAAACCTTTTTGGCCTTCTTCTGAGGTAGCTTATTGAAGGTACCTACCCCACCCTCCATATCCAATGCCAAACGTCAGAGTCTTTGGTTTTCTAAGTACAACTTTAAAGCAGCCAGGTGACTATGCAAGGTTTTAGGTACAAAGGACTGGCAGATGTCAATAAGACTTGTAGTCGTGGCCCTCTCCTAAACAAAACCAACACTGATTGCGCATGCCCTTCGGTGGAATTGGTCTTTCAAAAAGTACAGTTTTGTACCTACCATAAATGTAGATGTCCGAACTGGATAGCATCTGCAGTCATAACAACTGGGTTGTCCTGTCGTCAGGCAGCCCTGCAGTCGGCCGGATTCCAAAGTCCGGGTCCGGCTTCGGCTGATGTCGCACTTCACCCGACGTCATCTCTGCTGGTCTCCGGGTATAAAGGCATCAGCCGACGCCATTTTCTTCCGTGTTTCTTGCCCCAGATGCCAGATGCCCTTCCTGGAAGGCTAATTTTTGGATAAATGCCAATGTTTCCAAAAGGATAGAAGGCAAACTCAGAAAATAAGCATGTATGTACATATATACAAACAAATACACCATAAGAGACTCCCCCCACTAGCTAGCTATTAAGAGGGTAAATACCCTAGGGGTACCACAGAGGGAAGGAGGAGGGAATCCTGACTGCAGATGCTATCCAGTTCGGACATCTACATTTATGGTAGGTACAAAACTGTACTATGTCCTTCATGGATGCATCTGCAGTCATAACAACTGGGTAGAATACCATAGCCAACTAAGGGAGGAGGAAAAATTTTAGATTATGGTGTGGTTAGGATCCCTTGCAGCACAGCAGTGGCAAACCCTGCTCGGGATCTGGAGTACAAAGGTAAGTTATAATGCTTGGCAAATGTATGCACGGAGGTCCAAGTAGCCGCCTCAATAATGTCCTTGGTTGCCACACCTCGTAGGAAGGCTGTGGTAGTGGCTGTTGCCCTTGTAGAATGAGGCCTTATGTTCTGTGGAATTGGTTTTCCATGGAAGGAGTAACAGAATCGTATGCAATTTCCTATCCATTTGGAGATTGTCTGTTTGGAAATTGCTTTTCCTTCCTTTCCTGTTGCATAGGCTACAAAAAGCTGGTCAGTTTTTCTGCTACTTTTTGTTCTGTCCAGGTAGTAGCGTAACTGTCTATGTACATCCAAGGAATGCAGCATTCTTTCCCCTCTGTTTTGTGGGTTGGGAAAGAAGGTAGGTAGGTGGATTGCCTGGTTTAAAGACACTCTGGATATCACCTTAGGCATAAAAGTAGGATTAGTCCTCATGGACACTATCTTGGTGGAAGATTAGGAAGGGCTGTACCGCCATTAGGGCCTGAAGTTCAGAGACCCTCCTTGCTGAGGTTATTGCCAGTAGGAAAGCAGTTTTCCACGATAGATGCTGTAGGTCTGCTGTAGCTGCTGGTTCAAAAGGTGCGAGTGTCAATTTTTCTAGCACAAAGTTCAAATCCCAAGCTGGTAATGGTGGTTTCCTTGGAGGTTTTACATTCTTGATTCCTCTGAGGAACTGCCTGAGTAAAGGATGTGAAAAGACAGGTGGATCAAAGCTGTATTCTGCTGAAATAGCTGATGCATGTATCTTGATGGAGGAATAGGACAGGCCTGTATGTAGAAGCTCTGCCAGATACTCCAAAATGTTAGCCATATCTATAATTGACACATCTTTTCCTCTTTCTGTGCTCCAAATGACAAACCTTTTCCATTTTCCTGCATAGTTCCTTCTTGTTGAAGGTCTGCGGGCTTCAAGGATAATGTCTTTAACCCTTTGGGAAAGTTCTGGGTTAGTTGCTGCTATGTGATGTGCCATGCAGTCAGTTGTAACGTTTTTAGGTTTGGATGCATGATGCTGTAGTTGTTCTGAGTTAACATCAAAGGCATCAGGGGTATTGGCCACATGTTGTCCCGAGACATGCTCCTCAGTAATGGGTACCAGTGTTGTCTTGGCCAGTTTGGAGCTATCAGGGTTATCCTTGGACGTTCCTCCTTGATTTTTAGTAATACCTTGTGTATCAAGGGAAGAGGTGGAAATGCATATGCTGTTAGACCCTTCCAGCTGAAGGAGAGCGAATCCACTTTCCATGCAAGTGGGTGGAATGTCCTTGTGCAGAATTTTTTGAGCTGGTGATTGAGAGGGGAAGCGAATAGATCTATCTGTGGTCTTCCCCATTTCTTTGAGATGGTCTTGAAGATGTCCGGGTGTAGCATCCATTCGTGGGCATCCGATGTGGTTCTGCTCAATATGTCTGCTAGAGTATTGTCCTTTCCCGGTACAAATATTGCCTGTAACTGGATGTTGTAGCCGAGTGCCAGGTTCCAAAGCTCCAAAGTCATTCTGCATAGGGGGTATGAATGAGTGCCTCCCTGCTTGTTGATGTACCACATTGACTGTGGTGTTGTCTGTCCTTATCATCAAATGGTCTTCTTTGAGAAATGGTCTGAAATTTTGGATTGCCAGTTTTATTGCCAGCATTTCTTTTAGGTTGATGTGCAGGTGGAGTTGATCCTGCGTCCACAATCCTTGTACGCATTTGCCCAGCATGTGAGCCCCCCATCCTAGGTCTGAGGCGTCTGTTGTGATGGTCTGGCTTGCTTGATAGCTGTGAAAGGGTAGGCCTGGATTTGACTGGCATGCTTGTGCCCACCATAGGAACTCCTGTTTTAGGCATGGGATTAGTGGAATTTCCGCTTCTAGGCTGTGCCTGTGTTGGGACCATAAATTCCTTAGGTACCACTGTAGTTTTCTCATATGTAGTCTGGCATGTGGAACCAAGATTATGCATGATGCCATGTAGCCCAAGGCCTGAAGGACTTTTCTTGCTGTTAACTTGTTCTGTTTTGTTAGAGCCAAGAAGTAAAGAGGGAGTTCTTTTTGTTTTTCTGCGGTTAGGAATGCCATTTGTTTTACAGTGTCCAATTCCGCGCCCAAGAATGTCCTTGTTTGGGATGGTATCAGCCTTGACTTTTGTAAATTGACTGTGTATCCCAGTGCTTGCAGCAAGTAGATGACCCTTTGTAAATCTGTTGTCAGCTTGCTTTTGTTGTCCCCTTGTAGTAGGCAGTCGTCCAGGTATGGATATATTTGGATTCCCTGTAGTCTGCAGTGGGTGATTACTGATGCCAGGCATTTTGTGAATACTCTGGGCGCAGTAGATAAGCCAAAGGGCATTGCTGAGAATTGATAATGCTCTGATCCTGCAAGAAATCTGAGGTATCTTCTGCAAATTGGTCGAATGGGGACGTGCAGGTATGCCTCCTTGAGATCTAGAGTTACCAGCCAACACTCCTTGCCCAGCATGGGAAGAAGCTGCTGTAGGGTCAGCATTTTGAATTTTGGGACAATGATGTATGTATTTAAGGTGGACAGGTCGAGAATAGGTCTCCAACTTTTTTCCTTTCTTGGAACTAGGAATAGTCTGGAGTAAAACCCTTTGCCTTGTTCTGTTATTGGCACTCTTTCCACAGCTCTCATCTTTGCTAATTGCATTATCTGCTGTAGAGCTTCTGTTTTTTGATTTGGAGGCAGGTTTGGCATTCCTCTTTTGACTGGTAGAGTGTGAAAGTGGAACCGGTAACCTTGGTCTATGGTTTGCAAAATCCACTTGTCTTTTGTGATGTAGAGCCAGTTTTTCAAAAATAAGGTTAATTTTCCGCCTAATGGAGCTGCTATTTGTTCCCTGGTAGGCGGATGTAGAGTTAAGTCACTGTGATTGTGCTGTTGTAGTGGTAGTGGCTGAGTCTGTGCCTCTGTTATTACCTTGCCACTGTCGTCCTCTGTAGGCACCTCCTCTGGATTGGTTTCTGCCTCTGGGACGTCTATTCCTGCCCCTTTGGGATCGTGTGGAGTCAGGAAAGGACCAATTTTGGCAGGCCAGTTCCTGCTAAACCTTGGGGCTGAACCTGCAAGAAATCTTTAACCGTTTGAACAGATTTTGCCTTTTCTTCCATTTTCTTCATTACCTGCTGGGCAGGTGTACCAAACAAACTGGTCTTATCCATAGGAGCATCTAATAACTTAGATTTAACATGATCCGTAAGACTTGTTCCTTCAGCCATGCATGTCTTCTTATCACTGTGCCAGTCATGGCTGATCTAAATGAAGCCTCCAGTGCATCATAGCCACATTTTAAGGAATGGTTACTAACCTGTTGTATGTTATTTACCATTTCTAATACATATTTCTTATCTATAGAGTCGTCAGAGGATAGTTTTTTAGTTAACTGATAAAGCATAAACTCTTGGTATTGTATCATGTGAAACTGACAGTTTAAAGCTCTAGCTGAGAGAGTAGCTGAGGTATAAACTTTTTTGCCCCATCTGTCTAAAGACCTGGCTTCCCTTTCACAAGGAATAGGGTTTTTTCCTGTGGTCGAGGCTACTGCCTTAGGCCCCTGGGATATAGTTTCGGGGTCTGCAAGAGGGGCCTTGTATAGGTGATGATGCGTGTCTGGTACCCTGTAAAATCTGTCTGGTTTGGCAGGGGCTGGAGGCAAGGAATCTGGTGCAGAGCAGACATCATTAAAGGCATCGTCCACAACAGGGAGGACAGGAGGTATAGCTAAGGGCCTGTGTTGTGGAAGGTGCAGAAAAGTCCTAAGTCTTTTTCTGGAATCTGAGAAATCCTGTTGCTGCCATTGGAATTGTTCTCGCATGGCATGTAAGGTTTCCCCAAAGGAGAATTCTTCTGGTGGAGAAGCAGCTGGAATGGATTCTTCAGCATCTGAGTCTTCATAATTGGAGAAAGGAGCCTCTGGCTGGTCTGTAATATCAGAGTCATCCGCAGAATCAGAGGACACAGGCTCGGGGGGCTCTGCCCTAGGTCTCTTCTCTGGGGGCTGAGAGGCCCTGTCTGGGTGAGATTGAGATCCCCTAATTAAGGATATTAAATCTTCTGCCAAAGTAAGCATTTGTGAACTAGAAGTAGGCCTGGTTGAGGGGGGTTTAACAGGCACTGATTTAGGAGACTTGGCTGCTTTAGCCCTGGCAAAGGCCTTAATGGACATGGCTGCAGGAGGCCTAGCAGCACCACGTGCTGGGGTAGAGACATCCAAAGGGATGGTGTCTGATAATTCACTAGAAGCCACTGTAGTAGGTAAAATTTCAGAGGCCGATTCAAGTAAGGTAGCAGGAACCTCAGAAGTAGTCAAAGATTCAGCTGTGCTTTGAACAGTTTTCTCGGTTTCGGCCGAAACCGAGACACTCGCGTTTGCTTTACCATGGTTTCGGTCCGAAACCGTGGACCGCGAGTGTCGGTCTTTTCTTTGCGTTTAACAATTTGGGTAGTCGGAGGATCCGACGGCATAATGTAAGCAAATTCTGAACCGAAAAACTGTTCAGCAAACTCCGACCGACGCCTAAGCGTTCGTCGGTTGAAGGAAGCACAGGCCGAACAGGCTGCTACGCCGTGGTCTGGGCCTAAACACGGCAAACAGTAAGAGTGGAAATCTTTATGAGGTATTTGTTTCAAGTTAAACAGTTATTGACTTTTTCTGACATCGGCTGAGGCAAGAAAGAGTCCCCAACGGGGTACTTAGCTTTTAGAAGTCTTCGAAGTAGTATTCGGTAGTAGAAATCTCTGGATCCGACCGACCGGCACTTGCGAACAGCTTCTGCTTCGGGCGCCACGCAGCAAGAAAGACTGAAGAAAATGGCGTCGGCTGATGCCTTTATACCCGGAGACCAGCAGAGATGACGTCGGGTGAAGTGCGACATCAGCCGAAGCCGGACCCGGACTTTGGAATCCGGCCGACTGCAGGGCTGCCTGACGACAGGACAACCCTGTTGTTATGACTGCAGATGCATCCATGAAGGACATCCACACTTACCCTTCCTAGCTGACATGAACATCTGGAAAGCAAGAAAAAATATATTCAAAAAAACCCAAAAGGGTACTTATCCGAAGCGGATAGCTAAAGTCAAACGAGTAAACTGATTCTACAAGCTGGTGATCAGAGGTCCATAGACCACTGCAGCAGAGACTTTCTGAGCTGGGTACGTGCAAACGTCACATTTATAGCAGATGTTGCATTATGGCTCCGACATGCAATGTCGCATGTAACCCCTATCCTAAGACTTTGATATACTGACCAAATGTCTTGTGCTGCAGGCAGCCACCTCCCTATTATAAATACTGCAACATGAGAATAGAAGGACATCTTGAGGTGATTATAGGGGTGACACTGGAGCTAAATTTAAATTGGCCAGCAAATTTGCTATATCCCCTGGCTGGGTATAGGAGGGCTCCATTGACTATTAGTTCAGAACACTGTTTGGTGCTCCCTTTAAGGTTGCATACATGACTGAAAAATGTCTTATTGTTATCCTTAGTCTGGGAGGCTATTTTTGCCTCAAAGTTGGCTTTGGTGGACTTTTAGTCCAGAGTTGCTTGTTGAAACTGACAAGGGAGTTTGTCATTTGGGTATAGACCCTATTTTTTGGACAAGATTTTCTTTCTTCTGTTGCACAACTTTTCTATACTGGGGGTCCATCTAGGGGGCTTGTTTTTTTGAGTTTGTCCCAATTTAATTTTGGTTTAGAACTGCTATTTCTATGCACTTATTTACATGCTTGCACAGAGTTTCTGTAAATACTTCTGCATATGCCACCATGCTCTTCAAATTTGGGGAGGGGGGCTTGGAATTTAGCTATGCTTTTACTTAGGAAATAGCCATGGAAAAGTTCTTAAAGGTTCTGGGGTCTGCTAGGAGTTCAGCCTTTATATTTATTTCACTTTATAATCTGATCTGACAAATGAGGACATTACAGAAGGGTGGGAGGGGTGCAACATTTTCTCATATTTGTGAATATCAGATACAGGATATTTGCACCCCCCTAGTAAGTGTGTTCCAGGGTGCTTGCATCAACAAAAAACAGGAATCTTTGAGCCTGCATGTTAGTTTTTATGGATCCCAGTTTATGGTGGGATAGTTAAAATCACATGCATTTGGTGCTGAGCTGAATTGTGAGTGATCCCAGTACCTTTAGGTAGGAGGCATGGTTATCCTAGGTAACAGACAGGGACCAATAGCTAGCAAACATATTGCATTGGACTTTATTGTAAGGCTTTTCTGACAAAATAGCTCAAGCATGTCACACTGTTTGACCAATCTTTGAGATCTGCTTACTTTTTTATGTAGACTGATATACCACTTCTTGTCCCTTCTTGTGCAGTAGCTGGTCTAAATGTGTGTAAGGCATTACAGCCTTTTAGTGTGAGGTGGCTTTCGCAGCTTTAAACCATATTTCGGTAACCGCACAGATGTCAACACACTCACAGGGAGGGAAGCTTATTTTCACTACTAGCATTGAGCAGCAAGGCCTTTAGTTTATCTTGCATAGAATTTATTATGTTGAAATATTTATCAGATTGGCAGTGCCTAAAAAAGGCACTATAGGGGGTGGATAATGTTTCGACTAATATCCAAAAGCCTAGTGGGGATAGGTACAGACCATCCCCGGCAAAGCAGCATGGTCTGCTGATTAATCATTTATTGCCTTAATTCTGCAGATGGATGGTCCGTCATAACTTTGTTCCAGGACTGACTTACAGAAATCAAGTATTTAATAAAGTATTTAGTGGTAATAGTTTTCCACCAGGGCAAGGAGAGTGACAGTCTTGTGGAAAAAAGAATTATGGGGCTGAGGACAGGGGAAGGGGTACTGCAAAGCTAGTCAACATTCTTATTTCCAAAGGGAGGCCTTCCAGACGGGACGTCCCTCTGAAGTTTGCCAGCGTACCTTTTCCTAGGTTGGAGTCAACCTAAGGTTCCTTATGTGGAAGCAGACTTAGATGGGTAGTTCTTATGGTAATTTTGAGAGTAGTATCTGCCTGTAGTCTTTCATTCACCTCACCTTGGTGAGAGAGAGTTTTGAAAGGACTGCCAGGCTGAGGACCAAACAGTAGATCTTTGTCCAAGGGGAGAGTCCAAGAGTTTTGATTTGAAATCCTCAGCAACAGGCTGGCTATGAAGCCATGCATATCTGTGGATAACAGACATAGCAGCTGCTGCCATAGAAGCAGCATCCACAGTATCGAAACTCCACTTAATTGTGTGTCTATTTTTAGTAGCCTGGGAACGTAGATTCTGCATTATTTGCCTTAACTCTGCATATGGAGGGTCCGTCATTACTTGATTTCCTGTACTTCATTACTGGGACAAAGTCTTTTGACTCTAGTAGTGAATTGTCCTAAAAGAATGGGTAGCATAGGTATATATATTCTCCCTCATCTATCCACACTTGTCTGTCTGTAGACAATCAGCACTGGGTAACAGCTTAGAAGGCTTAAAGGAAGAGATACTGCAGAAGGGTTTGCCACAGCATTCTTGTAAGTATTTTAAGTCATCAGGCACCCTGAAAACAGATGCTAGTCTTTGGGAGTTGGTGGATTATAGTCGGGCACTAAAGAAGTTGATTGGAAGGAGTACTGGGAAGCCTCAAAAACAGGAAAGACTGGGGAACAGTAACTATTTCCAAGAGGCTGTAGTAACTCTTCTGTACATCAGAAATTAGAATGGACTGCCAATCAAAATAATTCATCATATTCTGGACAATCTCTCCAAACGAAGCTTCATCAATAGGGGAAATCGGGAGATAGGGTGTCCTCTTCATCCAAAGAGATGTGCTCAGCAGAATGATTTTAATCAGAATTGTGTTCCTCAGAAGATGCCAAAGTACATTTCTGAGGAGTATCCTATGGTTGTGGAGACCAAAATGGGTGGGGAGGGGTGGGGGGGTTCCAAGCTATAACAGCTTTGCACAATCCCTGAAGAAAATATATCCACTCTTTCCCCAGATGTTGAGAGAGGCGCCACGTCTAGTACTCTTTCTTGGGTGTGATGTCTACCTGGATAACATGCAGAGGTTTGGAACCCTGTCTAACCATTATTAATGTACATGGAACTCTTCCCAAACTAATATTTGAGGGATGCTGTGGGGCCCTCGAAAATGATTTGTCATGGTCCGCCAGATGTAGCTACAGTTTGCAAGGCCTCAGGTGTCATACCTGCCTTCGATAGGGTCTCTGTAGTGGGCAACGGAGAGGTAACCAGTTATTCTGGGGTTCTGCAACCTCAGTGGGTACGTTGCAGTCTAAAATGCTGGACTACTGATCTGTTTGGGGCCTCCTGCTGTTTCTTAGGCAGGAGAGACGTCAGAGGATCTAGATTTTAGCATCTTAACCTGGGCCAAGCATTTAAAATGCGAGTCACTAGAAAGGGGTTGAGACACAAAACCTAAGGGTTTTGGGACCATATGATTAACAAATGTAGCTGTATTTGTGACAGTGGACTGGACCCAGACAGAAGTGCGCATATCCTTGAATAGAATCAGTCAACTGCTCTTGCTCTTACCCTCCTAGCCGACATTTAACAAATCTGAACAAAAATAGGTTGTCCAACTAGTCACTTATCAGAGAAAACAAAGGGAAAGCAACAGTACTACCAACCAGATGATTAGTCCGACAGAGACACAACCCAAGTTCAGGCTTTTGGCGAGGTAAGTCTGGGGATCCACACTCACCTGTCCATCTACATATCCTTATGCTTACAACCTAAAGTCATGTGGACATACAACCTCAGCAAGGTAAAGTTTTGGTACCCAGTCCAGACATCAGAAGTGGCAACACATCAGGAATACTGCAAAAGGCATTTTATAGTAAGGACCTAAGTGTGAGCTAACAGTAACCCTACACATCAAGTTACTAAAAATGCTCTCTCAGCAGTACTACTGCACAAAACAAAAGAGCACAAAACAAAGGCAACACCAAACATGCACAATACTTTACCCGTCCCCTTACCTAAACCTTACTCTATCCCTAACCTGTAAATACTTGCATATATTAACTAGTAGTATAACACAGTCTTGCACATCTTCGCAACAATCACTTTTCAATTCAAACATTAATTTTACATAGTGTAAATGAGCAGTAGTGTGCAGGAAATTTAAATGTCTGATTCACTCAATTGATCATTCATTCATGCATGGTCTTTTTTTCTTTTGCACCCAGAGAAAGCGGTTTACCAAATGTGTTCTTCCCTTTGAGATATACATACACAAGCAGAAAAAGTACAGTTTTATACCTACCATAAATGTAGATGTTAGAGTGTTCACCCTGCTGCAGTCATCACACTTGGGTTATCCTGCCGTCAGGCGGTCCCTGCAGTCGGCCAGAGTTCCAAAGTCTTGAAGAGGCATCAGACGCCATTTTCTTCAGTTTTTCTTGCCCCAGATGTCAGGTGCCCCCAATATATATATCAGGCACAAGCAAATACACCACAGAGGTTGTATAGGATAGAGTGGTATAGATAAGTCCAGCTAGTTCAGAGGGGATGGAGGGAGGGTAACCTGGACTTGCAGCAGGGTGAACACTAACATCTACATTTATGGTAGGTACAAAACTGTACTATGTTCATCATGTTACCCTGCTGCAGTCATCACACTTGGGTTGAATCCCAAAGCTAAGAATGGGTAGTGGAGTTAAACAGGGTTAGAAGAAGCTAGTAGTCCCTGCAAAACTGCAGTGGCAAAACCAGCTCTAGTCTTAGAATATAGAGGCAAGTGATCGTGTTTGGTGAAGGTGTGCACTGAACTCCAAGTTGCAGCTTCCATAATATCCTTGGTTGGCACCCCCCTGAGAAAGGCGGCTGATGTAGCTGTAGCCCTGGTGGAGTGGGACCTAATGTTAGCAGGTACCGGTTTCCCATGACGTGTGTAGCAGAAAAGTACAGTTTTGTACCTACCATAAATGTAGATGTTCGAGGATTCCATTGCTGCAGTCCTGACTATTGGGTATAGTCCGCGTCCCAGTCGGCCCGAATACCAGAGTATAAGGCTGACGTCGGTCAGGGCGCATTAGACTGACGTCAGTACGTCAGGGTACTAATGCGCATGACCGACGTCATATCCTCAGTCTTTTCTTGCCCCAGATGTCAGAAGACCCAAAAAGACAAGTCCCAAAACAACCTGCACCAAAAACATGCATAATATATACAACAATATATACATATATATATAAAATATAAGCATGTAAACTCACCTACACAACCACCCCTAAACACAGAGGGGAAGGAGGGGGTAATTGACTGCAGCAATGGAATCCTCGAACATCTACATTTATGGTAGGTACAAAACTGTACTATGTTCTTCGTCTTCCATTGCTGCAGTCCTGACTATTGGGTAGAATCCCAAAGCAGAGGTAAGGGAGGCTGGCAAATTATAAAGTAGCAGGAGCTGACAACATGCCTTGTAAAACAGCTGTGGCAAAACCAGCCCTAGTCTTAGAGTATATAGGCAGGTGATAATGCCTAGAGAAAGTATGCACTGAACTCCAAGTAGCTGCTTCCAGAATATCCTTAGTTGCCACCCCTTAGAAATGCTGTTGAAGTGGCAGTAGCCCTAGTGGAATGAGGCCTAATCCCAGCTGGAATCTCCTTGCCATGATGGGAATAACAAAATGCAATGCAAAAGCCAATCCACCTAGAAATAGTTTGTTTTGACACAGGCTTGCCCTGTGAACTCAAAGCAAAAGAAACAAGTAACTGCTGAGACTGCCTAAAATTCTTAGTCCTGCTCAAGTAATAACGCAATTGCCTGTGTACATCTAAAGTGTGCAAAATCTTTTCCCCTTTATTTTGAGGATCTGCAAAAAACGTAGGCAAATGAATAGTTTGGTTTAAAGCCACACTAGAAACCACCTTAGGCATAAAGGAAGGATTAGTACGTAATGATACCCTGTCCTTATGGAAAATCAAAAAGGGCTCTACTGCCATAAGGGCCTGCAACTCAGACACCCTTCTTGCAGAAGTAATAGCCAACAGAAAAGCAGTCTTCCATGACAAATATTTCAATTCAGCAGTAGCTGCAGGCTCAAAAGGTTGTAGAGTAAGTTTTTCCAACACAAAATTGAGATCCCAAGCAGGAGTAGGAGCTCTACATGGGGTCTTATATTCTTTGCCCTCTAAGAAACTGCTTGAACAAAGGATGCGAAAACAAAGGTGGGTCACAATCATAGTGAGCTGAAATTGCTGCAGCATGAATCTTTATGGAAGAGAAGGACAAACCTTTGTCCAATAATTCAGTAAGATATTGAAGAGCCACACTCACATTAGGCTCAAATCTCCAAATTCTTTGCTGTACTCCAAAATAAAAATCTCTTCCATTTTTCTGACACTCTCCTAGTACTAGGCCTTCTAGCTTCCATAATCACATTTAAAACTTGTTGAGGAAGTTGAGACCTGCTGTGTTTCAACACAGAATATGCCAGGCTGTGAGATGAAGAGATTGAAGCTTGACATTGAGCAGATGACCGTCCTTCTGAGATAACAGATGAGGAATCAGAGGTAAAGGCCATGGAGGCTTCTTTACCAGACTCAGAGAAGTGGGTACCAGTGTTGCCGAGGCCAATCTGGAGCTATCAAAATCATCCTTGGCCTGTCTTGTCTGACCTTTAACAGTACCTTTGGAAGAAGCGGTAGAGGTGGAAAGGCATACACATGAAGGTTTTTCCAACTGAAAGACAGAGCATCCACTTTCCAAGCTGTGTGATGAAACCCCTTTGTGCAATACTTTGGCAGCTGGTGGTTTAGTGGAGAAGCGAACAGATCTATGTCTGGAGTTCCCCATGACACTGTCAGTTTCTGAAATACATGAAGATCCAGTTTCCACTCGTGGGGATCCATGATTTGTCTGCTTAACACATCTGCTAAGGAGTTCTGTGCTCCTGGCAGAAACCTTGCCTGAAGAGTTAGTTGCAAGCTTAGCGCAGTCTCCCATAAAATCATTGCTTGCCTGCATAGCGGATAAGAATGTGTTCCCCTTGCTTGTTGATGTACCACATGACAGTTGTGTTGTCTGTTAGAATCAACACCTGCCCTGGAAGAAGTAACTCCTTGAAAGCCATTAATGCAAACTGGACTGCTAACATCTCCTTCATGTTGATATGTAGATGCTGTAGTCTGGCAGGCCACTTGTCTTGTATCCACTTTCCATTTAGATGAGCTCCCCAAGCAATGTCCGAGGCATCTGTCGTTAGAATCTGACTTGCCTCTGGCCGGGTCACAGAGAGTCCCTTGTTTAGGTGACATTCCTGAGCCCACCACAAAAATTCCTTTTGAATGCAAGGTATTATTTGAATGACAGTGTCCAAATCCTGGCAGTGCTGTGTCCATACATTTTTGAGATACCATTGTAGCTTCCTCATATGCAGTTTGGCATTGGGAAGCACCAGAATACAAGATGCCATGAACCCTAATGCTTGAAGGACTGTCCTTGCAGTCAGCACGGACTGATGAGATAGTTGATGGAAGTAAAGTGACAGACTCTTTTGTTTGTCCGGGGTTAAAAAGGCCATGTGGGCTGCTGTATTCAGTCTTACACCCAGAAAGCACATGTCTTGAGAGGGTACTAGACTGGACTTTATTTCGATCACAGAATTACCTAGGCATATTAGGTCAGCAATAACATATACCAGATGCAGTAGAAGGTCTTCCTTTCTTGAGCCAGAATCAGGCAGTCGTCCAAGTAAGGATAGATTTGAATTCCTTGAAGCCTGAAGTAAGCTATCACTGGAGCCAGAACCTTTGTGAATACTCTGGGCAGTAGATAAGCCAAAGGGCAATGCAGAGAACTGATAATGGTAATTTCCAGCTCGAAACCGCAGATACTTTCTGCAACTTAGCCTTATAGGCACATGAAGGTAAGCTTCCTTGAGATCTAAAGTTACCATCCAGTGATCTTTGCCCAGCAGAGGTAAAAGCTGTTGTAACGTCAACATCTTGAACTTGGGAATGTCCAAACACGTGTTGAGGAGAGATAAATCCAAAATTGGTCTCCACGTGTTCCCCTTCTTTGGTACAAGGAACAGGCGAGAATAAAATCCTAGGCCCCTCTCTGACACAGGGACTGGCTGAATGGCCCCTATGTGAAGTAACTGTAAAACTTGCTTGTGAACCTCTTTTCTTTGTAAAGGAGGAACGTCTGGCATGCCTTTGAAAGGGGGCATTGTATGGAAATAAAATCTGTAACCGTGGTGAATAATATCCAACACCCATTTGTCTTGAGTAATTAAATCCCAATTTTCTTTGAAAAGAGACAAACTTCCATCTAAAGGAGCTGCCAGACGAGAATCTGCTGGCAGCTGAAGAAACAGGTCATTGGGTCTGTTTACGAAAGGACTGACCCCTGCCCTCACCAGAAGTCTGAGCAGGTGAACTCCCTGTTCTAGGCCTAAAAGAACTTTGAGCCCTGCCCCTACCACGCCTAGACCTACCCCTAGACTGAGAATCATAAGCAGGATATGTCCACCCCTTAGCAGGCCAATTTCTACTAAACTTCGGTGGCTGCACCTGCAAAAATCTTTAACAGTTTGCATAGACTTAGCTTTGTCCTCCATTTTCTTTAAAACAGCTTCCACAGGCGAACCAAACAACACATCAGACTGTAAAGGAGCATCCAAAATCCTTGTCTTAACATGCTCAGCTAAATTCTGATCCTTCAACCAGGCATGCCTGCGAAGAACAGAGCTGGTAGCAGCCACCCTCGAGGAGGCCTGTACAGCATCAAAACCACATTGCAAAGAATGCTTACCCACTTGTTCGGACACATGAACCAAATCCAGCAACTCTTTACACTCAATACCTTCCGCCAAAGCATCCACCTTAGATTTCAATTGTGAAAGAAGGTAATTCTGATATTTTAACATGTGAAACTGACAATTCAAAGCCCTCATGGCTAGAGTGGAAGAAGTATACACTTTCTTTCCCCACCTATCCAAAGCCCTTGCCTCTTTATCAGTGGGGACAGGATTTTTAACCACAGAAGCTTTTACACCCTTAGGCCCCTGGGAAATAGTTTCTGGGTCCGCCTAGGACTCTTAAACAAATATTTATGAGCTTCAGGCACCCTATAATACCTATCAGGCTTAACAGGAACAGGAGGCAAAGAGTCAGGGTTCAGGGAAGCCTCTGCAAAAACATCTTCCACCACATTCAACACAGGAGGAATAGCTAAAGGCCTATGCTGGGGTAAAAACAAGAACTCCCTAAGCCTTTTCCTGGAGTCAGAGTAATCCTGGCCTTCCCATTTAAAGTGCTCCCTCATGGAATGCAAAGTCTCTGAAAATGAGAAATCCTCAGGTGGAGACGCTGTAGGAGTGGAATCATCCACATCAGAATCAGAATAGGTAGGATACTCCTGCAAATCTTCCACAGAAGATTCTGAAGCCTCAGAACACTGTTCAAAACTCTCAAACTCAGATTCCACCCTAGGCCTCATCAGGCGGGGGCATAGAACCCCTAATCATAGTAATCAAATCTTCTGCCATCTTAAGCATATGTTTCTTAGGTACAGAACCTGAAAAGGTAGGAGAAGCCCCCACTGAAGCTGAAGTAGGCCTACCTCTCATAGAAGTTTTGGCAACAGAAGGAGAGGCCCTAACTGTCTTGGGAAGAGAGGGAAGAACAGTCACCTGAGAAGCCCCCTCAGCCTGGCCTACCTCCTGAGAAGGCACATCCTGTAAGAGTATAGTTTCTGCCTGGGACTCCATGGAAACTCCTGGCAAAACCTCCGCTCCACTGAGTTTTCCAAAGAACCGACGTCCGGGACTGCCGGTTCCTCAACCCTAGGCTTCACTGTTTTATCCTTGCGCTTCTTGAGGAAGCGGCCGGAGCATCCGACGGCATTTTATAATTGCAACGCTTCCCAAACACTAACCTGGCACAGTCTAACCTCCTCTTAATAGTGCGTTATTAAACCTAGCACAAGAGCGGCAACCAACAACGCCGTGCTCAGGCCCTAAACAAGGTATACACAAGGTATGATAATCCCTATGAGGTATCTGTTTCCCACAAGAAATACAGTTATTCACTTTTTCTGACATCCGTAAAATACTGAGGCAAGAAAACCAAAATGTTCCCAACGGGTACTTAGCCAACTCTGTTTCGGTCTGAAACTCCGGTATCGGAAATATTTCAGAACGCCAACCTGCACTCGCAAAACTGCTTCTGCATCGGACCATGCGGCAAAAAAGACTGAGGATATGACGTCGGTCATGCGCATTAGTACCCTGACGTACTGACGTCAGTCTAATGCGCCCTGACCGACGTCAGCCTTATACTCTGGTATTCGGGCCGACTGGGACGCGGACTATACCCAATAGTCAGGACTGCAGCAATGGAAGACGAAGAACATCGTATACAGTGTCCTATCCATGTTGAAATGGTCTGTTTTGAGATGGCTTTTCCTTGTGATCCTGCAGCACAGGCTACAAAGAGCTGGTCAGATTTTCTGAAAGCCTTAGTTTTATCCAAGTAGTAACGTAATTGCCTGTGAATGTCCAAAGAGTGCAGGAGTCTTTCTCCTTTGTTCTGGAGATTTGGGGAAAAAGGTGGGCAAATGAATGGTTTGGTTTAGGGCCACACTGGATACCACCTTTGGCATAAAGGAAGGGTTAGTTCGTAGAGACTCTGTCTTGATGAAAAATGAGGAAAGGCTCCACTGCCATTAGTGCCTGTAGCTCTGAGACTCTTCTAGCTGAAGTTATTGCTAGTAGCAGGGCAGTTTTCCATGAAAGAAATTTTAAGTCAGCTGAAAAAGCTGGTTCAAAGGGCGGCAGTGTAAGCTTTTCCAGAACAAAGTTCAGATCCGAAGTAGGTGTTAGTGCTCTCCTGGGCGGTCTTATGTTCTTATCCCCTCTGAGGTACTGTCTTAGGAGTGGATGTGAAAATAAAGGAGGATCCTTGTTGTAATGAGCTGAAATTGCTGAGGTGTGGATCTTAATAGATGAAAAGGAAAGTCCTTTGTGCAACATCTCAAGTTAAAGATTGTAGAATCTGAGGAATGTTTGGATCAAGGGGATTTTGGCCTTTAGCCTGGTTCCAGGCGCAAAATCTCTTCCATTTGTCTGAATAGGTTTTCCTGGTGTTGGGCCTCCTGGCCTCCAGAATGACATCCATAACAGCTTCGGATAGAGGTGTTGGATGGTTGTTTAGGTAATTTGTCATGCAGCCAGGTTTAAAGTCTTGAGCTGGCTGTGTAGAATCTGATTGTCTCGCTGGGGAATTTGTGGTAAAATCCATGGAGGGCAGAGGGCCACGTTCCTTAGAATTGGATACCAGTGCTGACGTGGCCAGTCTGGTGCAATGAATATCATTTGTGGCCTCTCTAATCTGACTTTCAGCAGTACCTTTGCTAGAAGAGGCAGTGGAGGAAAGGCATACACTGTTAATGTTTTCCAACTGAATGAGAGGGTGTCCACTTTTCAAGCTTGTGGATAGAATGTCCTTGTGCAAAATTTTTGAAGTTGGTAGTTTTGGGGGTTGGCAAACAGATCTATGTCTGGGCGTCCCCATTTTTGAGTTATCATTACAAATACTTGTGGATCTAGTTCCCACTCGTGGGGATCCATGATGTTTCTGCTTAGGTCTGCCAATGTGTTTTTCTTTCCTGGCAGGAATTGTGCTTGTAATTGAACCTGGTAAGACAGTGCTGTGTTCCACAAGGTCATTGCTTGCCTGCATAGAGGGTAGGAATATGTGTCCCCTTGCTTGTTAATGTACCACATCACTGTGGTATTGTCCGTCTTTATTATTAGTTGTCCTGGGTGTAAGAGGTCCTTGAAAGCTGTTAGGGCATTCTGTACTGCTAGCATTTCTTTTTGATTGATATGCAGATGCCTTTGATCTGTAGTCCATTTGCCCTGAATGCACTGTCCTGCCATGTGTGCTCCCCAGGCATAGTCCGATGCATCTGTTGTCATAGTTTGCCTGGCTGTGGGCAAGGTGAAAGGCTGACCCTTGTTGAGGTGACATGCTTGTGCCCACCATAGAAACTCCTGTTGAAGGCAGGGAATGAGTGGTATCATTGTTTCCAAGCTGTGGCGAGTCCATACGCTTTTCAGGTATCATTGTAATTTCCTCATATGCAGTTTTGCAAATGGTATTCGTATGTAAGATGCCATGAATCCCAAGGCCTGCAGAATTTTTCTTGCAGGGAGTTGGGTCTTTGCTGCCATTATTTTGAAGTACTGAGTCAGCTGTTGCTTGTCTGACATGAGATGAGCCATCTGGGCCGTTGTATTCAAGCTGGCACCCAGGAATATTATGTTTTCGTTTACTGTGTACCTTAGGCAACTTAGGTGTTTGACAAATACCAGATGCTTTAAAAGAATGTCCTTGCTCTCTGCTTGAATAAGGCAGTCGTCCAGGTATGGGTATATTTGAATTCCTCTTTGTCTGCAGTATGCAATTACTGGTGCCAGGCATTTTGTGAAGACCCTGGGCGCAGTAGATAAGCCAAAGGGCAGTGCAGAGAATTGATAATGGGTTGAACCTGCAATGAAGCGGAGGTATCTTCTGCAATTTTGTCTGATAGGGACATGCAGGTATGCCTCCTTGAGGTCCAACGTTACTAGCCAAGAATTCTTGCCCAGCATGGGAAGCTGCTGCTGTAGTGTTAGCATCTTGAATTTTGGTACTTGTAGATAGGTGTTCAGAATTGAAAGATCCAGAATGGGTCTCCATGCTTTGTCTTTTCTTGGGACTAGAAAGAGTAGAGTAAAATCCTTCTCCTTGCTCCTGTGTAGGTACCCGTTGAATGGCTCATGTCCATGAGAGCTGCAATTTGTTTTTGTGCCTCTGCCCTTTGATTTGGTGGCAGGTTTGGCATTCTTTTTATCCTTGGCAAGGTATGAAAGTGGAATCTGTATCCTTGTGAGACGATGTTTAGGACCCATTTGTCTTTTGTGATGATGACCCAGTTGTCTGCAAAAAGCTGAAACAAGGGGGTTGTACCTGTAAAAAATCCTTGACAGTCTGCATAGGCTTTGCCTTATCCTCCATTTTCTTTAAAACCTCTTCTGCTTTGACACCAAATAATACATCCTGCTGTAAAGGTGCATCCAATAATTTAGCTTTAACATGATCAGGTAGGGTTTTGTTCTTTTAACCAAGCATGTCTACGTATGACAGACCTAGTAACAGCTGCTCTACAGGAAGCTTCCAATGAATGAAATCCACATTGTAAAGTATGATTACCCACCTGTTCAGCTGCATGCAACAGATCCTGCATTTCCTTGAATTCAGACTGTTCAGAATGTGTGCTCATTTTTTGTTTTAATTGAGACATTCGTAATTGCTGATATTTCAGCATGTGAAACTGACAATTTAATGCTCGCATTGCCAGAGTAGCTGAGGTGTATATCTTCTTTCCCCATCTAGGGCTCTGGAATCCCTTTCAGAGGGCACAGGATTTTTAGCCATAGAAGCTTTAGCCCCTTTGGGACCCTGGGAAATTGTTTCCGGGTCAGCCACAGGGCTTTTATAAAGGAATTTGTGAAAGTCAGGTACTCTGTAGTAACTGTCTGGTTTGGCTGGAGCAGGAGGTAGAGAGTCTGGATTCAGACTCATCCACAATGTCTAAAACTGGAGGGATAGCAAGTGGTCTGTGCCGGGGTAGTAAAAGGAACTCTGAGCCTTTTCTTAGAATCAGAGTAGTCCTGGCCTTCCCAGTGGAAATGTTCCCTCATGGTATGTAAAGTTTCCCCAAAGGAGTAGTCTTCAGGGGGAGATGCTGAGGGAATGGAGTTTTCAGCATCAGAGTCTTCATAAGGGGGAAAAGTGTAATCCTGTTCCTCAGAAGAATCTGAGGAAATTGAAACCTGGTCAGAGGAAGCATAATCCTCCTCTTGTCTTGGTCTTTCATCTGGAGGAGGATGGGAACCCCTGATTAGGGTAATCAAATCTTCAGCCATCTTAAGCATCTGTTTCTTAGGCATGGGGCCTTGAACTGTAGACTGATGTACAGTCTTTTTTGGTTTTAATGGAGTTTTAAGCTTAGCATAAGATTTAATGGTGAGTGTAGTCGGTCTGAAGACACCTTCTGCAACCGAAGGTGTTTGTACTGCACCGGGATCTCCTTCTGCTCCGGTGTCGGAAGGGCCTAATGAAGATGGCTGCGACGGCCTAGTACACTCCGTTTGAGAATCTGCAGCTGTCTGGGGTTCCAATTCTGCGGTCGTCAGGGGCTGCGTAGGCGCCTCACTGAAAACCGGAGAACTGGCGACAGGCCAAGCAGAGGCCTTTGAGTCTGGCTTGTTCCTAGGCTGCCTGTCCTTATCCTTGCGTTGTTTATGCATGCCGGTCGTCAGCTGCTCCGACGGCATGATATAAATTTCCTACCAAAGTAATGTCGTGCGAAGTCAAAAACGGCATTTGATAGTACGTTGGTTAAACCTAGCACAAAACCGACAACCTGTGACGTCGTGGTCTGGGCCTAGGCAAGGAATACAATAGGAATGGAAGTCCCTATGAGGTATTTGCTTCCCACAAGACATGCAATTGTTAACTTTTTCTGACATCGGACTGAGGCAAGAAAAGGTTCCCCAACGGGGTACTTAGCTTTATTGAAGACTACGGACTGAAATTCAATTTGAAAATCTCAGGTGTCAGCCGACCGGCACTTGCGAACTGCTTCTGCTTTGGTCATCGCGCAGTAAGAACAACTGAAGAAAAAGTCGTCGGATGCCTCATATACCCCTGGCGCACTGACGTCAGGGAAGAAGCGACAGCAACCGACGCCGGACCAAGACTTTGGAACTCAGGCCGACTGCAGGACCGCATGACGGCAGGATAACCCAAGTGTGATGACTGCAACAGGGTAACACGATGAACATCTCCATTTTTCTACACTGTGTAATCAGCCGTCATCACCTGTCTCGACTAATTTCCACATTCTTACCATCAACAGTCATGCCGGACTCAACAGGTGTTTTCAGACAATCAATCCAGCTCTTGGCTGGAGATCTTTTTCCCCCCTCTTGCCTTTCCTCCCCTCTCTCAAAATCTTGTGCTTTCTTGCCCTTGACAAGATTACCATAATTCTGGCCTTCTCTGCAGCTCCAGCTCTCATAGTTTTTGCTCTTCTGATCTCATTTCTTCAGCTGCTCCACAGTGAATCTTATCAAAAGTCTCCAGCACTTCCTCTCCAACACCTTAAGCATCCTCACCAGCTGCGCCTTCACTACTCAGGTTTTTGTGCCATACATAAGTACTTGTCATACTAAGGATTTTGTACACCTTACTTCTCAGCTTCTTTGGCATTCTTTTAACTCGCATTATTCCTGACCCTCTGTGCCAGCTGGTTGCAGCATTTCTGGTTCTAGATTTGACCTCCTCATTCAGGACTTCCTTCCATCTCTACAACCTCTCCCAGGTGCCTGAAACTATTAACTTGATTCGGTATTTCCTCTTATCTCAGTTATAAGCTTCGTTTGATCCCCACCAGTTCCTACTATGAGAACAATCTTGTCTTTATCCCATATGCCTTAAGTGTTGCATATCAGTTCCTCATCACTTACCTAAGCATGGTTCAGAGTCTACTTGTAATGTGCCTCATCATTGGTGTACAACAGCTTTATCTGTTCTCTCAGACTTGCTTGCTAATGTACTCTGTCAGCTATACAAAACAGTAGTGGGCTCAAAGATGAACCCCAATGGACACCCACTTTTAATGGGAACACCTCCTTCTCCAAACACTAAGTGCACTTGTCACTGGATCCTCATACTTAACTTGCACTAATTAAGCCAATGCTTCTGGGACTGAACCATAACAGGACTGCCAAAATCATCTTTCTTGTGACCTACTTTATGCCTTCTCCAAGTCTAGTAATGCCCAGTTTGTCTTTTTCCTCATCTCCATCACCTTCTCAACTATCTCTCTTCTTACTACTTTGCATACTCGTTTATCAGCTGCCTCATACAGCATTTTCATTTAGTGTGACAGAGAGTTTGCCAACTGAAGGCAGTATAGAGGTATCAATGTCCTTGGTTTCTTCTACACTGGCATCAGGCGGTTTATATATTGATAACAGATTAATAGGCAAATACTACGCTAGTTGCCCTTGCGAGCCAATTTAAGTCTAGCTAATTTCCCTTTTAGTGCTTGAATTAAACTATCCTGTTTGGTGTTAGAATAGTCTTACCCATCCCACTGTCTATGATTAGATTACCTCTGGTGAGAATAAGTGGGATACCACACCACAGATAACTTGGAGAGGACACGCGCATGGGATAAAGCATTTACCAGCTGCCTCGGTGATCCTGTACATGCGTACCTCCCTAGGTGGTTCGAGCAGATGTGGGCTTGGCTTGGGTGTAGCTTGCATGATAGACATGCCAAATGGCCATTATGCAGTATTCAAATTATGCTTGTGCAGCTTTAATTTTTTTTTTATTACATTTTAAAATAATCTACAAAATGTAACAATTATTAAATATACAATAAAATAGAATAAAAACTAAGCAGAAAGTCCACAACAAGCTATGACAATTAATCAGCCATTAATACTTCTCCAATAACTTAAGTTTTTGCCAAGACAAAAAAGTCTATGCCTATGAATTGAAGTTTTATTATATAATTTCCTCCAAACCAGAGTCCAAACTGGCCACATCTACTAAAGACAATCAAAAGGCTTTCTTCACATATGTCCGCAATCACAAGGGAAGCACCCAGATCTGCTCAGAACTGGTGGTCAAGGACACCATACACACAAACCCTGTAGATATAGACAACCTGCTGGCACAGTCAGGTTGAGTGAAAACATCACTCCTCTGTCCCACCCATGAGTATAAAGTACAGATGTGTACACTTACCATAAATGTAGATGTTAGAGTGTATTCACGGTTGCAGTCATCACACTTGGGTTTTCTGCCTGCAGGTAGCCCTCAGTCAGCCAAAATACCAGTGTTTTGGGATTTCTGCATTGGATGCTGTCGCCTCTTCCATGACGTCAGGATATCAGGGGTATAAAACATGCAGCAGACCCCATTACATCAGTTTTTCTTGCCCCAAATAACAGGAACCCCCAAAACAGGAAGCTATTAAAAGGTGTGGAACACCTCCAGTCCGGACTGGAAGGAGGGAAAGCAGGGCTGCAACAGTGAATACACATCTACATTTATGGCAAGTGTACACAACTGTACTATGTTCTTAGTGCTTCACTGTTGCAGTCATCACACCTGGGTTGATTCCCAAAGCTAAGGAAGGGTGGAGGCAGTCAAGAAGTGTTAGGACTGGCTAGCAAGCCTTGTAAGACTGCTGTAGCAAATCCAGCTCTGGATTTAGAAAAAAATAAGTAGGTGGTAATGCTTGGTGAAGGTCTGTACAGAACTCTAGGTTGCAGCCTCCAGGATGTCCCTGGTAAAGACTCCTCTGAGAAATGCTGTAGAGGCTGAGACAGCCCTAGTGGAATGAGTTCCAATTCCCTGTGATTGTAGGTTTTTCATGGTGCTTGTAGCAGAAATGGATGCAGTGTGCTATCCATTTGGAAATGGTTTGCTTTGAAATGGTCTTGCCCTCTGCCCCTGTAGCAAAGCCGACTAGCAGCTTGTCAGATTTTCTGAAAGGTTTAGTCCTGTCCAGGTAGAACCTGAGCTGTCTATGCATGTCCAAGGAGTGCAGGATCCTTTTCCATTTATTCTGAGGATTAGGGAAAAAGGTTGGCAAATGGATGGATTGGTTTAAAGCCACACTGGATACCACCTTGGACATAAATGATGGGACAGTCCTGAGGGAAACCCTGTCAGAAGGGAAAATAATGAAGGGTTCCACAGCCATTACTGCCTGTAACTCAGACACTCTTCTTGCTGAAGTGATGGCTAGAAATAAGGCTGTTTTCCATGAAAAGAATTTTAACTCTGCTGAAGCAGCAGGTTCAAAAGGGGGAAGTGTGAGCTTCTACAGTACAAAGTTAATGTCCCAGGCCGGGGTGGGAGCTCTCCTACAAGGCCTTAAATTGTTAGCTCCTCTCAGGAACTGTTTGAAGAGAGGGTAAGAAAAGAGAGGTGGCTCAGTATTATAATGAGCCGAGATGGCAGAGGCATGAATCTTAATGGATGAGAAGGATAGGCCTCTGTGGAGCATCTCTGGTACGTAATCAAGGATTAGACGCAAGGTGGGCACGGCTGTGTCCTTTCCTTCAGATAGACTCCAAGAACAATATCTTTTCTACTTTTCAGCACAGGATTTCCTACTGCTAGGCCTTCTGGCTTCAAGGATGATGTCCAGCACCTGTTTGCTGAGGGTTGCTGGTGGTGTATTCAGGGGATAAGCCAGGCTGCAAGGTTTAGGGTTTGCAGCTGTGGATGCAAAATCTGTCCCTCCTGCTGAGACGGCAGGGAAGGGGTCTGATGTAGGTGCCAGCGTGACACTGCTGGTCAGACTGCGTAGGACTGGGTACCAGTGCTGGCATGGCCAGTCTGGGCCAATAAGGATCGTCCTTGGCCTGTCCCATTTGATCTTGAGTAGTACTTTTGAGAGGAGGGGCAGAGGAGGAAAGGCATAAATTGAGAGGTTTTCCCATGTGAAGGATAGGGCATCCACTTTCCAGGCTCTGCTGTGAGGATTCCTGGTGCAAAATTTGCTCAATTGGTTGTTTTGGAGGAAAGCAAAGAGGTCCACCTCCGGTGTCCCCCACCTCTGGATTAGAAGTTTGAAAGAGCTGGGTGCCAGTTTACACTCGGGTGGGTCCAGAAGATTTCTGCGCAAGTTGTCTGCCAGTGAATTTTGTTTGCCTGTCAGGAACTGAGTTGCAGTTGCACTTGGTTGCTCAAGGCTGTATTCCACAGGACCATGGCTAACCTGCAGAGTCGGTAGTAATGAGATCCCCCCTGCTTATGTACCAAATAACTGTGGTGTTTCTGTCCATCAGGAGCGATCCTGGAAGGATAAGGTCTTTGAAGGCTGTCAGAGCATTCTGTACAGCTAACATCTCTTTTTGATTGATATTCAGGGGAATTTGTCCTGGGCTCCATTTGCCTTTAATGCATTTGCCTGCCATGTGAGCCCCCATGCATAGTCTGATGCGTCTGTTGTCAGGGTTTGGGCGGTGAGGGGCTGACTGAAAGAAAGTCCCTTGTTGTGGTTGCATGCCTCTGCCCTTAGACAAGTTATGACACTGTTTCCAGGTCCTAAGAATGTTGACACCAGAGACTTAAGTACCACTGAAGTTTCCTCATATTCAGTCTTGCATATGGAATTAGCAAAATACATGAGGCCCTAAACCCTAGGGCTTGCAATATTTTCCTTGCAGATAGCTGGGTTTTGGTGGCCATTGGTTTGAAGTAGTTTGTCAAATAGACCTGTTTTTCTGGAGTGTGGAATGCCATCTGGGAAGCTGTGTTCAAGCTTGCTCCCAGGAATACAATTCTTTGACTGGGCACTAGTTGTGATTTCTTTTCGTTGATGGTGTTCTCCAGTGAAGTTAGAAGTCATGCCAGGTGCTGAAGTAGCAATCCCAGACTGTCCGCCTAAATCAGGCAATGATCCAAATATGGGTAAATTTGAATATTTCTCTGCCTGCAGCATGCTAGGCACTTTGTGAATACTCTGGGCGCAGTAAATAAGCGAAAGGGAAGTGCAGAGAACTGATAGTGCATAGAGCCTGCTCTGAAACGTAGATATTTCCTACAAGACTCCCTTATGGGGACGTGCGGATAAGCTTCTTTTAATACTATGGTGACTAACCAGGCATCCTCGGCTAGCATAGGAAGAAGCTGTTGCAGTGTAAGCATAAGCATTTTGAATTTTGGGACCACCAGAAAGGTGCTGAGAATTGACAGATCCAGGATAGGGCGCCAAGAGCTCTCTTTTCTGGGCACCAGGAACAGCCTGGAGTAGAAACCCTGTCCCCTTTGTTCTATTGGGAAAAGTTGAATAGCCCTGACATTGAGAAGGGAAAGCACTTGCTTTTGAGCCTCTGCCCACTGGTTTGGAGGAAGGTCTGGCAACCCGCTTAGGGTTGGCAGAGAATGGAAGTAGAATCTGTATTCCTGGGATATAATGTTTAGAACCCATCGGACCAGAGTAATGGACATCCATTTTTATGCATGAAGGGTGAGTTTTCCTCCGAGGGGTACAAATACTTGGGCATGGCTGGGAAGGATGATTGAAAAGTCATTGTGAACTTTTTCCATAAGGGGGTGGCTTACCACCCCTGGCTTAGAGGTGGGAGCACTCCATTGTTCAGATCTCTGCATACCCTCAGACTGTAGTCTTGGTGGTCTGTTTCCCCTGGGTTTGTACTGAAGGCCTGGGAGGGAAGGGAAAGGACCAGTTTTTAGAAGGCCAGTGCCTACTGACTAGGTGGCTGCACCTGTAAGAAATCTGACAGTCTGCATAGATTTAGCTTTTCCTCCATCTTTTTAAGAACTTCTGCTTTTGTGCCAAAAAAACAATCCTGATTTAATGGAGCATCTAGTAATTTTGCTTGACATAGACTGGCAAGATTTGTTCTTTCAGCCAAGCATGCCTTCTTAGTACAGACCCAGTGAGAGCAGCCCTGCAAGATGCTTCTAAGGCATCAAACTCACACTGCAAAGTATGTTTACTAACTTGGTTTGCAGACTGCATTAACTCTTGTAAATCTTTATTTTCTGCACAATCTGGAAGTAACACCATTTTTTGTTTAATTAGTTCCATAATATGTGGCTGGCACTTCAACATGTGAAACTGGCAATTCAAAGCCCTGATGGCAAGAGTTGCATTAGTATATACCTTCTTAGCCCATTTGTCTAAAGCTCTAGAATCCCTGTCTGAAGGGGTAGGATTTTTGGCTGTAGTAGCCTTAATGCTTTTAGGTCCCTGGGAAATGGTCCCTGGATCCGCAGTAGGATTCTTAGAAATTTGAGAGTCAGGTACTCTGTAGTACCGGTCAGGTTTTCTAGGGGCTGGTGGGAAAGTGTCAGGAGTAGGACTTGAATTCATGAAGACATCACCTACAATATCCAGGACAGGGGGTATAGCTAGAGAGAGGCCTGTGCTGGGGCAAATCTAAAAATTATCCGACTCTCTTTTTGGACTGAGAATAGTCCTGGCATTCCCAGCAGAAATGCTCTTAGAGTATGCAAGGTTTCAACAGAAACCTCTGGAGGAGGAGGCAGAGGGAATGGAATCCTCTGCATCTGAATCCTCATAGGTGGTAGATAAGGGTATGTCGTGGTAGAAGGCTGACATGTGTGTATATATATATATATATATATATATATATATATATATATATATATATATATATATGTATATATATATGTATATCTATCTATCTATCTATCTATATCTATCTATATCTATCTATCTATATCTATCTCTATCTCTATCTATCTATCTCTATCTATCTCTATCTATCTATCTATATATCTATCTATCTATCTACATATATCTATCTATCTATCTACATATATCTATCTATCTATCTATCTACATATATCTATCTATATATATATATATATATATATATATATATATATATATATATATATATATATATATATATATCTATATCTATATATTTTGTAATGGCGTCGGCTGCATGTTTTATATCCCTGGCGACCTGACATCACGGAAGAAGGGACAGCAACCGACGCAGGACCCAAGACTTTGTTATTCAGGCCGACTGAGGACAGCCTGCAAGCAGATTACCCAAATGTAATGACTGCAAAAGTGAAACACGAAGAATATCTTCAAGGCACCATCCATGCGCACAAACCAGTCAGCTCAAGCAGAGCTGACTAAAAATCAGATTTGGGCACCAATCTCTTCAAAGCTTTTACGCCAACTGAGAGGAATGAAGTCTGAGCCCTAAAAGGGCTTGGTAAGAACAAAAGTACACACACCCAGGAATAAACACTCCAAAAAACGAAGGTAGTAGAGGAAGGGTAAAGCTATTGCAGCAGTGATCATTCAAATGTCTACTGTTATAGTAAGTTTACTTGCACAACTGTACTACTTTCATCAGAATGATCACTGTTGTATTAGCCTTAACTATGTGGGTAGATAAAAACAAGTGATATACTTAACATAACATTCCACCAAAGTTGCTTTTCACTGGTCTTCAACCTGTGGGATCAGACCCAGCACGGATCCAACTTGGCTGTATACTCTAGCATCAGAACCGAAATCCAAGCTCCTCTCCTACCCATAATGCCCCGCTCTCCCTCCTCCCCTCAGATTAAGTTTTTTTTGCAGAATAGCATCAGCCCCATTACAGCAAAAAAAGTACAGTTTTGTACCTACCATAAATGTAGATGTCCGAACAGGATAGCATCTGCAGTCCTAACAAATGGGTTGTCCTGTCGTCAGGCAGCCCTTCGGTCGGCCGGATTCCAAAGTCTGGGTCTGGCCTCGGCTGGTGTCGCACTTCACCCGACGTCATCTCTGCTGGTCTTCGGGTATAAAGGCATCAGCAGACGCCATTTTCCTCAGTGTTTCTTGCCCCAGATGCCAGTTGCCCTCTTGGAAAACTAAATTTTGGGTAAATGCCAATGTTTCCAAAAAAAAGGTAGGCAAACACAAAAAATAAGCATGTATGTACATATATACAAACAAATACACCATAAGAGATCCCCCCAGCTAGCTATTAGGAGGGTAAATACCCTAGGAATACCACAGAGGGGAAGGAGGGTGGGTAATCCTGACTGCAGATGCTATCCTGTTCGGACATCTACATTTATGGTAGGTACAAAACTGTACTATGTCCTTCAAGGATGCATCTGCAGTCCTAACAAATGGGTAGAATACCATAGCCAAACTAGGGGGGGGGGGGGGGAGAAGAAGAATTATGGTGTAGTTAGGATCCCTTGTAATACAGCAGTGGCAAACCCTGCTCGGGATCTAGAGTATAGAGGTAAGTTATAATGCTTGGCAAATGTATGCACGGAGGTCCAAGTAGCCGCCTCAATAATGTCCTTGGTAGCCACTCCTCGTAAGAAAGCTGTGGTAGTGGCTGTAGCCCTTGTAGAGTAAGGTCTTATGTTCTGTGGAATTGGCTTTCCATGGTAGGAGTAACAGAATCTTATGCAATTTCCTATCCACTTGGAGATTGTCTGTTTGGAAATTGCTTTTCCTTCCCTTCCTGTTGCATAGGCTACTAGAAGCTGGTCAGTTTTTCTATTGCCCTTGGTTCTGTCCAGGTAGTAGCGCAACTGTCTATGTACATCCAAGGTATGCAGCAGTCTTTCCCCTGTTCTGTGGATTGGGAAAGAAGGTAGGTAGGTGGATTGCCTGGTTTAGAGACACTCTGGATACCACCTTAGGCATAAATGTAGGATTAGTTCTCATGGATACTCTATCTTGATGGAAGATTAGGAAGGGTTGTACTGCCATTAAGGCCTGTAGTTCAAACCCTTCTTGCTGAAGTAATTGCCAGTAGGAAAGCAGTTTTCCAGGATAGGTGTTGAAGATCTGCTGTTGCTGCTGGTTCGAATGGAGGAGTGTCAATTTTTCTAGCACAAAGTTCAAGTCCCATGCTGGTAATGGTGGTTTCCTGGGAGGTTTTACATTCTTGATTCCTCTGAGGAACTGCCTGAGTAGAGGATGTGAGAAGACAGGGGGATCGAAGCTGTATTCTGCAGAAATAGCTGATGCATGTATCTTGATGGAGGAATAGGACAGGCCTGTATGGAGAAGCTCTGCCAAATACTCCAGGATGTTGGCAATATCTATCTTTGACACATCTTTTCCTCTTTCAGTGCTCCAAATGACAAACCTTTTCCATTTCCTGCATAGTTCCTTCTTGTAGAAGGTCTGCGGACTCAGGATAATGTCTTTAACCCTTTGGGATAAATCTGGGTTAGTTGCTGTTATGTAATGTTCCAGGCAGTTAGTTGCAGAGTTTTTAGATTTGGATGCATGATGTTGTAGTCGTTCTGAGTTAACATCAAAGGCATCAGGGGTAGTGTCCACGTTCTCCCCCGAGACATGCTCCTCAGCAATGGATACCAGTGTTGTCTTGGCCAATTTGGAGCTATCAGAATTATCCTTGGATGCTCCTCTTTGATTTTCAGTAGTACCTTGTGCATCAAAGGAAGCGGTGGAAATGCATATGCTGTCAGGCCTTTCCAGCTGAAGGATAGAGAGTCCACCTTCCATGCAAGTGGGTGGTAGGTCCTTGTGCAAAATTTCTTGAGCTGGTGATTGAGTGGGGATGTGAATAGGTCTATTTGTGGCATTCCCCATTTCTGTGCGATGGCCTTGAAGATGTCCGGGTGTAGCATCCATTCGTGAGCATCCGAGGTAGTTCTGCTTAACATGTCTGCTAGGGGGTTTTCTTTTCCCGGTACAAATATTGCCTGTAACTGAATGTTGTAACTCAGAGCCATATTCCATAGGTCCAGAGTCATTCGGCATAGGGGGTATGAAGGAGTGCCTCCCTGTTTGTTGATGTACCACATGACTGTGGTGTTGTCTGTCCTTATCATCAAATGGCCTTCTTTGAGGAATGGTCTGAAATTCTGGATTGCTAGTTTTACTGCCAGCATTTCTTTTTGATTTATGTGCAGGTGCAGTTGATCTGGGGTCCATAATCCTTGTATGCATTTGTCTAGCATGTGGGCCCCCCAACCTAGGTCTGAGGCGTCCGTTGTGATGGTTTGGCTTGCTTGAAGTTGTGGAAGGGCAAGCCTGGGTTTGACTGGCATGCTTGAGCCCACCATAGGAACTCTTGTTTCAGGCATGGGATTAGTGGTATTTCGGTTTCTAAGCTGTGCCTGTGTTGAGACCATAAATTCTTTAGGTACCACTGTAGTTTTCTCATATGTAGTCTGGCATGGGGGACCAGGATTATGCATGATGCCATGAAGCCCAAGGCCTGCAGTACTTTCCTTGCTGTTAGTTTGTTCTGCTTTGTTAATGCCAAGAAGTAAAGAGGAGTTGTTCTTGTTTTTCTGCAGTTAGGAATGCCATCTGTTTTACTGTGTCCAATTCTGCACCCAAGAATGTTCTTGTTTGGGATGGTATTAGTCTTGACTTTTTTAAATTGACTGTGTATCCCAGGGCTTGTAGTAAGCAAATGACTCTTTGTAAATCTTCTGTCAGCTTGCTTTTGTTGTCCGCTTGTATCAGGCAGTCGTCCAGGTATGGATAAATTTGGATTCCCTGTAGCCTGCAATGAGCGATTACTGATGCCAGGCATTTTGTGAATACTCTGGGCGCAGTAGATAAGCCAAAGGGCAATGCTGAGAATTGATAATGCTCTGATCCTGCAAGAAATCTGAGGTATCTTCTGCAATTTGGTCGTATGGGGATGTGCAGGTATGCCTCCTTGAGATCTAGAGTTACCAGCCAACACTCCTTGCCCAGCATGGGAAGAAGTTGCTGTAGGGTCAGCATTTTGAATTTTGGAACAATGATGAATGTGTTTAAGGCGGACAGGTCGAGAATAGGTCTCCAACTTTTCTCTTTTCTTGGTACTAGGAAGAGTCTGGAGTAGAATCCTTTGCCCTGTTCTGTTGGTGGTACTCTTTCCACAGCTCTCATCTTTGTTAATTGAGCTATCTGTTTTAGAGCTTCTGTTTTCTGATTTGGAGGTAGGTTTGGCATTCCTCTTTTTACTGGTAAGGTGTGGAAATGAAACCTGTAGCCTTGGTCTATAGTCTGCAAAATCCACTTGTCTTTTGTGATATAGTGCCAATTTTTTGAAAATAAGGCTAACTTTCCGCCTAAGGGTGCTGCTATTTGTTCCCTGGTAGGCGGTGTCAGAGCCAAGTCACTGTGATTGTCCCGTTGCAGTGGCAGTGGTTGTGTCTGTGCCTCGCTGGTTATTGCCTTGCCACTAGCGTCCTCTGTAGGCACCTCCTCTGGATTGATTTCTGCCTCTGGAACGCCTATTCCTGCCTCTCTGAGATTTAGAGGAGTCTGGAAAGGACCAATTTTTGGAAGGCCAGTTCCTGCTAAACCTTGGGGGCTGAACCTGTAAGAAATCTTTAACTGTTTGTACAGATTTTGCCTTCTCTTCCATTTTCTTCATTACTTGCTGAGCAGGAGAACCAAATAGACTGGCCTTATCCATAGGAGCATCTAACAGCTTTGCTTTAACATGATCCGGCAAGACCTGTTCTTTCAACCATGCATGCCTTCTTATAACTGTGCCAGTCATGGCTGATCTAAATGAAGCCTCCAGTGCATCATAGCCACATTTTAAAGAATGGTTACTAACCTGCTGAATGTTATTCACCATTTCTAAAACATATTTCTTATCTAAGGAATCATCAGAGGACAGTTTCTTAGTTAACTGATCAAGCATAAACTCTTGGTATTGGATCATATGAAACTGACAGTTCAAAGCTCTAGCTGAGAGAGTAGCAGAAGTGTAAACTTTTTTACCCCATCTCTAAGGACCTGGATTCCCTTTCAGAAGGGAGAGGGTTTTTGCTGAGGTCGGCTACTGCCTTAGGCCCCTGGGAGATAGTCTCAGGATCTGCAAGTGGGGCCTTGTATAGGTGGTGATGAGTGTCCGGTACCCTGTAAAACCTATCGGGTTTGGCAGGGGCTGGAGGTAAGGTATCAGGAGCAGTGCAAACATCATTAAATGCATCATCCACAACAGGCAGAACTGGAGGTATAGCTAAGGGCCTATGTTGGTAAGTGTAGAAAGGTCCTAAGCCTTTTCTTGAATCTGAGAAATCTTGTCCCTGCCATTGGAATTGCTCTCTCATGGCATGTAAGGTTTCCCCAAAGGAAAATTCCTCTGGTGGAGAGGCAGAAGGAATAGATTCTTCAGCATCGGAATCTTCATAAGTAGAAAAAGGAGCCTCTGGATGGCCTGTAATGTCTGAATCATCAGAAGAATCATCTGAGGACACTGGCTCTGGGGGCTCTGCTCTAGGTCTCTTTTCTGGAGGCTGAGAGGCCCTGTCTGGGTGAGATTGGGATCCCCTTATTAAAGAGATGAGATCCTCTGCCAGAGTAAACATTTGAGAACTGGAACTGGGCCTGTGTGAGGGGGGCTTAACAGGCACTGATTTAGCAGTTTTGGCTGCTTTAGCCCTGGCAAAGGCCTTTATAGACATGGCTGCAGGAGGCCTAGCAGCACCACGTGCTGGGGTAGAGACATCCAAAGGGATGGTGTCCGATAATTCTAGAGGGACCACATTAGTAGCCAAAACTTCAGAGGCCGATTCAACTAGGGTAGCAGGAGCCTCGGTAGTAGTCATGGATTCGGCTGAAGATTGACCCGTTTGCTCGGTTTCGGCCGAAACCGAGACACTCGCGGTTTGCTTAACCGCAGTTTCGGCCGAAACCGCGGACCGCGAGTGTCGGTCTTTTTCTTTGCGTTTTTTTAACAATTTGAGAAGTCGGAGGATCCGACGGCATAATGTACGCAAAATCCGAGCCGAAAAACTGTTCAGCAAACTCCGACCGACGCCTAAGCGTTCGTCGGTTGAAGGAAGCACAGGCTAAACAGGCTGCTACGTCGTGGTCTGGGCCTAAACAAGGTAAGCAGTAAGAGTGGAAATCTTTGAGGTATTTGTTTCCCACAAGTTAAACAGTTATTTACTTTTTCTGACATCGGCTGAGGCAAGAAAGAGTCCCCAACGGGGTACTTAGCTTTTTAGAAGTCTTCTAAGTAGTATTCGGTAGTAGTAATCTCTGGATCTGACCGACCGGCACTTGCGAACAGCTTCTGCTTCGGGCGCCACGCGGCAAGAAAGACTGAGGAAAATGGCGTCGGCTGATGCCTTTATACCCGAAGACCAGCAGAGATGACGTCGGGTGAAGTGCGACACCAGCCGAGGCCAGACCCAGACTTTGGAATCCGGCCGACCGAAGGGCTGCCTGACGACAGGACAACCCATTTGTTAGGACTGCAGATGCATCCTTGAAGGACATCACTAATCCCTCGCCAACCAGGTCAGCAACAGACACACAGGGTCCACTGAAGTGAGAAAGCTAATGGTTGCTTCTGTCCAGTCCATTACATAGCCCATAAAGGGGGGGGGGGGGATTGTTGAAGACAAAATGAAAAGAAACAACTCAGATGGAAAGTTATGGCAAGGACATAACTTGTTTATCTGAAGTTGTTTTCATTTGATAGTCAACCTGTGGGACAGAGTCCCTAGCTACTGTAACCCTGGGAGGTCCTCATGGAAGGATATTTCGGAGCACAGCTGAGCCGAAGAATGCTCTGCTCCTGGAAAGAAGATCCAGTTTGTAATGGGAGATAAAGGTATGCGAACACCACCAGGTAGCAGCAGAACAAATATCAATAGGAACCCTGGATCAAAAAGCCACAGAAGTAGAGACTGATTTGCTGGAATGCGCCTGGACAGGGGCTAGTGGAGACAAACCTCTGGACTGATCGGCCAAATAAATACACTCAGAAATCCAGTGAGCTAGAGTAAATTTAGAAACTGTATTCTCAAATGTGGCTTACAGAAAGAAAAAAAGCTGATACGATTTTAGCAATTTTTTTATTCTAAGCAGACAAACACAGCTGCCTGTGATCAAATAAGTAAGTGTTATTTGTTCTCCCCTTCTTTTGGAAATTTGTAAAGAACACTGGCAAATTAATGACCTGGTTTATATTTGACTTAGAAGTCATCTTCAGCAAGGACGACGGGCTGTTCCGCAGGGACATACTGTTGTTATGAAAGATCAAATAAGGAGGCTTAATAGATAATGCCTAAAGCTCAGAAATCCTCTTGACCGAGATAATAGATACCAAAAAAGGCAATCTTCCATGATAAAAATTGCAAACCAACTGAGGCAGCTGGCTCAAACTGGGAAGAAACCAAGGCCTGTAACAAAGGGTAGATATCCCAAGGAGGCGTGGGATCCTTAAGGGGAAAAGAAAGGTGCCTTTCAAAAACCCTTTACAGAGCTTTGACAAAGCCAGGGAAGCCGAATGTTCACCCACCTGGAAATTAGATATCTCTGCCAACTGAACTTTAACAGTAGAAAAACTAGAGCCACTATTAAAAGATATAGTCTAAAAAAATCCAGACTGGCAGGGACTGGCACCGTAAAAGGATCCAGGTCATGCTGAGAAGCCCAGATCAAAACACGTTTCCATTTGCTAGAACAGATCTTCCTTGAAGTCTTGTGAGCCACAATCGGGATCTTTTTGACAGAAGAGAGCACAGAAGTCCTGGCTATCATGAAAACTGGAGCAGCCAAGCAGTGAGTTTCAGGCTAACTAAATCCAGGTGAGGAACTCCTGATAGGGGTGCGAGCAGATCTGGAACAGGATCCACAGTCCTGGGAGGACACACTAGATGAGACCACAAAGTGAGGAACCAAACTTGACGAGCCCAGAATGGGGCAATGAGGATGGCTGAGCTCACCAGCTGTCGTGCTTCCTGAATAAACTTGGGAATCTGAGGAAGAGGAGAATAAGAATGTAATAGACAGGAGGGCCAAGCACGGACTACAACATTTCTGAGAGACTCCCCTGCAGGGGGGATCAAAGCGAAATACTCGCTGCACTTTGCATTGGAAGGAGAGACAAACAGATCACAGCAAGGATGAGTCAACCTTAGGAAGATCCTGTCCACTACTGATGGATTCAGAGACCACTCATAGGGCATCAGAATAGATCTGCTAAGCCTGTCCACTAGAACTGTTGGACTTCCAAGCATGTGCACCAGCCTTCAGAAAAACGGTTCGAGGAGATCGCCCACTCCCACAATCTCATGGCAAAGAGGTAAGATCTGGTTCACCCGTTTGTTGATGTACCTGGCTGAGGATATACTGTCCATCTGGATGGCAATCGTCCGGTTGGGGAGAAAGGCGTGCAGAGCTAACACCAAAAGTACTGCCTCATCTCCAGGATGCGGATATGCAGACTGGTCTCCAGGTAAGACCACGTGCCTTGGACAGTCCTTCCCATGCAATGCCCCCCCACCCCCACCCGAGCAGGGAGGCATCCACGATCACAGTGATTGCAGGGGGAAGAACAAAAGCACGGTCCAGAAGGTGGTCCAGGAACTGGAGCCACCATAGGAGTGTGTCCCAGCAAACTCGAAACACACAAATTGGATGCGAGAAGGGGCCACTTGAACCGCCAAGGTCCACTGAAGAACCCTCATGTGGAGACATGCGGTTGGGAGAAGAGTGATCGTGGCTGCCATGGACACCAATGGCCGAAGGACCACATCTGCCAGGAGAAGCTGGGTCTGTAGAACAAAAAGCATGAGATGATGAAGCAATAACCAGTCCAGGGACAGAAACAACCTGCCCTGTGTAATATCCAACCGAGCCCCAATGAAGTCCAATATCTTAACAGGTGCAAGTTGTGACGGAGAAAGCAATCCCTGGGCTGAATAAGTTGATGCCCAGAGGGAGTGAAAAAGGAGCCAATCATCCAGGTAGGGAAAGACCTGAAATCTCTGCAGTCGCAGGTGAGCCACCACTACAGACATCACTTTGGTAAGCACCCAGGGGGCAGTGGTGAGTCCAAAGGGGAGCATTCTAAAAATGAATGTCTCCCAGCCGAAGTGTAGAAACTGTCGGGAGAGTCTGTTCATCTTGTCCTGAAGGTCCACTGGGCACAATCAGTTCATCTGCAGGAAGGAAAGAATGGACTGAAGGGTGACCATTTGAAGCTTTGTCTTGGCAATGGACAGATTCAGGGTAGAAAGATCCAGAATGGGTCTTAGTCCCCCATCTTCTTTGGCACCAAAAAGTACATTGAATAAATGCCTGATCGGGGGGGGGGCTCAGCTGGATAATTTACTTTGAGAACAGTCTGGCGATGTCTACGGCTACCTCCTCCTGTTGACTGGGTGCAATGTCTGGGAGGTGTTTCGGTGGAGAGGGAGGAAGAAATAGGATAGAGTAGCCTCTGGATATGATTTGCAGCACCCAATAGTCCGTGGTGGACTCCTAGGCTGTTGGATGCAGCGATAAACACCCCCAGACTGACGCCAGAGACAAGCAGTCGGGCAGTCCCTCAGGACTGTTGAAAGGGTCCATCTGAGAACGAATCTCGAAACCCCTGGTTCTTTGGACTCACTCTACTAGCAGGACAGCATCTCGTCATATCCCCTTCTGACCTTGTGGGGAAAACTAACCCTGAACATCCTGGGGAAAATCCCAAGACTTCCAAAACCACATCTTCTTGACCCCAAACCAATTCATCAAGAAGGATTTTTGTGAAGTAGAAAAACAGATCCCAACAGCAGACAGCGTCCTCCCGTCTTTCTCACTCTGGGTCAACGAGTCACTAAACAAAACAGTTTTGCCAAATAAGGTGGAACGGTCGTAGGAAGCATTTGTGACGGTCACCTAGAAGGGTGCTCAAAGGCACAAAACTGGAGCCAGGTGTGCTGCCTGATCACGCCCAGTCCGGCAGCCCTAAAGGCACCTTCAGTCGCATGAGGAAGTAGCCTCATGGACGTGTTAGAAACGGCAATTAGGGTGGCCATGCAAAAAGAGAAGACATTCTCCTCCTCTCCCGACATGGACCCTGGGCCAGACTGAGTGGCTTCCTTGACTAAGTCATTCTGCAGTCTGGTAACACGGACCAAAATAACACAGCGTATATAGAGCAAAGGTGGCTAAAGAGTAGGTTTGCTTCCCAAAACGATCCATCGCCCTAGACTCCCTGTTCAGAGGCCGGACCAAGGAGCTGTCTCCTGAGCCAACTCCTACTTGGTGGTCACTGCAACCACCATGGCATCGACTGGGGGAACGCATAGACCAATGTGGCTTATTCAACGGGGGCACTCAGCACCATATCCAGTCACCCAGGAATGCGCTCAACTGTGCCCAGTTCTTTCCACCGCTTACTAGAAATGAAGTCCATCACGGGATCTGCAGAGGGGACACCCAAGAAATAGAAGGGCCTGTGCCAAATACCTCCAGGAATGCAGGCAAATCGGAGTTGGGCTTGAGGTTAGACCACCCACCATGCTGGCGAAGGAGTTGCATGACGTCCCCCACAAGGAGGCATCATTCAGGAGTGACCTGTGGGAACCCTCCCCTTAATCCACATCTGCATCAGTGAAATACTGAAGAAGGAAGTCTAAGTGCCTCCTCTTGCACATATGCTTCCTAAGGGCCTCCGGGGGGGGGGGGGGGGCAACTCCAGGGAGGACTCTGAAGCTTTGGAGAATTCCTGAATAGGAACCTCCTGAGGCAATCTGGCAGCAGGCTGTCCCCAAGGGAGCAGAACAGAAGACTCAGGCTCAGGAAAAAAGGAGCCATAGCAGAATATGAAGAAGAGTGTGTCAAGGACCTCAGAGCCGAGAAGACCCTTCTCCACCACCTTGAATGCCAAAGAAGAGCAGATCCCAGGAAGCAGAGTAGCCGGAGCCGAAACAGGAGACTGCCTGGCTGCTACCCCCAGTGCAGAAATCCCAGAGGAAGGGACGACTGCAAGATACTCGCAGTCAAAGCTAGCCTCGTCTGAGATGAAACTATGCTTCCCAAAGTTGGTCCGCTCCAACAATATCTGAGCTAAACCACTCAAGGTAAAGGTCAGCATTGAGGTGCAAGAGACCATCGATGCTGACCCCTCAACACTCGGGAACCTCGGACCCAAAGACACCAAAGCCCAAGGATGGATGCAGTAGGAGAGATCGGGAGGAAACTGGATTGCATCCTCACCGTCATCCTGCTCACCTCAGCTTCAGACAAGCTGAGAGTGCATTGGACCAAAGAAGTCACTGAACCCGGCCGAAAATTATGACAAAGGGAGGCTGAGACAGGAGACGTAACCCTGGAAGTCTCCAGCTCCAGTGAAAAGTGAGGAGACTGGAGCGGAGGAGAAAGTACAGTTTTGTACCTACCATAAATGTAGATGTTCGAGGATCCACATTGCTGCAGTCCTAACTATTGGGTAGTCCGCTGTCCCAGTCGGCCCGAATACCAAAGTATATGGCTGACGTCGGTCAAGGCGCATTAGTCTGACGTCAGGACGTCAGGGTACTAATGCGCATGACCGACGTCATATCCTCAGTCTTTTCTTGCCCCAGATGTCAGAAGACCCTAAAAAGACAAGGTCAAAACCAAAAACACCAAACACTCCTGCACCCAAAATATGTACAATATATACAAAAATAGAAGAGTACCACCTCACCCACACAATCACCCCTAAACATAGAGGGGAAGGAGGGAGGGTAAATTGGACTGCAGCAATGTGGATCCTCGAACATCTACATTTATGGTAGGTACAAAACTGTACTATGTTCTTCATTCCACATTGCTGCAGTCCTAACTATTGGGTAGAATCCCAAAGCAGAGGTACGGGAGGCTGGCAAATCATAAGGAAGCAGGAGCTGTCAACATGCCTTGCAAAATAGCTGTGGCAAAACCAGCCCTAGATTTAGAGTAGAGAGGAAGGTGGTAATGCTTAGAGAAAGTATGCACTGAACTCCAAGTAGCTGCCTCCAAAATATCCTTAGTTGCCACACCCCTTAGAAATGCCGTTGAAGTGGCAGTAGCCCTAGTGGAATGAGGCCTAATCCCAGCTGGAATCTCCTTGCCATGATGGGAACAACAAAATGCAATGCAAAACCCAATCCACTTAGAAATAGTTTGTTTTGACACAGGCTTGCCCTGAGAACTCAAAGCAAAAGAAACAAACAACTGCTGAGACTGCCTAAAATCCTTAGTCCTACTTAAATAATAACGCAACTGCCTGTGTACATCTAAAGTGTGCAAAATCTTTTCCCCCTTATTCTGGGGATCTGCATAAAAAGTAGGCAAATGAATAGTTTGGTTTAAAGCCACACTAGAAACTACCATGGGCATAAAGGAAGGATTGGTACGTAATGATACTCTATCCTTATGGAAAATCAGAAAAGGCTCAACCGCCATAAGGGCCTGCAATTCAGAAACCCTTCTTGCAGAAGTAATGGCCAACAAAAAAGCAGTCTTCCATGACAAGTATTTCAATTCAGCAGTAGCCGCAGGCTCAAAAGGTTGTAGAGTAAGTTTCTCCAACACAAAATTGAGATCCCAAGCAGGAGTAGGAGCTCTACGTGGGGGTCTTATATTCTTTGCCCCTCTAAGAAATTGCTTGAACAAAGGATGCGAAAACAATGGTGGGTCACAATCATAGTGAGCTGAAATTGCTGCAGCATGAATCTTAATGGAAGAGAAAGACAAACCTTTGTCCAATAACTCAGTAAGATATTGAAGAGCCACACTCAAATTAGGCTCAGAAATCTCCAAATTCTTTGCTGCACTCCAAAATAAAAATCTCTTCCATTTTTCTGCATACACTTTCCTTGTACTAGGTCTTCTGGCTTCCATAATCACATTTAAAACTTGTTGAGGAAGTTGAGACCTGCTGTGTTTCAAAACAGAATATGCCAGGCTGTTAGATGAAGAGAGTGAAGCTTGACATTGAGCAGGTGACCTTCTCTCTGAGACAACAGGTGTGGAATCAAGGGTAAAGGCCATGGAGGCTTCCTTACCAGACTCCTCAGTAATGGTTACCAGTGTTGCCGAGGCCAATCTGGAGCTATTAAAATCATCCTTGGCTTGTCTTGTCTGACCTTTAGGAGCACCTTTGGAAGAAGAGGCAGAGGTGGAAAGGCATACACATGAAGATTTTTCCAACTGAAAGAAAGAGCATCCACTTTCCAAGCTGTGTGATGAAACCTCTTTGTGCAAAACTTTGGCAGCTGGTGGTTTAGTGGAGAAGCGAACAGATCTATGTCTGGAGTTCCCCATGACACTGTCAATTTCTGAAATACATGAAGATCCAGTTTCCACTCGTGGGGATCCATGAATTGTCTGCTTAACACATCTGCTAAGGAGTTCTGTGCTCCCGGCAGAAACCTTGCCTGAAGAGTTAGTTGCAAGCTGAGCGCAGTCTCCCATAAAATCATTGCTTGCCTGCACAACGGGTAAGAATGTGTTCCCCCTTGTTTGTTGATGTACCACATGACAGTTGTGTTGTCTGTTAGAATCAACACCTGCCCGGGAAGAAGTAACTCCTTGAAAGCCATTAATGCAAATTGGACTGCTAACATCTCCTCCATGTTGATATGTAGATGCTGTAGTCTGGCAGGCCACTTGTCTTGTATCCACTTTCCATTTAGATGAGCTCCCCAAGCAATGTCTGAGGCATCTGTCGTTAGAATCTGACTCGCCTCTGGCCGGGTCACAGACAGTCCCTTGTTTAGGTGACATTCCTGAGCCCACCACAAAAATTCCTGTTGAATGCAAGGTATTATTTGAATGACAGTGTCCAAATCCTGGCAGTGCTGTGTCCATACATTTTTGAGATACCATTGCAGCTTCCTCATATGCAGTTTGGCATTGGGAAGCACCAGAATACAAGATGCCATGAACCCTAAGGCTTGAAGGACTGTCCTTGCAGTCAGCCCGGACTGAAGAGATAGTTGATGGAAGTAAATGGAAAGATTCTTTTGTTTGTCCGGGGTTAAGAAGGCCATCTGGGCTGCTGTATTCAGTCTCACACCCAGAAAGCACATGTCTTGAGAGGGTACTAGACTGGACTTTATTTCGTTCACAGAATACCCTAGGCATCTTAGCACTGCTATCACATATTCCAAATACTGTAAAAGGTCTTCCTGTTCTTGAGCCAGAATCAGGCAGTCGTCCAAGTAAGGATAGATTTGAATTCCTTTTAGCCTGAAGTAAGCTATCACTGGAGCCAGAACCTTTGTGAATACTCTGGGCGCAGTAGATAAGCCAAAGGGCAATGCAGAGAACTGATAATGAGAATTTCCAGCTCGAAAACGCAGATACTTCCTGCAACTTAGTCTGATAGGCACATGAAGGTAAGCCTCCTTGAGATCTAAAGTTACCATCCAGTGATCTTTGCCCAGCAGAGGTAAAAGCTGTTGTAACGTCAACATTTTGAACTTTGGAATGTCCAGATAAGTGTTGAGGATAGATAAATCCAAAATTGGTCTCCACGTGTTCCCCTTCTTTGGTACTAGGAACAGGCGAGAGTAAAATCCTAGGCCCCTGTCTGGCACAGGAACCGGCTGAATGGCCCCTATTTGGAGTAACAGAGAAATTTGCTTGTGAGCCTCTTTTCTTTGTAGAGGAGGAATGTCTGGCATGCCTTTGAAAGGAGGCAAGGTATGGAAATAAAACCTGTAACCATGGTGAATGATATCCAAAACCCATCTGTCCTGGGTAATTAAATCCCAATTTTCTTTGAAAAGAGCCAGCCTTCCTCCCAAAGGTGCTGCCAGACGAGAATGCACTGGCAGCTGAAAAGGTAGGTCATTGGGTCTGTTTACGAAAGGACTGACCCCTGCCTTCACCAGAAGTCTGAGCAGGTGAACTCCCTGTTCTTGGCCTAAACGAACCTTGAGCTCTGCCCCTACCACGTCTAGACCTACCCCTAGACTGGGAATCATAAGCAGGATATGTCCATCCCTTAGTAGGCCAATTTCTACTAAACTTCGGAGGCTGCACCTGCAAAAAATCTTTAACAGTTTGCATAGACTTAGCCTTGTCCTCCATTTTCTTTAAAACAGCTTCCACAGGCGAACCAAACAACACGTCAGACTGCAAAGGAGCATCCAAAATCCTTGTCTTAACATGCTCAGCTAAATTCTGATCCCTCAACCAGGCGTGCCTACGAAGAACAGAACCAGTGGCAGCCACCCTGGAGGAGGCCTGCACAGCATCAAAACCACATTGCAAGGAATGCTTACCCACCTGTTCAGACACATGAACTAAATCCTGCAACTCTTTACACTCAATACCTTCTGCCAGAGCATCCACCTTAGACTTCAATTGTGAAAGGAGATAATTTTGATATTTTAACATGTGAAACTGGCAATTCAACGCCCTCATGGCTAAAGTGGAAGAAGTATACACTTTCTTTCCCCATCTATCCAAAGCCCTTGCCTCTTTATCAGGAGGAACAGGGTTTTTAACAACAGAAGCCTTAACACCTTTAGGCCCCTGAGAGACAGTTTCCGGGTCTGCCCTAGGACTCTTAAAAAGATACTTATGAGCTTCAGGCACCCTATAGTACCTATCCGGTTTAACTGGGGCAGGAGGCAAAGAATCAGGGTTCAGAGAAGCCTCTGCAAAAACATCTTCCACCACATTCAGAACAGGAGGTATAGCTAAAGGCCTATGCTGGGGTAAAAACAAGAATTCCCTAAGCCTCTTGCTGGAATCAGAGAAATCTTGACCTTCCCATTTAAAATGCTCCCTCATGGAATGCAGAGTCTCTGAAAATGAAAAATCCTCAGGAGGAGATGCTGAAGGAGTAGAATCATCCACATCAGAATCAGAATAAGGAGGATACTCCTGCAAGTCTTCAGCCGAAGACTCAGAAGCCTCCGAACAGTGCTCAAAACTCTCAAACTCAGGTTCCACCCTGGGCCTCTTATCAGGAGGGGGCATGGAACCTCTAATCATAGTAATCAAATCCTCTGCCATTTTAAGCATATGTTTCTTAGGCAAAGAGCCTGAAGAGCTAGGAGAAACCCCCACTGAAGTTAAACCTGGCCTGCCTCTCAAAGAAGCCTTGGAAACAGAAGGGGAGGCTCTAACCACCTTAGGGAGAGAGGGAAGAACAGCCACCTGAGAAGCCCCTTCAGCCTGGCCTACCTCCTGAGAGGACACATCCTGTAACAGTAAAGTCTCTCCCTGAGACTCCAAAGAAACTCCTGGCAGAACCTCCGGCTCCACTGAGCCTTCTAAAGAACCGACGTCCGGGACTGTCGGTTCTTCCACTCTAGGCTTTGCTGCTTTGCCCTTGCGCTTTTTGGACGAAGCGGGCGTCGGAGCATCCGACGGCATTTTATAATTGCAACGCTTCCCAAAAACTAACCTGGCACAGTCTAACCTTCTCTTAATGGTGCGTTTGTTAAACCTAGCACAAGAGCGGCATCCAACAACGTCGTGCTCAGGCCCTAAACAAGGTATACACAAGGTATGGTAATCCCTATGAGGTATCTGTTTCCCACAAGAAATACAGTTATTCACTTTTTCTGACATCCGGTTAAATACTGAGGCAAGAAAAAACCAAAATATTCTCCAACGGGGTACTTAGCCAACTTTGATTCGGTCTGAAACTCCGACTTCAGAAAATTTCAGAACGCCAACCTGCACTCGCAAAACTGCTTCTGCATCGGACCATGCGGCAAAAAAGACTGAGGATATGACGTCGGTCATGCGCATTAGTACCCTGACGTCCTGACGTCAGACTAATGCGCCTTGACCGACATCAGCCATATACTTTGGTATTTGGGCCGACTGGGACAGCGGACTACCCAATAGTTAGGACTGCAGCAATGTGGAATGAAGAACATCTCTGGCCCAGCTCAGGCAGAGACTTGGTGGGTGGATCAACGGAGGGAACCCGCTCAGGTGATCCCTTTCAAGGGTGATCTCTCTGATGGGCCTTCTCTCCATCATCGGACTTCTTAGGGGGGAGATGGAGTCCCAGAAGCCAGGATGTAGGAGCAAGAGACCTCGGTCGGTGGAGGGAGACCACCTTCCAGTATCAATTTATTGCTCCATTCGATGAAGACACGGGGTTGAAGCCCACGCAAACTGAACATGAGGAATCTGGAGAAAGTTTTTTTTTTTGGGGGGGGGTACCAAAGCCAAAGCGGAGTAAGGAAAGAGTAGGGAGAGAGCAAAAAAAAAAAAGGGGGGGGGGGTACTCAAGAAAAGTACTTAATGACCACTGAAGAACCCTGCGAAGCTTAGAGAAACTGGAACCAGTGTTAAAAATGAGCGGCAAATAAAATCTGTGGGGAGAAGGGAAAGTGGGGCATTATCGGTAGGGGAGGAGCTTGGATTTTGGATCCAATGCTCGAGTATACGGCAGAGTCAGTTCTGTACCTGATCAGAGACCATCTGTTGAAGATCAAATGAAAACAACTAAGTATAGTTGTGTACACTTACCATAAATGCAGATGTTAGAGTGTATTCACTGTTGCAGTCATCACACTTGTGTTATCTGCCTACAGGTAGCCCTCAGTCGGCCCGAATAACAGAGTCTTGGGATTTCTGCGTCAGATGCTGTTGCCTCTTCCATGAAGTCAGGTCATCAGTGGTATAAAACATGCAGCCAATGCCATTACATCAGTTTTTCTTGCCTCAGAGGTCAGGAGCCCCCAAAATAAGAAGCAATTACAGGGTGTGGAACACCTCCAGTAAAAATTAAATACCATAGCCATAACTTATGGCAAAAAGAGGATAGGTAGAAAGCATAGAAAAGTCAGAGGGATGGAGGGAGGGTAACCAAGACTGCAACAGTGAATACACTATAACATCTACATTTATGTTAAGTGCACACAACTGTACTATGTTCTTAAGTGTTTCACTGTTGCAGTTATCACACTTTGGTTGATTCCCAAAGCTGAGGAAGGGTGGAGGCAGTCAAGAAGTATTAGGGCTAGCTAGCAGGCCTTTTAAGACTGCTGTGACAATTCCATCTCTGGATTTAGAAGAGACAGGTAAGTGGTAATGCTGGGTGAATGTGTGTACAGAACTCCAGGTTGCAGCTTCCAGGATGTCCCTGGAAATGCTGTAGAGGTTGAGGTAGCCCTAGTGGAATGAGTTCTGATCCCCTGTGGGGTAGGTTTTCCATGGTGTTTGCAGCAGAAATGGATGCAGTGTGCTATCCATTTCGAAATGGTTTGCTTTGAAATGGCCTTGCCCCCTGCCCCTGCAGCGAAGCTGACTAGCAGCTGGTCAGATTTTCTGAAAGGCTTAGTCCTGTCAAGGTAGAACCTGAGTTGTCTGTGTACGTCCAAGGAGTGCAGGATCCTTTCCCCTTTATTCTGAGAATTAGGGAAAAAGGTTGGTAAATGGATGGATTGGTTTAAAGCCACACTGGATACCACCTTGGGCATAAATGATGGGTTAGTCCTGAGGGAGGCCCTACCAGCATGGAAAATAATGAAAGGTTCCACAGCCATTAGAGCCTGTAACTCGGACACTCTTCTTGCTGAAGTGATGGACAGAAGTAAGGCTGTTTTCAGAGAGAGGAATTTTAACTCTGCTGTAGCAGTAGACTCAAAAATGGGATGCATGAGCTTCTCTAGTACAAAGAGAAGGTCCCAGGCATGGGGTAGGAGCTCTCCTATGGGGTCTTAAATTGCTAGCTCCTCTCAGGAACGGTTTGATCAGAGGGTGAGAAGAGAGAGGAAGAAGCTCAGTATTGTAATGAGCTGAGATGGCAGAGGCATGGAATCGTAATTGATGAGAAGGATATGCTTTGGTGGAGCAGCTCTGCTAGGTAATCTAGGATTTGAGGTAAGTTGGGCACAGCTGTGTCCTTTCCTTGCGAGTGGGCTCCAAGAACAGCATCTTTTCTACTTTTCTGAATAGGATTTCCTAATACTAGGCCTTCTGGCCTCAAGGATGATGTCCAGCACCTGTTCGCTGAGGGTTGCTGGTGGTGTATTCAAGGAATAAGCCAGGCTGCAAGGTTCAAGGTTTGTAGCTGAGGATGCAAAATCTTTCCATTCTGCTGGGACAGCAGGGAGGGGGTCTGATGCAGGTGCCAGGGTGGCACTGCTGAGAGACTGCATAGGAGTGGGTACCAGTGCTGGCATGGCCAGTCTAGTGCAATAAGTATTGTCCTTTGCCTGTCCAGTTTGATCTTGAGTACTACTTTTGAGAGGAGGGGCAGAGGGGGAAGGGCATAAATTGAGAGGTTTTCCCATGTAAAGGATAGAACATCCACTTTCTATGCTTGGCTATAGGGATTTCTGCTGCAAAATTTGCTCAATTGATGGTTTTGGGGGGGAAGCAAAAAAGAGGTCCATCTCTGGTGTCCCCCACCAGCGGATTAGAAGTTTGAATGCAATGGGTTCCAGTTTCCACTTGTGTGGGTCCAGTACATTTATGCTTAAGTTGACTGACAGTGAATTTTGTTTGCCTGGCAGGAATTGAGCTTGCAGGTGCACTTGGTTGCTCAAGGCTGTGTTCCACAGAGCCATGGCTAACCAGCAGAGTGGGTAGGAATGAGTTCCCCCCTGCTTGCTTATGTACCACATAACTGTGGTACTGCCTTTATCAAGAGTTGTCCTGGAAGGATAAGGTATTTGAAGGATTTCAGAGCATTCTCTACAGTTAACATTTCTTTTTGATTGATATGCAAGTTAATTTGTCCTGGGCTCCATTTGCCTAGAATGCAGATGCCTGCCATGTGAGCCCCCCATGCATAGTCTGATGCGCATGTTGTCAGTTTTTGGGTGGCAAGGAGTTGAGTGAAAAGGAGTCCCTTGTTGTGGTTGTAAGGCTCTGCCCACCAAAGGAACTCTGCCCTTAGACAAGGAATGCTAGGAATCTGTGTTTCCAGGTCATGAGAATGCAGACACCAGAGACTTAAGTACCAATGAAGTTTCCTCATATGCAGTCTTGCATATGGAATTAGTAGAATGAACAAGGCCATAAACCCTAGGGCTTGCAGTATTTTTCTTGCAGATAGCTGGGTTTGGGTGGCCATTAGTTTGAAGTAGTTCGTCAAATAAACCTGCTTTTCTGGAGTGAGGAATGCCATCTGGAAAGTTGTGTTAAAGCTTGCTCCCAGGAAATAAATCTTTTGGCCAGGCATCAGGTCTGATTTATTTTCGATGATGGTGTACCCCAAATAAGTTAGAGGTCTCTTTACAAATGCCAGGTGCAAAAGTAGCAATTCCTAACTGTCCGCCTGAATCGGACAATAGTCCGAGTATTGGTAAATATGAATATTTCTCTGCCTGCAGTATGCAATGGCTGCAGCCAGGCACTTTGTGAATACCCTGGGCGCAGTAGATAAGCTAAAGGGAAGTGCAGACAACTGATCGTGCATAGAGCCTGCCCTGAAACGTAGACATTTCCTGCAAGATTCCCTTATGGGGATGTGCAGATAAGCTTATTTTAAGACTAGGGGGACTAGCCAGGAGTCCTTGGTTAGTATAGGAATCAGCTGTTGTAGTGTAAGCATTTTGAATTTTGGACCATCAGTACGGTACTGAGAATGGACAGATCCAGGATAGGGTGCCAAGAGCTCTCTTTTCTGGGCACCAGGAACAGTCTGGAGAGAAACCCTGTCCCCTTTGCTCTATTAGAACAGGTTGAATAGCCGTGATACTTAAGAGAAAATACTTGCTTTTGAGCCCCTGCCACTGGTTTGAAGGAAGGTCTGGCAACCCGCTTGGGATTGGCAGTGAGTGGAACTAGAATCTGTATCCCTGGGATACAATGTTTAGGACCCATCCGTCCTTGGTAATGGACATCCAGTTTTTTGCATGCAGGGCGAGTTTTCCTCCTAGGGGTGCAAGTACTTGGGCATGGCTAGGAAGGCCGACAGACAAGTCATTGTGAACTTTATCCATAAGGGGTGGCTTACCACTCCGTTTTTGACGTGGGAGTACTCCATTGTTTAGATCTCTGCATACCCTGAGAATGTAGTCTTGACCTGCTGACCCTGGGTTTGGACTGAAGACCTGGGAGGGACTGGAAAGGACCAGTTTTTAGAAGGCCAATGCCTACTGAATCTAGGCGGCTCTACCTGTATGAAATCTTTAACAGTTTGCATAGATGTAGCTTTTTCCTCTATCTTTTTAAGAATAACTTCTGCTTTTATGCCAAACAAGTGTTCCGGGTTTAATGGAGCATCTAGTAATTTTGCTTTGACATGGTCTGGCAAGATTTGTTCCTTCAGCCAAGCATGCCTTCTCAGTACAGACCCAGTGACAGCAGCCCTGCAAGATGCTTCTAAGGCATCAAAACCACACTGCAAAGTATGTTTACTAACTTGGTTTGCAGAATGCATTAACTCTTATAAATCTTTATTTTCTCTACAATCTGGAAGCAACATGTTTTATTTAATTAGTTCCATAATATGCTGCTGGTACTTCAACATGAGAAACTGTCAATTTAAAGCCCTGATGGCAAGAGTTCTTCTTACCCTGCCTAAAGCTCAAGAATTCCTGTCCAAAGAGGTAGGGTTTTTGGCTGTAGTAGCCTTAATACCTTTAAGTCCCTGGAAAATGGTCTCTGGATCCGCAGTGTGATTCTTAAAAGGGAAATGTGTGAGAGTCAGGTACTCTGTAGTACCAGTCAGGCTTTCTAGGAGCTGGTAGTAAAGTATCAGGAATAAGACTGGATTCCATGAAGGCATCATCTACAATATCCAGGACAGGAGGTATAGTTATAGGCCTGTGCTGAGGCAAATCTAAAAATTCTCAGTCTGTTTTTGGACTGTGGGTAGTCCTGGCATCCCCAGTGGAAATTCTATCTTAAGGTATGCAAGGTTTCATCAAAAGAAAAATCATCTGGAGGGGAGGCAGAGAGAATGGAATCCTCTGCATCTGAATCCTCATAGGCAGATACGGATATATCCTGGTGATCAGAGTTACCGGTCTCATGGTCTGTAGCATCAGAAGGAAAATCAATTCTTTGCCTTTTAGAGTGGGAAGGCTGGCTTCCCCTAATTAAAGTAATAAGGTCTTCAGCCATTCTAAGCATTTGTTTGTGGCATGGGAGCTTGAGCATGCGCATTGGTCGTTGGTTTTCTAGGAGTAGTGCAAACTCTGGGCCTGAGAAACTCGGTAGTTTTAGTCAGAAACTACGCAGTTTAATACGAACATCGGAAGGTCGGAATACATCCTCAGAAGCTGGTGCCTGTACAGCGGCTCTGGACCCACCCAAGGTAGAGACATCCTCAGTTTCCATCTCGCGACATACCAGATTCTGAATGGGTCTCAGCAGAGGCATGCAAATATGTAGAAGTGGGCATCAGGGGCTGGAAAGCACGTCACTGAGTACTGACTGACTGGCGTCTAGCTTAACGGAAGCGTCACTGGCAGTTTTGGACCTATGCGGTCTGTGTCTGTCTTTATCCTTATGTTTTTTTGGAAGATCGGTAGTCGGACAGCTTATCAAAGCCATTTCAGAATATGGAGAACGAGAGCAAAAGAATTTAGTGACAGAGATATTCGGATGCCGAGTAGTTCGGGCATTAAACAAGGCACAAAAACAGACAGCAAGTAATGTCGCGGTCTGGGCCTAAACAGGTGACGCAGTAAGAATGAAAATCTCTGTGAAGTATTTGCTTTCCACAGGCAAGACGATTGTTAACTTTTTCTGACATTGGTTAGAGCAAGAAAAAAGGATCCCCAATGGGGTACTTAGCTTTAGAAGACTTCAGGTTTGTAACTCGAAAAACGAAAATTTCAGGTATCGGCCGACCAACACTTGCAAAACTGCTGCTGCTTTGGGCTCCCGCACGGCAAGAAAAGCTGATGTAATGGCATCAGCTGCACGTTTTATATCCCTAATGACCTGACATCATGGAAGAGGCGATAGCATCAGACACAGAAATCCCAAGACTCTGGTATTCAAGCTGACTGAGGGCTACCTGCAGGCAGATAACCCAAGTGTGATGACTGCAACAGTGAAACACAAAGAACATCTTCAGATCACTAGTTCACATTTGGGAGATGGAAGAAGAAAAGACTAGCAGCCCCTAGAGAATGATCCTAACCGAGCCTGATCCAGACCAAGAAAAGAAATCAAGCTTATAGTACTTCGTAAAACTCCATACAGAAGACCAAGTTGCAGTTTCTTGAATATGGCTGGAATCTAACCCTTTCTAAACAGTCACAGATGAAACCAAGGCCCTGGTACAATGGGCCTTAAGTCTGCCTGGAACAGTTTTGTGGGGAGTATAACAAAAGGTAACAGCCTTAAACAACCTTTATAAAGTCTGTGTTGACAAAGGCTACCCCTTTTTCTTCCCTTCATTAGAAGCAACTGATCCAAACAGCTGAAAGATTTAATTCTATAAATATAGTAGCAGAATTGTCTGTCAACATCCAAGGTATTACATATACTTTCTCTGTCATTTTTAGTCTCAGGAAAGAAAACAGGGAGATGGACAGCTTGGCTTAAAGTAAACTTGGATACCACTTTGAGAACTAATCATAGTTTTGTACCTTAAAAAACCCGGTCCCCTGTGGAAAATGAAATCATGCTGACTCACCATAAGAGCTTGCAGAGGTCAGAGCATATGGTAAATCTGTTTCCCCATGTTAAGCACCTCAAGTCAGCTAGGTTAGCTGGCTCAAATAGTACAAGTGTTAGCTTCTCTAATACAAATTAAGATCCCAAAGAGCAGCCACCATTTTTCTGGGATGCCTATTATGAAAACCCCTTCATAAACATTTGGACACGACAGTATACTGAAAGGAGGATCGTAACACGCACAAATATTGTAAAATAAGGAAAACCAGACTTGAACGGGTGCTTGTTAAGCTGTTGGCACCAACTAGAAAAATGTTTATCCATTTGCAATATATGATTTTCTAGTAGCAGATGTTCTTGCTTCCATTAGTATCTGCTGTATATCCTCAGTCAACAGGTGCTTAAAAGGAATTAAGACCATCATCTAAGCAGTCAAATGAAGATGACTGGGGTTGGGATATGTGAAATCCTTGCAGAATTCCTTCAATGTCTTCAAAAGTACCATGGATAATCAGTGAAAAAGGCGAAAAAGCATCTATGAACATTCCTGTCCAAGAAAAAGTAAAGGTATCTGCCTTCCAGCCAGTCTTGCATGGAATCCTGGAGCAGAATCTTACCATCTAAAGTCCACACCGCTGATCAAATCTTAGAAGACCCCCCCGATCTACTTTCCATTCACGATTGACAGTTCTTGCCCTGCTCAGCTCGTCTGCCACACAGTTTTGCACTGATGGAATGAAGGATGCTTGTCGAGTGACATTGTGCTGTAAAGTTGCATCCCAAATGAACATGGCTAACCTGCAAAGGGGGGTCCACCTGGTTCCCACCTTGCTTACAGATGCACCACATGACTATGGTATGTCTCTAACAAACTGAAAAGGTCCCAGGTACCAAAGATTATTCAGACAAAATGCACTGATCAGGACAAGTATCTCTATTTATGTACTTAACTGAGCCCTTAGTGTTACATATAACTTTTATCCCTCCTGAAACTGCTCCTCAAACGAAGTCCAATGTGCTTATGGTAATTGACTGCTTTGGAACACAGAGAGAAGGGGAGACACTGGATTTAAGGATATTTGCCTTGTCCACCAACTTTTTCTTTAAACAAAACCCAGCAATAGGATCTGAAGGAAAAGATGTTGGTGCTGGGACCAGAGACTTCAGATATCACAGTACCTTTCTAAAGTGGAATCTTGCCACAGGTTTCATGAGAATTGTAAATGCCATGAAAACCAAACTCCTGAGGTATTCCCTTGCAGTGACCAACTGAGGTATTCCCTTGCAGTGACCAAAGTCCAAAGTGGAAAAACCTTATAAACAGATAAAGATATAGATTTATTTTATTCCTGTGGAAGAAAAGCTCTTTGAACAGAGGTGTCCAACACTTCAGGAACACAGCCCAGTGTGAAGGAGTCAAAAAGACTTCTGAATGGTTCCCCTTCCCTGCCTCTATAGTACTACCAACTCCTCCTTTAGACCTATTCAAACTTCTAACATTAAAAAGCTCCTAAGCAAACTAAAACCCTGCCGCCCAGCAGCCAATCAACTACCAAACCAATTACTAGAAAATAGTGGTGCCATCCATTGCCTATGCTAACTCTAAACTAATCAGTCATTCCATATCCGATCAATATGTGCCTCTCCTCTTCTAGCCACTCATCATCCCCTTCCACAAGTGTGGCCCCTCTAAATAAATCTCAAACTATAACCCCATAGCTATCCTCCAACCCATAACCAAAATCCTAGAGAAATGTATTCAGCTACAACTCCTCAACCCCCTGACCACAAACAACCTCCTTTAGCAATACCCAGCATGGTTTTAGACCCCCGTATTAATGCAAATGCAGCCTTGTTATCCTTCACCAACACTATCCATCACCTTATAAACAAAGGGCAACTAGTCTTGGCAATTTTCCTGGACATGTCAAAAACTTTTGACACCATTTCCCACAAACTTCTGTTTGACAAACTTGCTGCACTCAATTTCAGTCCAGCATCCCTGACATGGACTCTGTTATCAAACTGCCAACAGGCTACTAAATGGGAGAATAATCTCTCCCCACTACTCCCAGTATCCACCAGTGTACCCCAAGGTTCAATACTTGGCCCCCTGCTATTTATCATATTTACAAACAACCTTAACACAGCAACCTAACTTTGCTCAATCATAGAATACAGAGATGATAAAACTCTTAGCTGCTCAGCCCCTTCCCCCAACTACAAGATGCAAAAAGCATTCCCGGATATTGAAACTTTCCTATCAAACCACCAACTCATCCTCAACCCCGATAAGAGAAAATTAATAATTGTTACTAACAAAACTAACAAGCAGAGCTCCCTACCCCTGTCTATTCATTCTGCAGATGGTAACAAAATTGATACAACAAACCAGGCCAAGCCCCTAGGTATTACAACAGAGGACAGTCTCAAATTCATTATTCATATTTCACTTACTGTTAAAAAAAAAAAAGTCTACTCCAAACTCTGTGCTCTCTAAAGAGCCAAACCTTACCCAACACCCAAGCAAGATCTCAGCTTCTCTCTACACTTCTCTGTTACTCTCACATCTTCAGCTTAAGCAAAACTGATAATCATAATCTAGAAGCTTGCTTTAACAAAATTGCTAAGTTTGCCACCAATCAACCCCATAAAGCCCACCACTGTTCTGATCTTCTACAACTTAACTGGCTAGAACTCTCCAATCTGTTAACACTAAACCAACTTACCCTCACCCATAAAATCAAACACAACCCAAACATCTGCCCTGCAATTTCAACCCTAGCCCAACTACAGGTAAAACTGATCCCTTAGATCTTCCGATAGACCACTGCTCAAAATAAATTAATCACATAACCACAGTGACTCCCTCTACTCATACAAAATAGCCAAGTCTTGGAATGCCTTTGCCCTTAAGCTTACAAAACACTCCCTGCTATTATTCATTTAAAACAAAAATAAAAGAATATCTTAAACGCAAGTGGCTCTGCCATTGTACTACCCCTGGATAACTCTTCTCTCCTCAACTACACCCAAATATTTCTTTATAGCAGTTTGTATTCTTCAAGGTTATAGGCATTCATCTCCCAACTGTTTAGATTAAATTCTTTCAGTACTTCATGTGTCTCTGTTACTTTATTAGCTCTACATGTGCCGAAATCTCATCATTAGGCAGGCTCGCCGTTTCTGTCTCAATTTTCACCCAGTTATCAAGATAGCTATGGTATACATTTATAATTTTGGTCCCATGATGTTATTTCTTATCTAGTTTTTACAGTTTTTGTTAAACTTACACTTTACAGAATTTTTTTTTTTCATGAACATCTTGTAACTATCTTTGTGCATCGGTCCTTGAAGCTTTTCTCCCCAAGTCTCTGCTGAAAACGGGCTACTAGCCCAGATGGACACTACCCAGAAACCAAACCCAAAACCAAAAGTTCTCTTGTAATATGAAAAATGTGGAAACCCTGTAGCCTGCAATGAGCTGTAACTAGACACTTCAGACTATCCTCTGAATCAAAAGTGCTCACAAAGGGCAAGGCAGAGAATTGATAAAATTGTGTGCTTCTGGATTGCATTAAGAAACACTTGTAAATCTGGATGAACAGGGATGTAATAAGCATCTTTAAAATCAAGAATTTATGTACTCACCATAACGTTCGAGGTATGCAGTCCATCTCGCCTCACATTCTTACCCTTGGATTAGGAGCCAAACCTCTGCTCCGACTCGGCCATACTCTAGCTCGAAGACTTAAACTAGCTCATGGCCAAGGTATCCCATACTGCAATGCACCCATCCCAGATATTGTTTGCATCAAACACACACACACGCTGAAAGTAAGAACCAAAAAACAAAAAAGGATACTGAAACCAGAGACTAAACCTCTAGGTCCCCCAGGAAGGGGTAGGTGGGTGGGTCATTAAGAATGTGGAGCGAGATGGACTAAATACATCGAACGTTATGGTGAGTACATAACTTCTAGATGTTCTGTAGTCCAATCTCGCCTACATTCTTAGCCTTGGGACAGCGTCCCTAGCACCTAAACATTGGGTGGCTCATTGGAAAACACTCCTGAGCACTGTGGAACCAAAGGAAGATCTGTCTCTAGACATCAGATCCAATTTGTAGTGACTAATAAAGTTGAGTGGCGATGCCCATGTGGCTGCAGCACAAATATCATCCATAGACATCCTAGCCTGAAAAGCAGTAGAGGTAGACACCGATCGTGTAGAATGGAGCCTTCACTTTAAAAGGGTAACTTCCTTGCCATTTGAAGTATGTTGTTTGTCTTTCGACTTTTTCCCAGTAAGGGGTCGCCATAGCGGAACTCCGGTCCACTAAGGAATGGCAGTAGATTTTTATGAAACGCAGAGGTGCCAGCTCAATGCCCAACCTTCAACAAAGGCACACCCATTTACACACACATCTTTCAAACGCTACCCAACCGCTGGGAGGACATGCAGACTCCACACAGAAGACACACCCAAGCCAAGCAGAGAATCGAACGGGAGAACCTCTTGCTGTGAGGTAAACGCTAACGCTGTACCACCGCGGCTATTTGAAGTATAAATGAAGGAAATGCAACTAGAAATCCATCTGGAAACAGTTACTTTAGAAACTGGAGCCCCAAGTCTACTGTCTGAGAACGAGACAGAGCTGATCTGATTTTCTAATATCTTTAGTTCTATGTAAATAGAAACGCAATTGTCTGTGAACATCTAGCTGATGAAACTTAAATTCTGCCCAGTTAGAGAATTGAGGGAATAATACAGGCAGCTCAATGGACTGGTTGAGGTTGACAACGGAAGCAACCTTGGGCATAAAGGAAGGATTAGGTCTTAGAGAAACCCTATCCTTGTGAAATACCAAGTAAGAGGGCCGAACCAATAAAGCTTGAAGTTCAGACACCCGCCTAGCTGAAGTGATGGCCATCAAAAAGATGGTCTTCCAACACAAAAATTTAATGCCACAAGGTCCTCCGACTGAAAAACGGGCCTAGCCCATGGAGACAAGGGGTGAATGGGATACCAAAAGGCCAAGAGAACCAGCCACACAACCAGCAGAACAACACACACAACGTAGCTATGAAAATAGCTTTTTTGTCAACAATTTGTTTGAATTTACAAGAATAATTATACTTAGCCATGGCCAAGAGCGAGACCACGTCTGAGCATAACAAGCAGCAAACGAGATCTGGGATGGGTACATTGCAGTATGGGATACCTCTTGGCCAAGAGCCAATTAAAGACTTCGAGCTAGAGTATGGCAGAGTCAGAGCAGAGGTTCGGCTCCAAACCCAAGGCTAAGAATGTAGGTGAGATTGGACTACATAACATCTAGTGTTACTAGAAAACTTGAATGAAGAAAAGGAAGCAATACGTTGTGAAGTATCATCATCTTGAGGTTGGGCAACATCACAAACAAGTTTAGGAAAGAAAGATCCAAAACTGTTCACCAAGCATTTTCTTTCTTTGACACTAAAAACCTTTCCCACTTGGGAAAAGAGGAACTGGTTCCATCACTCCATGGGACAGTATGTTATGAATGACGGGCAGAAATAAGAACCTGGTCTGATGGAGGACTGATTACAATCCCTGGAAAGGAGAAACTCCGCCCACTGTCAACTGTAACCTTGACTTAATGATCTTCAGAAAACATTTGTCTGAAAGTATCTGTTGTCAAAGAAAAGTGAAAATTCAGACTTTCTGTAAAGGAAATGGGTCAGTCGTTCCTGACCCATTGACTGTCCTGGTTTTGGGAGTTCCCAGAATTTTCAAAATCCCCTTGCCATTTCTTAAATGTCCGTTTACCTGCATTTTGTGGAGACCATTTATTTCTTTTTATTGCAAAAACTGGATGAGTTGTTTAAATACCATCAAAAACTGGACAGAAAACCCTCAGATTCCCTGCATCAACTTATCCCTTTCATCACTCTCTGGCCTCTCTAATCCAAAGGTGATCATAAACTAAATTTCTATCCTAAAGAGACTTTAAAATCTCACTTTTGTTATCTGGAAGTTTCTGACAACACAGCCAGACAAACCTCTTCAAAACAGTAGCAGAAGCCACAATGTCTGGAAGAATGTATCAAGCAAGTCATGCACAAGTGTAAACAAGGAGATGTTTGTCTTTTTGGCTTTTCCCAATTAGGTGTCACCACAGCAGAACTCCAGTCCACTAATGATTGGTAGTAGATTTTTATGGTGCCCAGTTGCCAGCCCAATGCCCAACCTTCAACAAAGGCATGCCGATTCACGCATGTCTTTCGAACGCCACTCGACCACGGGGAGGACGTGCAGACTCCACACAAAAGGCACTCCAGCCAAGAATCGAACAGGATAACCATTTGCTGTGAGGCAACAACGCTACCGCTGCACCACCGTGGCTTCGCTATAAACAAGGAGATGTGACTTGTAAAATGGAAGAACCAACATTTATTTAAAATTGAAGCCAAAACATTTCTTACACTTTCACAATTTTATAGAATAAACCAACATCTGAGCCAGACAATTCCAAACTCTGAAAAATCAAAGTTGCAGAAGCATACACTTTTTCCCCATACTTATCAATAAGCTTTCCATCCTTGTCATAAAGGGTAGTATTGGCATTAACTAAATGTTTAGCAGCAGTAGGATTTAATAAAGATGTAGCTGTGGGGTCAGGCTTGGGAAAAGAAAGTGTATAAAAATCTTAAGACTGAACAACTTTATCCATTCGGCCTTCCTTTTTAGGTGTTGCTGGCCTATCAAGAAACATTGCAGGCAGTGGCGCACACATTTTCCAAATCTCATAAATCTGGAGTAATGGCTGAAAGTTCTGGAAAATCCTTGTTGTAAACAGCTCATAGTATTTTCTGAGGGACTAGAAAGGCTCAGTGTTCTCCCACCGAAAACACTGGCACATTCTGAACATAGTTGTAGAAAGAGAAATACCTATAGGAAGAATCAAACACTGAGCTCTCCTGAGAATCCAAATCAGAATCCTGTGTATGTCTCCCTGTCCAGATTCAAAATCTTAAATGTATTCAGGAAGAAAGGTATCCCTCTTTTTTTTTTTTTTTTTTTTAACCAGAAACTACCTTATAGGAAGGATCAATAAGCCTGAATTACATCATGACCCAGTAAACTACTCCTATTTAGGTAAATTTGAGGAACAACATACAGGTTTAGTTTTACTCTACATTTGTCTCCCTTTCTCCCCCAAGTACCCAGCTCAACATTGTCCTTCTCCTAATATAACCACTACCTACCCGGTGAGATAAGAACTCTATCCAAAGTCCAGTGGCCTCATCTACCAGCCTCTTATTCTCTGCACCCTCTATCAAGGAAGGAAGAAAGTATGTTATGGACTAAGTACAGCTTGTAAAGCAGACCCATATCTACTACTTGCATCAGGGCTCCAAAGTTCGCAGTGAGCCTAAATAGCCAGCTTCCTTTACCCCCCTCTCTCTATCTACCAAACAGCCAACACACCTCTTCCACTTACCACAACCCTCTCTTACTATAAATCTCTTCTACCACAGTTAGCTCCCTTACACACTTGCCTACAATAACAGATCTGCCCACTAGGTGGCACCCTTATCCTATCCATCTTTCACTGCCTCTCTCTCTGTTCTACCTCTGTAAATTCACCATATTTCTTAAGTTCTTGACCTGATCCTCTTCATACTCACCTTGTGCCTATTTAGTATTACCCCTCTGGCTCTCCTTTTCGTTAGACTCCTGCACTCTCTCAGATTTTTCCCCACTCATGTCCTACCTTTCTAACCTGCAGCTACCTGCATTGCTGATAGTTTCCTTTCTAACTTCTATTCCTTTTGTCTCTACCTGCTCTGTTCGCCCTGCAGGCTCACTCCGCTACCCTACCCTCAAATCCCACCCACCCCCATAGGTCCTACACTTATACCTACCAAACCATACCCCTTCTCCATACCCCTTCTCCATTCCACCTATCACAACCACATTACCATTAACTAATCTTCTCTATTTTCCCTCCATTTTTTCTACCACTCCCTCTCTCTCCCACCACACCCTTTTGCCTTACATCACCACACCTCCTTTACCTCTGTTCCTATAGCAATACCTTAATATTCACCATTGCAATTAACTACCCACCCTAGTCCTCCTACATACCTTACCCATGCTCTCACTTCTTCCTCCTTAAATACTAGCATACCTGCTAACGTCCTATGAACACCCAGTATATTCACATCTTCCCTATCCTACTAAACAATCTACCTCTTCAATTCTAGCCTCTCACACTCACCATGTCAACATTACTTCCTCATCTAGCTATCTTCTACCTAAATACCATTGAACAGCCCACATTAGATACGACTTCCCCAATTCCAAAAGACATCCACTTCTTCTAAGTAAATATACTAACACTAGATATCTAATACTACTCCTCTCCCTAAAGGATATAGATATTCACCCAAACCCAGGCCCAAACACCTCCACTATCACTCAGTTCTTCAACCCAAACACCTCCACTATCACTCAGTTCTTCCACCCAAACCCCTCTGCCATCCCCCTACTTAAAACAACAACCAACTCACTCTTAATAGCTCACCTTAACACACGTAGCATTAATAACAAAACACAACTCCATGCTCTCTTGGAGCTCTACTCATTTGATATTATTGGTCTAAAAGAGACTTGGCTAAAACCATCAACTAAAGACAACAAAGTTATCCCACCTGGTTACAATATCTTACGTCTTGACAGAGTAGCCTAGAAAGGTGGTGGAGTAGCTGTCTTATTCAAATCTGTCTTTCAAATAACCACCTTCAACCAGAAACCACCTCAAGACTCCAATGCTGAGATTCTTATTACCAAACTTAAGTTAAACTCAGTCAAATCCATCTATATTATCTGCATCAATGTTCTTCCAGGAAATAACATTACTACCATCGAAAACATCCCGTGTTGGTTATCTCAAAACCTACCCCAAGAAACCATAATCCTAGGTGATTTTAACATAGATTCAAAGTCTTGCAGCAACAAATACCCTACTAGTCATATTAACATCTATAGGTTTACTCAAACTATTACCCCCCCCCCTACTAGAATAAACAAGACAAATAAAGAAAGCACCTTAGATTGGATACTCGTTAATTACCAACCCCACACTTATGAAGCCGGAGCCCTCCCTAACGATGCAAGTGACCACTCACTTACCTACATTATCAGGCTCAAAGCCAATCCACCCATTCAACCCATTACTAGAACTACAACCAAGAAAAATTTCAAATTGGATCTATTCCAGAGTGAACTGAAAGCATGTAATTGGTTCCCCTTAAAACACCTTTCTCTCGATGAAGCTGTTGATTACTTTAATGCTAAGTTTCTAGCCAAACTCAACCACCGTGCTCCTACCCGCTCTATTAGGATAAGAACTAAAACTGCTCCTTGGCTCTCTAAAGAAACTAAGCAAAAAATCCATCTCGGAAACAATCTGGAATAAATCAGGGTCAACTAAAAACCCAGTTGATCACCAACACTACAATCAACTGAGACATGTGATTAAAAAAGCAATATTATCCGATAAACAAAACTATTACCTACAATCTCAGCAAACCCATCATAATAATCCACAAAAGTTCTGGGCAAGTATTAAGCAATTACTACATCCCGGTCAATGTATTACACCCAACCCACAAGGCATTGACAAGGAGAATCCAAAGCAAATGGCTAATGCCTTTAATACCTTTTTCACCGAAGCAATTCCAACTCTTCCCAGCCAGCTCTCTAGTCAAAACACAACTATATCCAATTCCAACTCAAACCCAACATTTCCATTTCTCTTCCAACCTGTCCCAGCAGCTTATATTCTCTCCCTTATCCAAAAACTCAAACCATGCACTCCCTCTACTGACTTACTACCCGCAAAATACTTAGGGTAAGCTATGGATTTGGCTGCTAACTGTATCTCCATACTAATCAATAGAACCATCACTGAAGGCTATGTCCCTAAACTTTGGAAAGTATCCCATATTATTTCCCTTCCTAAGGGTGGAAATTCCACTGAACTCTCCAACTATCGTCCCATAGCCCTACTCTCTCCCTTATCTAAGATTATGGAAAAGTGTATCCACAAGCAACTGCTTGACCACCTTCTCCAAAATAACTTGCTTACCAAACATGGTTTCAGACCTTCCCATAGCACTACCACTGCCCTCCTTTCCTTTACAGACACCATCAACAAAAACCGTAACCTTAACATGCTTTCCTCTGCACTTTCCTTAGACCTGTCCAAGTCTTTCGACATGGTTAATCACCAAATACTCGTACATATTCTTAAATCTCTGTCATTTGACACTAGCTATAAAATGGTTCCAGTCCTACTTAAATAACAGACAAAGCTGTACTCTGGAACTCCACTCTCTCCACCCATCTACCTGTTAACATTGGTGTCCCTCAAGGGTCCATACTGGGCCCTCTCCCATTTACTTTATTCATCAATGACCTTCACCAAGTAGTTCCCCAAGCTACATGCATACAATACGCAAACTCCACACTTATTTGCTCAGCCACATCTGTATCTTAACTTCACTCCGACACAACATGCATTTAACTCTGTAGAACAATGGTTTACACAACTCTGTCTCCTACTTAAACCAAAAAAACTAAACTCCTCCTTTTCACACCTACTAGTAAATCCCTCCAAATAGACTTTGCTGTATCATCTAAAAATGGTACGCCTATATCCCAAGATCTTACTACCAAACAGCTAGGTATCACCATAGACAACAACCTTAACTTCAACACCCATATCTGCAACACTTTGAAAACTATTAATAAAAAAACAGGCTCTCTTTACAGAATCAAACCCTTCCTCACTCCTGCAACTAGAATAACTATTGCCCACTCCCACCTAATCTCTACCCTTCTCTATGCCTCACCCACATTCACTAATCTCTCAAAAAATAACCTTAAGAAAGTAGAAGACTCCTACAATAACATAGCCAGGTTTGCCACAGGTAACCCTTTCAGAACCCACCACTGTAACAATCTAAAGCAACTAGGGTGTCTTGAATTACAGCAGCAGCTGAAATTTAATCAACTAGCCATCGCCCATAAGATACTTTATCAACCTGCCAAAACACCCATACCATCTACTCTTATTCACCCCTACCATAACCGGAAGTCTCTTAGATCCTCACAAAATCTTCTTGTAAATATCGACAAAACAATAAGACTGGTGACTCTTCTCTAATACTGTCGGAAAAACCTAGAACCTGCTTCCCTCCGAACTTACTACACTTCCCTCTAGAACTCTTTTTAAAAAGAACCTAAAGTTCTTCCTCAAAACACATTGGATGTGCCCATGTACTAACCCTGAGTGACCACCTAGCTCTTGATACTGGATTCAACCTTCTCTCTCAACCCTGCTTTTACTTAATCTTAACATCTACTGATCCACTTCATCATAGTATTACTACTGTGTCATTAAAAAAAAAAAAAAACATTATTGGACATGTTTTACTACTAGATGTATTACGCAACTGCTACTTCTCTTAACTTTCTTTTTATCTACTCTTACTGTACATTATGCTATTATTCTTTCGGAATGCTTATTTGTAACTGTATTTGTACTAAGTCTAATACTCTGCATTTTTATACACTATTAATATGTGACCAGTTAAAGTATGTTTATCTCCTTTACTGTGAATGTATTTGCATTATAAACATGTATTACTTTTGATAAGAAATTACTTGGAACTGATTGGAGCTTATCTCCCCCGGGCCTCTACTAAAAATGGACATATATTCAGCTAGACTAGCCCGGTCAACAAATGTAAAATAAAAAAAAATTTCTTTCTGAATATTACACACAGAGCTATCTGAGGAGGAGCAGCTGATTTGTGATATATAGCAATAAGTAGCCTGTTTTTGCTTATTTGTAGTGGTTACTGCTTTAGATATTTATAGCAATTTTATTGTATATTGCATACTTGTACTATATTTCATAGCTACTGGCTCATTTGTGATAAACATTTCTGTAGGTGTTTTATTCTCACACCCACCCTCTCTATTGACATCTTGTCTTTATACCTACTGGCCTTGCAGTTGCCAATCCCAACTCTAAATTTCATCTTCACAACAGGTTGAAACATATCAGATGCCAGTGGATCACCTTTATCTGTTACTGATAGCACTGTGTACATGGCACATTCCAACAACACTGTGATATTGTCAACAATGCTTATGTTAGAGGGAATGCGCATACCCCACTGCTGAAATAATGTAGGCACAAGCTGAACATCCAGAATACTCTGCATTTAGCAGTGGGCACTGTGCATGTTACCACTCCCTAGCTACCCTGAATTCACTAACAGATGTCATCAGTGAGACATATCGCATCGGAGGTGACTGCACCGGCCCTAGAGAGGAGTGGTGTCAGTGACCATCACTGCCTTGACTTCAGGGTATTCCCTAATCTGGGTGTCACCCTTGGCATCAGTTAGATGATATGAAGGTCAATGTTCCAGGGACAGTCATTACACACATACCATATTAGAGATGTAGAGTGTGCGGTCTGTCCTGCAATAAGACAGATGCATGATGTATGTGCACAAGCCAGGTGAAAGTAGATGTTGCACACCATTTCACTGTCAGTGGCTGCCTCGGTTTCCAAGCACAGAAACTTCCATGTTCATGGCTGATGGTCTTTCAGCTTCACTGCACAAACTCGCACTCTCACCAAACCAGCCACATCAGCTCCCACAATTCCACCCCATCCCATCCCATCTTGCCGTAGAGAATGTAGCACTTGCCATGGTAACTCAGAGGGTTGTAAACACTGTCTACTGCTTCCTCACACAGGAAAAGAGGTACAGACATGTTCAAATACATCCTCAAACTGGTGCACCATCCCTCAGATAGGACATGTTCTGTCCTGATCTTGCAGATGCAAACTATAAACTCAGCCAGTGTTCACTTCATGGGGACTTGAGCCAGATTTAAATGATGTGACCCTCAACTCCCACAGCTTACTGGCCAAATGTGTAGCTACTGCATACATTTTCCATAACCCATCTTTCTATGCTAGTTGTCATCTGTAACTGTGCAAAACCCTGCCTATGTGGACATGGTAATGTGCGTTATACAGATGTCCGTGTAATAAACTGTAAGGCATACCCTGGGTGAATTAATGCAATGATGAGTTGTCATTGTTGTCCTTGTCATGGCCCGTCAAAGTGGACCTCACACCACCTCACTGCCTGTGCTACAAGGTATTGCTTCAACCTCTGTCTTCCATGGAGTACTACTACAGAAGGTTCCTCCAATGACTTCTGTATTGTGCCACCAGATTCTTCCAAGATGCAGAAATGAGCTTTCATAAGGGAGAACACACACAATCAATCGTGTTCACATCTGCAACAGTGTGGTGGTTGCATACCGTATCTGCTATCATCTCAAAAATGTGAATAGAGTTCATTGGGCATGGTTCCATGGCATATCCCAGATTATGCGACAGACATCATTATGACTGACCTGTTGCCCAAGTTCATAAGAACAGCATAGGGAGGACTCTGGGTTGCAGTGTGTGCACATACCAAATGGATGAGCATGTCGAGGGCCAACTTACATGAAACACTGCTGTAGGTCAATGTGTGCCAGATGTGGAAATCATAGAAATTGCCTGGATGGTACACAGACAGTAACCTTTAGCAGCTGACGGACTGGAAGCCCTTTTGGTTGACTGACTGGACACCATGTAAAACAGGTGGGATCTTGATGACAATAAGGGTACATTCAACTGCCCCAAAACAGAACAGAAATGGGTGCTGGATGATGAAAAGACCATGTGGCAAAAGTTAATGTTGCATAAGCATTCATGTCAGTAGAGTTAGGTAGGCTACAGACATCCCTTTATTCAGCGCGAGAGTTACTGCTGGCATACCCATATGCAATGCAAGCAGTACAACATCTCAGACTGGTTCAAAAGGTGGCAGCTAACCGATTCTGCTCTGCCATACATCTCCATTACTAAACACAAAAAAAAATCAGGATGAAGCCAAAACATGGGATGGGGCAAAGGCCTGAAATTAGGGATGGATTTTGAATATTACTCTTATAAACTTAGAAAGTTTCTAGAACAAGCAGCTTTGTGTTAGCATGCATTTTCTGAAGGATACAAAGTCTGAAACTGAAATTTGTGTCATTATTCAATAATTTCAGTCCTCAATGACTTGCCACAAAACCACAATGTAGAAGGAACAGCCTCAACATATGAAGCAAAAATGTGGACAGTTGAGAGGTATGTTTTCTGCTAATAGTGATGCTATTCTTACTGTCATATTGCAAGTAAAGTTCCTATAAAACACTGACATTCAGAATACATGACTGTTGCAGACCACTGCCCTCAAGTGGTATGTTTCTAAATCACTTCATCGGGTTTGATAATTTGCATAAAAAGTCGTTATTAGTACGTAGACACACAACTCCATGGCATTGTGTGTTCCTTTTGCATGAGGTGCATACTGTGCTATTTCTCTGTCTGTGGTAAATTTCTTGTAGTGCATGTTAACCTATTTCTCTGGTGTTGCAAATGCTCTATATCTGTCTGTGAATTGCCCCTTCACTGTTTTATCATCACTTGCCATTCTATTTCACATAACTCTTGGTGCTATTTATTTTAGAATACCTTCCTAAGAGTGAAACATAAAATGAACCAATGTATATACAGTGGAGTTGTTCCTCAGACCTGATGTGAAACAGCAGATTTATTTTTGGTGGTCTGTAGACAGATTGTTTGTGACACACGAGAGCCTCATCAGTTATCACAGTTCATAAAGACAGAAACAAGTGTGGTGTCACTTTTGTGGTATGTGCATGGATGTGCACATTTTCAAAGGACATGATATATACTTTTTAGCATTTAGCGTTTGGTTATGATCCGAATACCATTTGTCTGTACATGCTAGACAAACTTGTAGGATCAAGGAATCCTCAGCAAAATTGATATCCTCAAAGTCTGCAATAACCTGAGAACTTAGTCAACAAGACATTCCTAAGTTCAGCTTGGACACAGGAGAAGTAAATACCTGACATAGGCAGTTCCAGGGGTAAGCACTGGGGAAACCTCAGTAGCAGTGAGTCTTTCAAAGAGACAATGTGCCCCCATCCTGACTTGTGTTTTGCTTATGACACACTTGACAGCAAGGGAGTAAAATAAGTAATTTTATTTAGTTTCATTAGCCTGTCTATAACATCTGTGAAATGCTAATGAACAATTTGGCTAGGTCAACATACACTGTGTGTGCAAATTTCCCTGGAACAATGCTTCTGCGATTTTCTCAAAGAAATTCAGCAGATTAAGCAGCTGGGAACTTCTTTTCACAAACCTAAACTAGTTTGGGTGAAGGAATTGTAAGCTGTTGATATCTAGGTTTATGAGGTCCATAATTATGCACTGTATTGTCTTACAAATAAGTATGGCAAGACCTATTAGTCTGCAGTTGTCATGATCAGTGGTCGTGCCATCCTTAAGTGGGGGATGACTCCAGTTGCTCTCTGCACCTCTGGCAGAAAACCATTTGAAAGGCTGAGGTTAAACTGATTCAGGAGTGGGTTAGAGAGACAGTACTTCATACGGACAAGGAAACATCCTGAGGTCCTGGTACATTTTCGGGGTCTACTTTACCAATGTTTAAATCTGAAATAGCATTTAAAAATTTCTCAGAGTTGATCTTTGTGGTTGTAGAAATTATGTTATGTATGGGAGAGCTTGTAGGGATGGGGAGAAATTTTAACTAAATTTAACTTACTGGCTAATATGTTGGTTATGTCCATGTTCAGTTCAGTATATTACTAGTTATTGGTCTTAAGGTTGCTATACTGCAGTGGTGTTGCTGCAGTAGCGTTGTTGCCTCACAGTTGCACGTTGCCCGTTCGATTCTCAGAGCGTCAGAGCGTCTTGTGTGTGGCGACATGCGTGAACGGGCGTTCCTTCGTTGAAGGTTGTGTGTTAGGCCCGGCAAGCCAGCACATAAAACTCTACTGCCAATCATTAACAGACCGGAGATCCGCTGTGGCGACCCCAAACCGGGAAAAGCCGAAAGACACAACTGATCTTAAGGTTGCTGACATAGCAGATGACCGACCATAGTTGTCGTAGCTAGATGTTGAAATTTTCAGTTCATGTTTAAGAAGAGACTAATCTACCAAAGCTAAATTATTTAACTACTTAGTACATATTTGCAATGTAGGATTTTCCATTTATTCCAAAAAGTGAGGATTGTTTTTTTTTTTTTCTTTTGTTGTACAGCTTGCTTATATCAATCTTCCACTACTGGGATTTGCTTATTAACGTGTCACTCTACTTGTTTGATTGGAACAGAGGTCTTGATGCAGGTGAGTACAGAAACTTTCTGTAAGTGCGGTGGTGCTGCTATTGGGTATTTGAGGCCAGGGGATATGGAACCACTTCATCAGTTGGCTACAATAGCTTAGCCTTGGAGACAAAGGATTTGTGAGATTTTTTTGCTTGGTCCTTTCCATGAGGATTACTTAACAGTGGTCAGATCTGACTACTAGCTATATGCACATGTGGTGTTATCTGTGATGGCCAATTCAAGTAAAATTTAACATCTTTTAGGGCAGTGCACTATTTGGTTTAGTGAGTTAGCACTGGTGACATGTAGGAAGCATGGTCTTATTTGTAGTGGTATATGCCTACCAATTTATAAATGGATAGCTTAGTCCTGACCAAATTTCCCAGCCTGCATGGTGTTTAGATTACCATTTCAAATACCTTTACCCCATTCATTGACTAGATTCATATTATACATCGTGATAACTCAGAGTATAACATCTACTACTGCCTATCTACTACTATCTGCCTCTGTCCATAGAGGAGAGGACAGCCTTAAGGTAAATTTCCTATTTCACATGCATAGATCCAATTTATGCTTGAATACAGACAGGGATGAACTTTGTTTTATGTGGATGGGTAGTCTGTTCCAGAGCAGTGGTATCCTCTGCAAAGTATACCTGTCTCTCCACATTGGTCTGTTTTATGTTGCAGAGTAGGCTTAGATCCTTGAACTGATTTCTTCTAGTGTTGTTAGATTTGCTGATGTGCAGTTAGGTCTGTTGGGGCTGGGTCAGAGGATGTCTTGTATAACATGTTACCTCTTAGCATTCTGTAAGAGATTAAAGTAATAAGGTTTTGAGCCAGTCCTTGTATGACAAATTGTTTAAGATGAAGATCTTTTTTGTAAGG